>NC_137796.1:69765996-70015996 GCF_963383645.1 Muscardinus avellanarius
AGGCATGGCCGGTGCTGGGACCTCCGAGGCCAGTATCGGAGCCGGCCGAGGGGTTAGGCCGGTGCTGGGGCCAGCGAGGCTGGCACCGGAGCCTGCCATGAGGCAAGGCTGGTACTGGGGCCTCCGAGCCCGGGATTGGAACCTGTCGAGGGGTGAGGCCGATGCTGGGGCCAGCGAGGCCGGCATCGGAGCCTGCCGTGAGGCAAGGCCGGTACTGGGGCTTCCGAGGCCAGGATAACAACCTGCCGAAGGGCTAGACCGGTGCTGGGGCCAGCAAGGCCGGCATCGGAGCCTGCTGTGAGGCGAGGCCAGCATCGGAGCCTGCCGTGAGACATGGCCAGTGCTGGGGCCTCCTAACCCGGGAACGGAACCCGCCGAGGGGTTAGGCGGGTGCTGAGGCCAGCGAGGCTGGCACCGGAGCCTGCCATGAGGCAAGGCTGGTACTGAGGCCTCCGAGCCCGGGATTGGAGCCTGCCGAGGGGTGAGGCCGATGCTGGGGCCAGCAAGGCCGGCATTGGAGCCTGCCGTGAGGCAAGGCCACTCCTTCGGCCTCCAAGGCCAGGACCGAAGCCAGCTTAGGGGTTAGACCGGTGCAGGGGCCAGCGAGACTAGACCTGGGGCCTCCCATGAGGCAAGGCCGCTGCTTGAGCCAGCGAGGTCTGGATCAGTCCACTGAGTAGCCAGGCCACTACTGGGACCATCAAGAGTGGGATCGGTACTTGCAACGCAGCATGCACAGAGAAATATCGCAGAATATATAAATCAGACACTTCTCTTAATCAGCAATAACTAGGAGGAAAAGGGCAACAGGAAGAGGTTGAGCTATAGAAAGGGCCCTATAGTGAAGCAACTAATGTGACCAATCAGAGGGTATGTAATACTGGAGGACGGAGCCTCTTTAAAACGCAGGAGGTACATAAACAAATGTATCAAAGTAAATCACCAAAGAAGTGTGGGATGGAGGGAGGGGGAGGGAATGGGATGGGGGCTGGAGGAGGGCTAATTGGATGATGTGTGCTTGTATATCCTCTCAAGTCTTGTACTCCAATGTGATTGATATATGACTACAATGCACCAATTTAAAAAATAAATTAATAAAAAATAAATAAATAAATAAAAAATAAAAAAAATAAAAATAAATAAAAAATAGAAGAAAGTTGGACATTTAAAAAAAAAAAAAGAACCTATTGTTAAAGTTCCTCAACCTTTACTCCCCAAACCAGTTCTTTTTCCCAGGCCTGTCTCTCCAAAATTCCTAGGAAATCTGTAGTGTCTAGAGTTAGCAGAAAGAAATTATAATTGCCCTGTGCACTGTTAATAAGACAAATATCTTGATAAACCTATTATTTATTTATTTATTTAATTTATTTATTGGCGGTACTGGGGTTCCTGTAAGCCCTTCTACCTCTGGGCTACACTCCCAGACCTATTTTTACATTTTTTTTGTTTGGAAACAGGGTCTCCTAAGCCAGCGCGTGTGGCTGGCTTCAAACCTGCGCGATCCTCCTGTCTCTGCCTCCCAAGCGCGGGGATTACAAGTGTGCGCCACCACGCCCGGCAATAAACCTATTATTTAGAGAACTCTCCAGCTTATTTATTGATCAGATAAGGAAGATTTTGATCAGCAGAGGACCCTAAAGAGACCAGACCACCAGAAACTTAACCGAGACGACCAGACCGAGGTCATCCTCACATACCTCCCCATACGCTCCCTCCACCATGATTCCTTTAAAAGAAGAATCGTGAGCCCTCAAAACGCATCTCCCTCTCAAGAAAGCCCCAATTCTCCCTTGAATGTGTATTTCCTATTTTCCTAAATAAACATCTATGCGTCTGACCGGCACGTGCTGAAATTCTTTTCTGTCGCATAAACCAAAGATCCTGCCAGTCTTGAGCTGGGTTTCCCTTTTTGGGAACCCCTTAAACTCCTCACAGAATCAACCATTCCCCCAAGACAAAACCCTAGCACCACCTGTGGGCTGGCATCTGACCACTACTGTGACCATCGTGTACCCTTCACCCCAGAAAGGCTGTCCATCCCCCACCCCAGCCCAATCCACAGGCTTTGCCTCACAGCAGAGTTCCCCATGAACCCCAGAGTGTGGCCAGGATGCTAAACAGAACCTTTCATGTGTTGCAGGTTTGCTCTGCCCCAGAGGACACAGCCATTGGCTTCCAAATGGTCTTGCTTGGAGAAAACTTACACATACGAGAAGTTCTGACATCCCAGAAAGGGACCCATCAAACCCATAGGCACTGCCCACCCGCACAGCACAGTAACGCTTGACAGAGGAGCATCCATGGTGACGACCCACGAGACTTGGGAGCAGCATGTCCCAGGAGAGCTCTCCAGGGCCCCTCCTTTGGACTCAGAGCGGGTTGCTTCCTGGTCTGGCAGATCTTACCACACATGGCCTCTTTCCTTCCCTCTCCTCTTCCCTCTCTTCCTACCTCCCCTCCTGACTTCGTTTTTGCACCTGGCTGGTGAGAGGCTCACACTGACCTTGGGGAGGGGGCTGCAGGAGCAGGCAAGGGTGCAGGTGTGGTAGGCCTAGCCGGCTGGTCTGGAGGGACAGCTTGGAGGATGCTGCATCTGTGTCTTGGGGCGGGATGCTCTCTGCAAATGGAGACAGTAAGGGAGTAAGGCCATGTGCTTCCCGAGAAACAGTGGGGAAGGGACACAAGCCAGGGACACAAGCACGTGGAGAGAGTTGGGGAGACCTGGAGTTGGGTGGGGGAAGGGGTCCGCCCTGGAGACCACTTCGGTTTTTTTCTTCTTCCAGGAGTGATCGCAGCCCGAACACCTGGCGTTACCTGGGGATCATGGGATCCGCCCTGTGCAGACACATGAAGGTATGGGGTCTCCGGAAGTGGCAGAGGCAGGGTGCCCACACCACGCTGGCCCGCCCCTGCTGGCGGCTCCAGGCGGGATGGCAAAATGACTTGGGCCTAAGGAAGCCCAACTCAGCGTTTACTTCTACTCCACATGCGGCCTGGGCTCAGTTTTCTGGTGATGGGACTTTTTTGTTTTGGGTGCTGGTACTGAATCCAGGGACATTCTACCACTGAGCGACCCCCCCCCCCAGCCCTTTTTATTTTGTAACATGATCCCACTAAGTTGCTGAGGGTCTCACTAAGCTGGCAAGGCTGGCTTGAACCTATGATCCTCCTGTTTCAGCCTTCCAAAGTCCTGGGATTACAGGTGTGCGCCATCACACCTGGCTTGTGAGGGGAAGTTTGCTCAACTCAGACCCTGTGTCCATCATGGCTTATAAAGCTGACTTTATAAGCCCCCCCTCCACTTCACATCCCACTTTGGCCAGTCTGGATAGAAAAGTGGAGGTGGGTGGGTTCACCTCCCCTTCCTGGGGAGCTGCTGCTGCTCTTCGGAGGGGCCAGGGCAGGGCAAGGTTCTCTCTAAGAAGAAAGGGCCTTCTCTGGAGCCCCCGGGCAGAGGGGGTCCCAGCATTCACAGCCCTCACCTCCGCAGAGCCAGTCTTGCATCTCCAGCTGGGACGGGCCTGAGTTCTGTAGCCTGGGCTGCCCCTCGGCTGCCCAGAGACAGGATCTCCTCTTGACCTTGGTGTGTCCTTGTTCCCTCCCTGGTAACAGCACTGTGAGCCAGAACCCAGCAGTCAGGTTCTCAGGTTGACCTTGGTGTGCCCAGCACCCTGAAGGACCCCTCCAGCTGTCCTGCCAGAAGTTGGTCTGACCCTCCCGGTCCTCCTCCACTTCTTGTTTGCAAAGTAGAGACCCAGCAGGACAGAAGCCCCTCGCAGGCACATGCAGAGCACAACTGCTTGTCACCAGAGGGCCTCAGAGGAGCCCCAGTGGGCTGCAGAGGAGCCCCCAGGACTGACAGGGGCAGAGGACAGTCGGCCTGCACAGTGTGACCTTTGAATGAGCTCAGTGGAGGTGCTGAGGCTTGGCCAAAATTACATCTTCGCTCCAGATAAGCACCTGTGTGGGAACAGGCTCTATTTTTATTTATTCACACAAAATAGGATCTTACAGTTTAAAAATGAACTTCCTGGAGCCGGCACGGTGGTGCAAGCCTGCAATCCCAGCATTTGGGCAGCTGAGACAGGAGGATCACAGGTTTGAGGCCCGCCTTGGCCACTTAGTAAGACCTTCAGCGACTTAGCAAGACCCAGTTTCAAAATTTAAAAAAAAATTTTTTTTTTTAAGGCCTGAGGGTGCAGCATGGAAGTAGAATGTCCCCGGGTTCAATCCCCAGTACCAAAAATAAAATAAAATGCACTTCCCGGGGTGTTAACAGCCTTTCCCACCAGGCTTGCACTTTCAACATCATCTGTGGCCCCGGGAGGGCAGCGGGCACTGCAATCCTCACACCCCGGCTATGTGATGTTCCTGTGATGTTCTCTCTGGGACACCCACGAGGTGACCTCAGCTTTAGGACACCCACGAGGAGGCACAAAACCAGCAAGGAGCAGGGCAGTCCCATTCTTCCTGGCCAGCGTGCATGTCTGTGTCTCAGCGCTTCATCGGGACTAACGTGCACGGTCTTCACAATCCATGACCAGGGATTTAGGGCATATGGCAACAACCCCCAAGCCTGGTGCAGCAACCGAGCAAGACCCTGTTTCTAATTTAAAAAAAAAAAAAAAATGAAAGGGCTGAGAGAGTAGCTAGTAGGTAGAACACTTTGAGTTCACTCCCCATACAAATAAATAAATAAGCACTGACTCCCCTGCTTCCCATGATACTGCACAGAGGCTGCTATAGTGGGTCAGCACCCAGGACGGGAGCAGAGAGCTTTGCGGTGGGAAGGGCATATCCGGGTGGCAGAGGTCTGTAGCTTGAAGAGGGAAGGCTACGGATGGGCCTGGTGGTGGTGGGTTAGGGGAGAGTGTGATGGGTTATAGGGCTCTCTCTGGTTGGTCTCGGATTGCAAATGATGGGCAAGGGAGCTATGATGGCCCAAGGTAGCCGCAGTACTGAACAAGCCCTGAGAGTCGACTGGCTGCTGCAGAAGGTGTGGGTGGGCCTTTTGCAGACTCCCGACTGACTGCTGGTGGCCTCGGGCTGCCCAGAGGCAGGTCCCGTCTCTCAAACCCCGGGCCTCTTTACACTGGGAGGAAGTGCTGGACCCTGAGCCAGCCTTCTCAAGCCAGTGTCCACTTGTGAGAAGCAGAGGCTTGGCTGGGACCCATCCTCGGGGTGGGCTGGGATTTCCAAGTCCAGATCTCTAAGGGGCCAGGGATTCGCAGAGATGCAGAGATGTTCTGGTGCCCGAGGCCAAGCTTGATGAGGGTTCTGCCCGCAAATCATGGCTGCTCCCACTCCAGTTCCATTTCATGTTTTTCAATTGTATTTACAGACTCTGGAAGAAGGAAGGAAGGAAGGAAGGAAGGAAGGAAGGAAGGAAGGAAGGAAGGAAGGAAGGAGAAAAAGGAAGGGAGGGAAGAAGGGAAAGAATGGTAAAAAGAAAAGAGTATAAGCTTGGTGCAGTGATGCACGCCTGTAACTCCAGGACTTGGGAGGCTGAGAAAGAAGGATCACGGGGGTTCAAGGTCAGTCTCAGCAACTTTGGGAGACCCTGTTTAAAAATAAAAAATTTAAAGAGGAAAAAAATTAATAAAAATATTTTTAAAAGATCTGTAACTCGCCAGGCGTGGTGGCGTACACTTGTAATTCCCGCACTTGGAAGGCAGAGACAGGAGGATGGCGCAGGTTCAAAGCCAGCCTCGCTGGCTTAAGAGACCCTGTTTCCACATTTTAAAAAAAGTATAAAATAGGTCTGGGTGTGTAGCCCGAGGTAGAAGGGCTTCCAGAAACCCCAGTACCACCCCCCCCAAAAAAAAGCTGTAACTAAGTAGTAAAGCATCAGTGGGTCTAATTCCAATTCCCAGTAACACCCCCCCCCACACACACACACACACAAGGAAAAAAAAAAAAAAACCCAGATGCATTGGTGTACACCTGTATTCCCAGTATTTGGAAGGCTGAGACAGAAGGATCACAGGTTTGGGAACAGCCTCAGCAACGCGGTGAAACCCTGTTTCAAAGTAAATAAATAAAACGGTTGGGCATGTAGATCAGAGGTAGAGCACTCTTGGGTTCAAGCCTCAGTACCCCACACATATTAGTATATTACGCATTAGCTATAAAGCATGCTGGTGTTGAAGCTTGAGGAGATTATTCTAAGAGAAATCGGCTCGAGCCATCCCGCCTGGGGGAAGACCCTGCAAGAGAGATCTAAAGGGAGCCTTTGCTGAGTAAAATCAAGTCAGCCTTGCCTGCGTCTACTGGACGGAGCTTCTGCCCTGCGCCTCAGGGGTGCGGTGGGGGCTGGGAGTGCATTAGGCAGGGCTGGGCGCCTCCTGCCAGGGGTGCCATTTCCTCATTGTGTGGGCTCCGGCCTTTCTTTTAATAGCACTAACACCATTAGCAGGAGGAGGAAATGGATCCACTTACGCTGTGTGGATAAGAATTCCATTAAGGTTCTAAGGATTCCATTAATGTTGGCTCTGACCTTTGCTAATTCCAGCGTCATTAGCGATGCGAACCCTTCAAAATCTCCTTAATGCCAAAAAGCAGTAATGGGCGTCTGCTTTGCTTGCTTAATGAGCCAGAAAATGAACCCGCAGAGGGTCCGTTTCTTGCCATCGGCCCCCTGGTTAAGTACAGGCCAGGATGGTGGAGGCAGGCCACGCACCTTCCCGCCAGACACCAGCCCCCCCCCCCGCCCCCAGGCGTCCGCTTTTCTAATCAGGATTGATTAAAAGGTAAAAATATTTATGCCCACACACCTCATCCTCCATTATCTTAGAAACGTCTTCTCAGTAATTAGTTTCTCCATCATCATTTTGGGAAAATGTTAACATCATCCATCTTTGTTCCTGACATTGTGATAAGCCCGAGCAGGGGGCTCAGCCGAGGCTTAGCCTGCCCGCCCCTGCGGAGCTGCCTCCCACCATGCTGTGCCCTGCTGGGGCCGACCCGCCTGCCCGCCCTCCCTGCACCCTGCACACCTGGCCACCTCCCAGGAACCCTTGCCCTCTTCTGTGTCAGCAAACGCGTGTCTTTTTGTGAAATTCAAGCTGCTGCCTGGCCACAATTCTGTCACTTCGACACATGCTTTCCTCTTTTCTTTTCCTTCCTTCCTTCCTTCCTTCCTTCCTTCCTTCCTTCCTTTCTATTTATTTTGATACTGGGGTTGTTCTACCTCCAAACTATACTCCCCAGTCCTATGTTATCTTTTCATTTGGAAACAGGGTCTTGTTAAGTTACTGAGAGTCTCTCTAAGTTGCTGAGGCTGGCCACAAATCTGTGATCCTTCTGTCTCAGCTTCCCAAGTATTGGGATTGCAGGCCTGCGTCGCTGTGCCCGCTGTTCCATGATTCTAAGGGCATGAGAGGCAGGAGCCCTGCCTCCCAGGGCCCAGTGGGTCTCACATCTCCCCTCTGAAGGGGCTGGAATGAATGCAAACCTGGAGGGAAGGAATTAGGCTGCTGGAGCCTCCTAATGCTTTCAGAGAAGCCTTTCCTCTAGGCCCTGGGAGGGGTGGCTATGCACAGGCAAACACATGAATACCTCATGTGTGTGCATGCGCTCACGCATGCATTCACATGTCAGCACACATGTAAATGCACACATGAGTATACACACACACATACCTGTGCATACAGATATATACGAAGGAGACTTCCAAGTGTGTTCTACATTGCTTGCTGACTCCCAAAGGGACGGGAGCTGATTTCTTTGTGATGGGACAGTGGACGGTGCCTGGCTTCTGTGGGGTGGGGCGGTGCGCATGCTCAGGCCTCGCTGGGAAGTCATGTCACCAGCTGGCAGCAGAGAAGCTGATTAGCCAGAGGGCAGCGGCTCTGCCTTTAAGGCTCTCTGCCCGGCAGCACCCCACTGTCAGCTAGGACTCTGCAGCTGGGTCTCCCTCCCTGGCCCCCCAGCCCTGCACTGTAGCCATTTCTTGGGGATCTCCCTCCCCGATGGGCCTTGGGCACAAGCCGGCCATCCCCGGGCCTCAGTCTACCGGCTTGTACTCTTTGTCTGCAGCCAAGGGCTGGCTTTAGCTGTGCTGGTGGAGGGTGCAGTGCCACACTGCTGAAGTCCTGGCCACTTTTTCCTGCCTCCCGTGGTTTTCTGACAAAAAGGGAGCATGTTCGCGCTTGAAACGGTCTCACCTCTTGCTATTTTTGCAGGAGGCCTGAACGCAATTGTTAAAAATAGAAATAATGAGGGAAGCAGAGGCTTCTGACCTTGAGTCACAGGCCAGGACGGACTCCCAGGATCCTCTCCGGGCTGGCAATGATAAATGATCATCGCGCTGAATTTGTCCTTAGCTAATTTATCCTTGGCCTAGAGAGAAAGTTTCTGCCTTTTTTTTTTTTTTGGAAAGCTGGAAAGGTACTCTGGGCCTAATAGCTCTGCTCTGCCTGGTCTTTTCTGGGCACCAGGCCCTGCACTTTCTGCCTGGCATTACTCCGTGGGACCTGCTCTGGGCTTCCTGTAGGTCTCTGGGTGGCTTTAAGCCAGCATCCTGCTCAGACTTCTGGGTGTGTCCCCCACCTCCCAGAGGCTTGCCTGTCCCGCTTGGAGGCCCGTGTGCTGGTGGACCCCAACATCCTTCCTCCTGTTCTAAGGAAGGCATGTCGGGTGGGGCCACTGGACGGGGATGGGGATGCTTCTGCTTGCTGGGGCCCCAGCTTCCTAAGGAACAGGCATTTAAATGCAAGATAAAGTTTGTCCCAAGGAAGGAAAGGCCTAGGCTTCATAGGTCACCTCACCCTGGAGGGTCCAAGAGCGTCAGCACTTCTTGGTCTCCTCACTAGATGCTCCAAGAGGGAACTCCAGACCAAACCATGGAGAGGAGCAGCGGGTCTCAGAAAGTCTGAGTCTTCTGCCCCCAACACCTTGGCCAAGAAGATGCAGCCTCCATCCCTCCATCCCGGGAGCTCAAAACCCAGGGTACAGCTCGAGACTCACAGTTGTGCCTCCCTGCCTTCAGGTGCTAACTTAGTGTAACGCCCTCTTTGTAGACCTCCTCCTCCTCCTCCTCCTCTTCCTCCTCCTCCTCCTCGTCTTGTTCTTCCTCTTCTTCCTTCTTCTTCTCCTCCTCCTCTCCTCCTCCTCTTCTTCTTCCTCCTCCTCCTCCTCCTCTTCTTATTCTTCCTCTTCTTCTTCCTCCTCCTCCTCCTCTTCTTCTTCTTCCTCTTCTTCCTTCTCCTCCCCTCCTCCTTCTCTTCCTTCTCCTCCTTCTCTTCCTCTCCTCCTCCTCCTCCTCTTCTTCTTTGTCATCGTCATCATCCTGGGGATTGAACCTAGGGACATTCTACCTCCAAGCTACACCCCCAGCCCTTTTATTTTTTAAATGTTGAAACAGGATATCAGTGTATTGCTGAGGCTGGCCTCAACCCTGTAATCTTTGTATCTCAGCCTCCCAACTACTGAAATTACAGATGTGGGCCACTGTGCCTAGCTAGTGAGTGTTCTTCTTGAGCTTGAGTCAGGAGGGGTGGACTACAGGACTTGTTGCAAATTAGGTCTTGGAGAAGGAGGTGGGACAAGTCTGGAAGCCCAGGGTCCAGAGTCAGCTTCAATCCAGTAGGCAGCCCATGAGAGAGAGAGCACCTGGGGGTGTTCTGAAAATGAGGGGCCTGTTCAATTTCTGTCATTTTTTTTTTTTTAGGTACTGGGGATGGAACCCAGGGACATTCTATCTCTGAGTGAATTATTCTCAGCCCTTATTTATTTATTTATTTATTTCTCTCTTTCTTTCGTGGTACTAGGGGTGGCTTTCTACCTCCAGGCTATACTCCCAGACCTATTTTATAACTTATTTGGAAACAGGGTCTCACTAAGTTGCTGAGAGCCTCACTAAGTAGCTGAGGTTGGCTTTGAACCTATGGATCCTCCTGTCTCAGCCTCCCAAGCGCAGGGATTACAAGTGTGCGCCATCACGCCTGGCTTATTCTTTATTTTTGAAACAGGGTCTCACTGAGTTGCAAGGGCCTCGCTAAGTAACTGAGGCTGGCTGCAAACTGAGATCCTCCTGTCTCCACCTCCCAAATGCTGGGATTATAAGTATACACCACCAGACGCTCAATTTCTGTCTTTTACATGCTACTCCTACCCAGGTTCTGAATCAAGCCCATTGCTGGCTAACACATGTGTTTTCTGCCAGTCTTACCTGCTTACCTTTTATGTACATGCAAAACCTGCAGGGTGGTTCCTGATGAATATGTGTGTGTACACAATTACACATGTACCTATGTGTCACAAACAGTGAATATGAAACTGCACACATGTGCATGTACACATATTTCCTCTGTGTTCATACTTGGGTATTCACAGGTCGCTTCTGCCTGTGTACATACATACATGGCATCTGTGCAGCGTGTATGCATCTGCATGCATCAGTGCACATGTACACAGGTGTGTGCATGCATGTACCTGAGTATACTCTCACAGACACCCAACCGCGTGCCTGTGTCCTCTGCCCTAAACCCCTCCTCTGGACTCTGCTTCTCTGGCAGTTGGCTGGCAGATCTGGCTGTGCCCTCCGGGCACACTCTACAGCTACCGTGAAGAGAGGAGCAGTCTTTCACAGGGAAGCTGGAATGGAAACATGTCTGAGGATTCTCAGGGTTTCCTCTGGTCAGGAAGCAAGATGCAGTAAGGATTCAGAACCACACAATAGCAGTGGCTTTCGCTGAATAATTGGCCATATTCAAAATACTTGTAAGAGCCAGGGATAGTGGTGCATGCCTACAATCCCAGTAACTGAGAGGCTGAGCAGAAGGATTGCAGGTTCAAGGCCAGCCACAGCAATTTAACAAGACCCTCAGCAACTTCGTGAAACCCTGTTTCAAAATAATAAAGAAGCCGGGCGTGGTGGCGCACGCTTGTAATCCCTGCACTTGGGAGGCAGAGACAGGAGGATTGCACAGGTTCGAAGCCAGCCGTGTGCGCTGGCTTAGGAGACCCTGTTTCCAAATAAAAATGTAAAAAATAGGTCTGGGAGTGTAGCCTGGAGGTAGAAGGGCTTCCAGGAACCCCAGTACCACCAAAAAAGAAAAAAAAGAAAATAGAACGGGGAGTATGGCTCAGAAATAGAACGCCCCTGGGTTCAATCCTCTGTGACACAGGTGCACGCACAATTTGTAACACAGTAGCAGGAAAGATTGGCTCTACCACAGCTAAGGAGCAACTTAGCAGCAGAGCCGGCACCCACAGAGCTGGCACCCACAGAGCTGGCTGCCACTCCAGGTTTCCACTGGCCAGTCAGATGCATTATTCAGTTCTGGGGAACCCATTTCATGCAGCTAAAGCCCATCAGGATACCCTACTGCATTAGGGGTGTCTCTGGATCCTAGAAAATGCTGCCCATTTATGGGTGAGGCTTGTGGCTCCCCCCAGCACACTGGGGTCGGCCTGGGCACAGGTAACCTGGCTGCTGACCACATTGCTCCAGGTCTTAAACAGTGTATCCCAGAGGTGCAGAGAGGCACGGAGGGTCCTGCTTTAAAACCTCCTTCAGTGCAGGGTGAGGTGGTGCGTGCCTGTAACCCCAGTAAACGGGAGGCTGAGGCAGGAGGATCCCAAGTTCAAGGCCAGTATGCAATGAATTAACAAGACTGTCTCCAAAATAAATAAATAAATAAATAAAATCAGGCTGGTGGTAGCTAAGAGGTAGAATGCTACTGGGTTCAACTCCCAGTACTACAAGAAAAAGAGAGGGGGGAGAGAAAAGAAAAAGCAAACCAGCTGGCAGGCCAGAGCAGATGACTAAAGGAAAGGGAGAAGCCGCAGGCCCTGGAGGGGCCTCTGGAGCCTGGCCAGCCTGGCCTGCTCTGCTTCAAGCTGAATCTATCAAACAGGGCACGCATAGTGGGTAAGACCCCTAATGATGCAGACACCCCGACACACCAGGGTCAAGGACCTTCAGGCCACCCAGGGAGAGCTGATCTGGAGGCCACCATAACCCATGCTGTGCGCTCCCAGGCTTCTGTGGCTCCTGCAGTGCTCCGCTAAAATAAAAATACAAAGGGCTGGGAGCACAGCTCAAAGGCAGAGCACCCCTGGGTTCCATCCCCAGTACTACTAGATAAGTACAACACCTATTCTCGCTCCGTAACTTGCTACCTGGGTGCTGCTCAAGTCTCTCTGCCCACCCGCCACATCCTCCTTTGGGCTCAGCAGATGCGCGGTCAGGGCCCAGCCCCAGTCCAGCATACCCCCAAGCTCCTGAAGGCCAGTGTCTTGTCTGGACCCTGGAAAGGGAGTCAGGGGAAGAGGTGGAAGCCTGCTGGGCTGAATCCTGTGGCCTGAGCTGGCAGCGATGGCTCAGGGTACAGATCCTCCACAGCCCTGATTCCAAGCACCGAGGCTCTAGAGGTGGAATCGACAATCCCCTGACCAAGAATTACTGTCAAGATTGTTAGACTCACTTCGAGAGGATTCTTCATCTCAAACATTCCTCCAGGTAGGACCAGCAGCCTCCGTCCTGGGTGCTGGGGAAAGTTGGAATTCACGATTTTAGCCGGGTGTGGGTGTGCATACCCGTAATCTCGGCTACTCAGGAGGTTGAGGGTGGAGGATCACAAGTTAGAGGTCAGCCTCGGCAACATAGGGAGACCCTGTGTCAAAATAAAAAATAAAGAAAAAGGACTGGGACGATAGGAAAAAAAAAATCAGTTTTAGCCACTGCTGTCTCCTGACGGTAGCCCCGGACCTGCCCACAACGATGACTTTGCCCTGGACGTCCAGGACGCCAGCTCTGGCTGCTTTGCTGACTTCTGTCCCCAGGGAATCCAATCAACTGGCCTGTTTGTGGTGTGTGTGTGTGTGTGTGTGTGTGTGTGTGTGAGAGAGAGAGAGAGAGAGAGAGAGAGAGAGAGAGAGAGAGAGCAGACAGACAGACAGACAGACAGACAGACAGAGACAGAGAGGAAGGGAGAGATACTGGGGATGAAACCCAGGAGCACTCTACCACTAAGCTGTACCCCAGCCCTTTTAATATTTTTTTAATTTTGAAACAGTCTTGCTAAGCTGCAGAGGCTGGCCTTGAACTCATGATCCTCCTATCTCAGCCTCCCAAGTACTGAGATTAAAGGTGTGTGCCACTGCGCCTGATTTTGTGGGCTCATTTGGCTGGGACAGAGGTCATTTCCCCATCGGCCTGCGGGAGATGCAAAGAATATCCCCAGCGAGGCAGGGAGGGTCGCAGAGACCCTCACATGCTCAGGAGTGAGGAGGTTATCCTGCAGAGAGGAGAGGAGCGACGACTCCTCTGACATCCTGCTGTGGGCTGGGCCCTGGGTCCACACTGGAGGATGCAGGTGGGCAAAATGGCCCCCACTTTCAAGGCCTTCTGAAAAGAGGGAGGCGGCCTTCCTGCTTCTCAGCCCTTCCTGCTGTCCTGGGCCGCCCGGGGTGATGGAGGGGCAAACCCCACCAAAAAGGCTCACCGGTGTGGAGAAATCCCAAGAGAGAGACTCTTTCTCTTTCTCTCTCTCTTCTCTCTTCTCTTCTTCTTCTTCTTCTTCTTCTTCTTCTTCTTCTTCTTCTTCTTCTTCTTCTTCTCTCTCTCTCTCTCTCTCTCTCTCTCTCTCTCTCTCTCTCTCTCTCTCTTGCAGTACTATGGATGGAATCCAGGGACATTCTACCTCTGACCTGTACTCCCAGCCCTATTTTTTATTCTTTATTTTGAAACAGAGTCTGAGTTGCAAAGGGCCTCACTAAGTAGCTGAGGCTGTCCATGAACCGCGATCCGCCTGTCTCAGCCTCCCAAATGCTGGGATTACAAGCATGTGCCACCACACCCAGCTTCCAAGAGACTCTTGAAGGATGTGTCTGAGTTCTCCGGGAAGGTGGAGGGGCGGCTGGGCTAGGGGCCAACTTGAATGAGGCCCTGGGTCCCCAGAGCCCCTTGTGGGTGAGGGCCAGGTCACGCCAGGACACCGCTGAGCCTCCCTCTCCCACAGCCCTCAGGCCCCGTAGGGTTTCAGCAAATATGGTTTTCATGGTTTCCCAGTTTCTAAGATCAGAAGCAAACTGCGTGTTTCAGGCTTTCCGCAGTCCAGGACTTTGAAACTTGTACCCTAGTTCCATACCCCTCAGGGAGCAGCCTGGGCTTCTAAATGTACCAGCCTGGTAGTTGGGGCAGCCGTCCTAGGACCAAAACTGCCAAGAGGAGAGAGGGCAGGCTGGGCAGAGGAGGAGGCAGAGGGCAGGAATGCTGCTGCTGCCCACCCTGAGAATCCGAGCCAGGACAGACATGGAGGCTCCTGCCCCTCTGGCCACTATTGTTGCCTGAACCAGGAGGGCCCCAGCAGGACCCGGTCCACAGGCAATCTTCTGGTAGCGACACCTGGGCACCAGTGTGCTCTGGTCCACGCTGAAGGGCACGCGCTGATCTTCATAACCACCCGAGGAGCCGAGTTTGACCTGAAAATCCATGCTTCTCAGCACTGGGGTCACCCGGCTCACAGACGGCGACAGCTCCCTCCTCAGCTGGCTGCCCCCTCAGCTCCCTGGGCATCTCGGGGGCTGGCCTCACGCCCCCGACAGGCCATGCTGAGCCCTTCAAGTGGGAACCGAAAAAAAAAAAGATGGTAAGAGAAGGCTCCTGGGCCAGGCCAAGACTGGTATGACCTGAACTGGCCCCAAAGTCCAAGAAGGCATTTATGAATTCTAAACCATCCAGGAGGTATGGATCTTACTATAATGCAGTTGATGTTTTTAAAGCCTGGATAAAAGCTGGGTACCCTGGCACACATCTGGAACCCCTAAACTAGGGAGGCTGAGACAGGAGGATGACAGTTTCAAGGCCAGCCTCAGCAACTTAGTGAGATCCTCTGCAACTTAGCAAGACCATGTTTCAAACTAAAAAATAGGCCGGACGTGGTGGCACATGCTTGTAATCCCAGCATTTGGGAGGCTGAGACAGGAGGATCCTAGTTCATGGCCAGCCTCAGCTCCTACTTAGTGAGGCCCTTTGCAACTCAGTGAGACCCTGTTTCAAAATAAAGAATAAAAATAGGGCTGCGGGTGTTGCTCGGAGGTAGAATGCCCCTGGGTTCCATCCCTAGTACTGCAAAAAAAAAAAAAAAAAAAAAAAAAAAAAAACCTAAAAAAAAAATTAGGGCTGGGGGTGTAGCTCAGAGGTAAAATGCCCATAAATTTAATCCTCAGTACCAAAAAATTTAAAAAGTATATAAAGTGAAACTCTAGCTGGGGTGTGATGGTGAACACTTCTAACCCCAGTACTTGGAAGGCTGAGATAGGAGGAGGATTATTTGTATCAGCCTCAGCAACTTAGTAAGGTCATCTGCAACTTAGCGAGGCCCTGTTTCAAAATAAAAGAGTATAGCTTGGAAGTGGAATGCCCCTGAGTTCCATTTCCAGTGCTACACATATACAAAAAATATGAAACTTTATTTAAAAATCTAGTCTGGGCATAGTGGCACATGCCTGTAATCCCAGTACTTGGGAAGCTGATAGGCAGATCCCAGGTTCGAGGCCAGTCTCAGCAACTTAGCGAAACCCTATTTGAAAATAAAAATAAAAAGGTCTGGGTGGCTTAGAGCATTCCCTGGGTTCAATCCCTATTAACACACACACACACACACACAAAAAAAAAAAAAAAAATTAAACTAATAAAAATAAAGTGAAACATTTTTATATATTGGAGATTGAACCCAAGGGCATTCTACCCCTGAACTATACCCCCATTCCTGGTTTTTTATTTGTTTTGTTTTGTTTGAAATAGGATCCCACTAAGTTGCTGAGGCTGACCTTGAAACCTGGGGTCCTCCTATCTCAGCCTCCCAAGTACTGGAATTACAGGCATGCACCACTATATCCAGCCCAGTGAAACTTTCTTTAAAAATCTATATTTATAAAACCCAAAACTACTGTTGCAACCTGGAGTGGTACCAGAACCTGCATTCCCAGCTACTTGGAGGCTGAGGCTGGAGCATAGTTTGCGTCTAGGAGTTTTAGGCCAGCTGGGCAGCACAGGAGAGCTTGTCTCAAAAACAAAACAAACAAAAACCAGAAACTGTCTCTTTAACAAGAATCACAGACCCCCGAAGGCGGCTCACCGAGGGACCTGCTCCTTCCTGCCACCAATCCCACCTCCGACCTCCCGGAAGCCTTTGGTGACAAGTGCAGCCACTGTCAGGTCCATGGCCACCTCCACCAACCATGAAGGTGACAGCTGGTGCTCCTGTCCCACGCAGGCCTTGTGGAGGCCATTGCTGCTGCCCCTGAGCACAGACTCGCGCAGTGAGCAGGACTTCCCTCCCTCCCTTCCTTCCTTCCTTCCTTCCTTCCTTCCTTCCTTCCTTCCTTCCTTCCTTTCTTCTTTTCTTCTTTCTTTCTTTCCTTTTGCTATTGGGAGTTGAACCTAGAGTTGTTCTACCTCTGAGCTATACCTTCAGCCCCAATTTAAATTTTTTTAGTTTGAAACAAGGTCTCACCAAGTTGCTGAGGGTTTTGCTAATTTTCTGAGGCTGGCTTCAAACCTACAATCCTTTTGTCTCCACCTCCCAAGTCCTGGGATTATGGGCAGGTGTCACCATACTCGCCTTGGAACTTCTTGTTCTGAAGAAGATTCCTGCAGGAAGCCCCCCCTGGATTTCTCTGCCTTCACGCCACTCACCTGGATTCTGGGCACCTTGACCCCTTGTTAAGCTCTATTGAGCAGGTGGGCAGGATGTGATCTATTTCCTGGTAGACATCTGGAGACCCTGTGACGAGGTGAGTCTCCTACAGGGAGCTCTGCAGCAGGAGGGCCTGTGACCACACCAGGCCAGACTGAAGGAGACACTGTACACACAGTGCCATCTGTAGAGTCAGAGCTTGTCAGAGAGAAGGGCCAGCAGGGCAGGGAACACAGGCAGGGCATCCACGATCATCTGGACCGTCCTATAACCCTCATGCTCTGTTCTTTCAGGTCTCGTCAACTCCATGAGCACTCGGAGCAACCTCACAGCGACCCAATTTCTTGCTTCATTTTGTACCAGCAATAGCAGAAATGCCTCTGAGGTTAATCCGGGCTCAGGGCTGGCTCCTGGACCTAGTCTGCAGCTTGGTTCCTTCTGGCCTGGATCTCCATGGTCTTAGAGACCACAGCCCAAGGAAGTCTAAGACTTTGCCAGCCGCCGCACCAGTTCCCCGAGATTTGGGGACCCATCCCACCCACGGGCCTTTTGCTGGTCTGCAGTGCTGGCTCAGCAGCCTGAGTCCAGTGTAGAATCAGGGTGAAGTGTTTGGGGTCCCTGCTGTAGCCTGGGCCATGCGGGCCTCTGTGCAGAATCCAGGGCTCCTTGGTCCATCTGTGGCGTGAAGACTTGTGGGTAAGGCTACAGAATGGAGGCCGGGAGCAGAGGGGCCGCAGCCGCAGGTGCAATGCTCTGGGAGGTACCACTGCTTCAGCATCGTGGTGGACAGACAGGGTAATTCCTCCTTCGGCTCCTGTCTCTCCACTTCTCATTATGCTATATTGAGGGTCCAAACTGTGAGACCTCTGGTTTTTGGTCATCCTGGGGATTTAATCCAGGGGCATTCTAGCTCCAAGTTACATCCCCAGCTCAGTCTTCCTTTCCTTTCTCTCTCTCTCTCTCTCTCCCCCCCCCTCTCTCTATTCTTGGGATTGACTCCAGGAGCATTCTACCTCTGAGCTACACCTCCAGCCTGATTTTATTTTTTATTTTTGAAATGAGGTCTTGTTAAGTTGCTGAGATCTTGCTAAGTTGCTGTGGCTGGCCTCGAACTTGTGATTATCCTGTCTCAACCTCCCAAGTACTGGGATTTTCTATTTTTTATTTTGAAACAGAATCTTCCCCCTGACACACACACACACACACACACACACACACACACACACACACACAAACAGTCCCCAAGGTTGGCCTCAAGGACTGTGTCTCAGCCTCCTGAGTACTGGGATTCCAGGTGTCTGCCACCATGCCCCGCAAAACTTTAAATTTTTGCACCTGCACTCTGAAGCACGAGGCCATGGCAGGTGTGGGTGTCTGTGGATGTGCTGGCAGTGAGGACTTCCACACCCTTGGAGGAGGAAGCAGAGGTATGGCTGGTGGTTGCCCTGCAGCAGGAGGCTGAGCTTCAAGAGATTTTCTGCAGTGCCTATCTCTCATGTTGCACAGTCTGAATGGTTCTTTCTGGAAGCCTTGACTGCCCAGGGGTGGGACCGGGCAGGGGATGTGCCCTTCCTGAAAATTCTGGACCTCAGAGCCTGGAAGGAGCAGAACAGGCTCCAGCTCCCAGGGCAGGCCCCTACTTTCATCCCAGCCCCAAGGACCTGGGGCTCACCTCTGCCCTCAGGGCCAGATCTGGCTGTGGCCTCGCCTTTCCTGTGCCCTAGGCCTGCTCCCCAGATAACCCAGGCCCAGAGATAAAGGTGGGGGTGCAGTCTTGTCTGCAGCAGAGCCTCAGGGAGTGGGGCGAGATGCAAGCCACCTCCAGCTGGCCTTCTCTGACCTCCTCCCTCTTAGGGTGGGCCACAGGGTCTCTGGGTCTAGGGCATTGTGCTCAGGGCCACCAGAGGTCCTCACTGTCCCTCAGCCAATTCCAGCTTGCGGTTCTCTATCTTCACAGTGTGAAGAAAGACTGTGCTGCCATCCCCAGCTCCCAGGGGCCCTCGGGCCCAGCAGAGCATGTCAGGGTTCTCTTATCTTCAAGCCACTGCTCAGCGCAGGGGGCTGAGCCCCAGCCGTGGAGAAGCCAGCATTTCTCCATCCCCACTGCATCTCTACTCAGGCTGGTCTGTGCCCAGCCTGGTCCCATGTTGTCATGTGCTTGTGCAAATCAGTGGCAGTGGAGTGTTCAGGCTGGCAAGATCCCCACTCAGAGCAGAGCCGGGGGTGGTCAGAGGGGCTTTTTGCTCAAGAGACGCCGACAGATAAACGTAAGGCATGTTCCTAGAGGAAGGGCACGTGGAGGTGCAGAGGGCCCAAGAGGAGCAGACCCATGAGTGGTGTGCACCAGCCCATTGATGAGGACTGGCTGGGACTGGGGCTGCCATGAGGACAGGAGGCTGCATGCCAAGGATAGGGAGAGAGGCCACCAGGCGCAGGGAGTTCTGAGGAGGCTCGGTGTGGTTGTCTCAGGAGCCCTGTCTGCTGATAGATGGGCTCCAAGCACAAGCCCCTGCCCCCTCGCCCGCCTGGCCGCTGGGCTCCGGCCCTCGGGCACACGCTCGACTTCTCTCGAAGCAATTGGAGCTGACAGGGGTAAGAGCCATTGACTCCCGGAAAGGTTTAGGCTGTTGATTATTTGGAGCAGGGCAGTGAGCCAGCCCTCCTTCCAGGCTCTCTCTTAAGGCCAGTGAGGCTATATTGGGGCAGATCTGGATCACCATCAACAGGAGCCCAAGGGAGACAGTAGGCCATCCAGAGGGCAGAGAGAACGTACTCGCTACGGCCTTCACCTCTTGAAGCAGGCTTGACACAGGAAGCTCAGACTTCTGCCGAAGGATTGACTTTGTGCATCTTCTGATAAGCAGAGCAACGTTTAGCCAAGGAAATCTGCACGGGTGCCTGTAGAGCCAAGGAAAGGGGGCAGGATAAGGCTAGAAACAGAGGCCCCATGTCGTCTGAACACAGAAGTCCCCTGGGGCTGGCCTGTATGAGCCTGGGGCCCAACAATGACTCCGGCAAGGATGACTTGGATAGCAGGAGAATTAGAACAAGAGCAGGACCCTTACTCGGGCCAGAGGGGCAGCCCTACCCGGGCGCCACCTGCAGTGTCTCACACATAGCCCCATAGCCACGACAACCACATGAAAGTGTGATAAGAACATCAGTCGTAAAAATACAGTGTCACCCTTCTGCAAAGCCATAAGTCACAGAGGGCGCAGCGAGGGAACAGCCGTGAGATCCTGAGTAATGACCTCAACCCGCCAGTACGCCCTCTCCACCACAAAAGTTGTTCTAGGTAACTGTGTGCAGCCCGATAACTTTACACCCAACCCTATTACTGCACCAATGCCTGGTCCACCTATTTGGTAGTTCTTCCCCCCCCCCCCACCCCCAGTCACACCAAAGCATGTGCTACATCCTGAGCAGCTCTGGGAGCTCCTCTCTGGATGGCAAATGCCAGCAGCGTGCTCGCCTGCCAAGGCCTTTGCCACCAGACACAGGCAGGTCCTTGGAAGCTCTATTTTCCAAGTCTGCCAGGTACCAGGAGGATCCTTTGTTTTCTACAGGTAATATTGACAAGAGTGGGTTTTCTTGGTGGGACATGTGACCCTTACTCAGGTCCTCAAGGGTGTTTTCCCAGATAAGGGCTCTGCCAGTTGACCCCTGTGGCCGCAACCCCCAGGGCCTGGGTAGAACCTGGTGTCGGTAGAAGATGGAGCCACAGAAGGCATCAGGGACCCAGGACAGGTACATCAGGCTATACCAGCCAGCAGGGATGATACAACTTCCATGGTTTGGCAGCAGATGATGGGGGTCAGGTGGTGTGGGCCTGAACTGCGCCCACCCCTCATCCACACCCTGCAGCGAGGTGCGAGAGGAGAGGGCGAGAGGGCTCTGCATGCTGAGCTGTACCCAGACACGCTCCACAGCGCGTGGCTGTCAGCCCCAGGCATTCGCTCTAGTCCCAGAAATGTGAAGGCTCAAATAAATTTCCCTGGAATTTATTCTTGAACTTGAATTTTGCATTTGCTTCTAAATAGCCCGTTTTATTTGTCTAATTTGTGCATCATCATCTCTAACCACCAAGCCTGTAAATTACGTTCCTGCAGAAAGTAACGCCTTTTAATTTCACAAAATGCCTCCTTCTGAAATGACTCTGAGAAAGAGACAGGATGGCTTCGCTGGAGCCGTGGAGGTAAACATATTTTACAAGTCTCACCGATTCCTCCTTCTACATGCAAGTTAATGAGCACTGGAGGGCACTAGAATCATGTTCTACCCGATGGAGACAACTGAAATAACATCTTGTCAGGTGCGGTGCACACCTAGAATCCCGGCATTTAGGAGACTAAGACAGGAGGATCACAGGTTCAAGACCAGCCTGGATAACTTAGTGAGGCTCTATTTCAAAATAAAAAGGGCTGTGGGGTATGTATGGCTCAGAGGTAGTGTACCCCTTGGATCAATCCCCAGAACAAAAAGAAAAAAATAAATAAAAGGTGGGGCCACATCCGACTTCCCTGCATTCCCTCTGTCCCTAACAAAATAGGTGCTCAGCAAGTGGCTTTGATGCCCTGCATCAGTTGTTTAGACAAGCCACCAAAGCTCCCACCAAGCGCCCACAAGGAGGGCACCATGGGCAAGCAGGGGCCCGGCGGCGGGGCAGCCAGGCAAGCCGTGGTTGCGATGGAGAACGGGGCTGTGACAGGCAACCCAGGGGGATCAGTGAGGTGCCAAGACCCCTGGGCCCAAAGAGGAGATAGTCAGCCCAGGGAAGGAAGAAGGAAACTTTGCACGGTCCGGGGGCCAAGTCCAGAACACAGCTCAGGAGGAAGATGGCTTCAGCCAGATCAGAGGCCAGCCTGGCCTCCGGGTAACTGTGTCCTCAGGAATCTTCCCAATGGGCAGCACCTGCATAGATCGTAACCCCAGGCCCTCCATCCACTCCTTCTTCAGGGTTGACATTATGAGTTGGTGAGCTTCATGCATGACCCAGAAAGGCCTGCTGACATCTGCTGCAGGAGTCCTGGTGGTCACCAAGGCAACACATTTCTGGAAACTTTTGAGGACTCCAGCTGCTCTTTGTTTTTGTTTTTTTCATTTTGTACTAGAGTTTGAACCCAGGGCTGTTCTGCCTCTGAGCCACATTCCCAGTCTTTTTTGCTATTTATTTATTTATTTAGCCGTACTGGGGATGGAAACCGGGGCGTTCTACCTCCGTGCTCCACCCCCAGCTCTATTTTTTTACTCTTTATTTTGAAACAAGGGTCTCACTGGGTTGCAAAGGGCCTCACTAAGTAGCTGAGGCTGTCTGTGAACTGTGATCCCCCTGTCTCAGCCTCCCAAATGCTGGGATTGCAAGTGTGTGCCACCATGCCTGGCTTTGTTTTTTATTTTGAAACAAGGTCTTGCTAAATTACCACATGAAAGCCTCAAACCTGCAATCCTTCTGTCTCGGCCTCCCAAGTACAGAGATTATAGGTGCATGCCATCACGTCCAACTCTGGTCTTTTTTTTTTTTTTTTTTTTTTTTTTTTTAGTTCCGGGGATGGAACCCAGGCCATCCTACCTCTGAGCTATACCCCCAGCCCTATTTCTTTAGTCTTTTTAATTTTAAAACAGGGTCTCACTGGGTTGCAAGGGGCCTTGTCACTAAGTAGCCGAGGCTGTTTGCGAACCTCAGTCCTCTGGTTTCAGCCTCCCAGATGCTGGGATTACAAGCATGTGCCACCACGCCTGGCTCTCTTCTGTTTGTCTTAATGGGGATTATGGATGCTGTGTGGAAAACATAAGGTGGGGACAGACAGGAGCAGTTAGGGACAGGCGGGGAGGAGTGCGAAACACACCACAGGTGGGGACAGGCGGGGCAGTGGAATAGATGGGGACATCTGGAGACAGGCGGCCAGCTCAGAGGTTGCTGTGATCATCTGGTGAGGGGTGGTGGCTGCACCCAGCAGTGGAGGTGGCGAGAAGGTGCTGACTTGGGACACAGTTGAACACTGTGTTAATTGGATTTATGTCGAGGATAATTCTAAGATTTCAAGTCTAAGCAAACACAGGCTGGGGCCTCCACAGGGGAGCAGTACCAGCGGAACATCCAGTCTTGGATATGGGTTTGAGGTTCTTGTCAATCATGCAAGTTGAATTCTGGAGCTCAGAGGAGAGGCCAGGTCTTGTCGGAGGCTGCCAGTGAATAGGTCATGTTGACTAGTTGCTGAGTTTATTTATTTATTTATTTGTTTGTTTGTTTGTTTATTTTATTGTGGTACTGGGGGTGGAACCCAGAGGCTTTTCTACCTCCGGGCTATACTCCCAGACCTATTTTATACTTTATTTGAAAACAGGGTCTAAGTAGCTGAGAGCCTAAGTGACTGAAGCTGGCTTTGAACTCTGTAATCCTCCTATCTCAGCCTCCCAAGCGCTGGGATTACAAGCTTGCGCGACCACACCCAGCTGCTGAGTTTATTTTTATGGTTTTTTTTTTTTTTTTTTTTGGTGGTGGTGCTGGAGATTAAATCCAGGGGCACTTTACCTCTGAGCCAGAGCCCTTTTACTTGCTTGCTTATTTATTTATTTATTTATTTATTTATTTATTTATTTATTTATTTATTTTGTGGTGCTAGGGATGGAACCCAGGGGCATTCTACCTCTGAGTGACATCTCCCAACCCTATTTTTTATTCTTTATTTTTAAACAGGGTCTCACTGAGTTGCCAAGTAGCTGAGGCTGTCTCAGCCTTCCAAATGCTGGGATTGCAAGTGTGTGCCTGGCTTCCCTTTTTATTTTATTTTATTTTGTTGGTGGTACTGGGGTTCCTGGAAACCCTTCTACCTCCGGGATACACTCCCAGACCTATTTTTTATACTTTTTTTATTTGGAAACAGGGTCTCTTAAGCCAGTGCGGCTGGCTTCGAACCTGCGCGATCCTCCTGTCTCCGCCTCCCAAGTGCGGGGATCACAGGCGTGCGTTACCACGCCTGGCTTCCCCTTTTATGTTTTTATTTTGAAAGAGTCTTGCTCTGAGCCCTGCCCCTTTTTATTTATTTATTTTATTTTTAAAGAGTCTTGCTAAATCGCTTAAGGTCTGACTCTGTTGCTAAGGCTGGCCTTGAACCAGCAGTCTTCCTGTCTGAGCTTTCAATTCCTGAGATTAAAGGTGTGTGCCATCATGCCAGGCTTTATTGGTCATGATGACTCTGAAAGCCAGAGCCTACAAAGGAGACAAAAGAATAGAGTTGAGCTGATTGGACTAGGGCAGGAGGTGCAGACCAAGGGGTGGGTCAGAGTGGGAAAGGACAGGAGGGAG
Organism: Muscardinus avellanarius; assembly: GCF_963383645.1. Lineage (NCBI taxonomy): Eukaryota > Metazoa > Chordata > Mammalia > Rodentia > Gliridae > Muscardinus > Muscardinus avellanarius. The sequence goes on from NC_137796.1 coordinate 69,789,952, forward strand.
GAAAGGCCACAGGATCATCAAATGTCTGGCTATCAAGACCCAGGAAATTGAGGGAATGGCATAGGCTGTGGCCAGGGACCTCACCTGAAGGGGTAGGAATCTGGAGTTTTCTCAAGGACAACAATGTGCCCAGATTGCATCTCAAACCCTTCCTCATAATAAGAGGCAGGGTTCCCCAGGTTTGCAACAGATACCCAGTAGAGGAAGATAATTTTCCTTCCCGCTGTTCACAGTTGCTAAGGCTTCACCGCAGGAGGGAATATTGCTTTTTACAAAGTGATCTTCAGCCGCTATTCAGTAATCAGACACAGCCAGGCATGGCGTATGCCAGAATTTGGGAGGCTGAGACAGGAGGATCACAGGTTTGAGGACAGCGTGCGGTAACTCAGTGAGACCCTATTTCAAAATAAAATAGGTAGCCGGGCATGGTGGCGCACGCTTGTAATCCCCGCGCTTGGGAGGCAGAGACAGGAGGATCGCGCAGGTTCGAAGCTAGCCCCGTGCGCTGGCTTAGGAGACCCTGTTTCCAAATAAAAATGCAAAAATAGGTCTGGGAGTGTAGCCCGGAGGTAGAAGGGCTTCCAGGAACCCCAGTACCACCAAAAAATAAATAAATAAATAAATAATAAAATAAAATAGGTAAAGTCAGGTATGGTGGCGCACGCTTGTAATCCCAGCATTCGGGAGGCTGAGACAGGAGGATCTGGGTTCTCGGACAGCCTCAGCTACTTAGTGAGGCCCTTTGCAACTCAGTGAGACCCTGTTTCAAAATAAAGAATAAAGACTAGGGCTGGGGGCATAGTTCGGAGGTAGAATGCCCCTGGGTTCTATCCCCAGTACTGCAAAATTAATTAATTAATTAATTAATTAAATATGTAATAGGGCTAGGGGTCTAATACCCCTGGGCCCAACCCCTAGTACCACAGACATTTTTTTAAAAAAAATAATGAGCCAGTACTTGGAAGGCTGAGACAGGAGGATCACAGGTTAGAGACCAGCTTGCAGTAAGTTAGCATGACCCTGTTTAAAATTTTTAAATGAAATAAAACAGGGCTGGGGGTATAACTCAGAAGTAGAACATCCCTTTGTTCTATCCTCAGCACCACAGATGATAGATAGACAGACAGACAGACAGACAGACAGACAGACAGACGCTCTTCTTCACTCTCTGGGGTGAGTGAGGTTTGTCTCAGTTTCCAAGTTTACCGGCCTCATCTGGGGCCAACATTAGGTACAGAAGTCTCTGAAATGATGCTGACTCCCACCTTTATGTCTGCTTTGGAACAATTTCTGTAACATGTAACAGTTTCTGTTCTTTAAACGTTTGATAAAACTTCCAGGTAAAACTGATGACCTGGTTTCTGATATAGGTGTGAATATTTAACACCTTCCAATTTCTCCTGTAGAGTTAGTCCAGCTCCAATTTCTGCTGTGTGTGTGTGTGTGTGTGTGTGTGTGTGTGTGTGTGTGTGTGTGTATACTGGGTATTAGACCCAGGAGCATTTTATCTCTAAGCTGTACCCCCAGCTCTTTTTATTTTTCATTTTAAAAAAGAGTCTCAGTAAGTTTCTGATGGCCTCGAGAAGTTCTTAAGGCTGGCCTTGAACCTAGGATCCTCCTGTCTCGCCATCGTGTCCCACCCATTTTCTCATACTTCCTGAGTCAATTTTAGACATTTTAGTTTTTCTTTGAAAAAGACCCATTTTGCCAGGCGTGGTGGCACACACTTGTAATCCCAGTACTTGGGAGGCTGAGACAGGGAGGATCCCAGGTTTGGAGCCAGCCTCAGCTACTTAGTATGGCCCTCCACAACTTACTGAGACCTTGTTTCAAAATAAATAATAAGCCGAACATGGTGGCGCATGCTTGTAATCCCAGTACTTGGGAGGCTGAGACAAGAGGATCATGGTTCGCGGCCCTCTGCAACTTAATGAGACCCTGTTTCAAAATAAAGAATTAAAAAAATAGGACTGGGGGGTGTAGCTCAGAGGTAGAATGCCCCTGGGTTCCAACCTTAGTACTGCAAAAAATAAAATAAAATAAAATAAAAAGCCGGGCGTGGTGGCGCACGCTTGTAATCCCCGCGCTCGGGAGGTGGAGACAGGAGGATCGTGCAGGTTTGAAGCCAGCCGCAATGGCTTAAGAGACCCTGTTTCCAAAAATTAAAAAATAAATAAATAAATAAAAAGTATAAAATAGGTCTGGGAGTGTAGCCCGGAGGTAGAAGGGCTTCCAGGAACCCCAGTACCATCAATCAATCAATCAATCAATCAATCAATCAAAACACAGCCCCAGGGGTGTAGCTCACAGGTAGAATGCCCCTGGGTTTAATCCCCAGTATGGCATAAGAGAAAAAAAGAAAACACCCATTTCCTCTACCTCATCAAATACAGTGGTCTGAGTGGCCCGGTCTTGGGTCTTGACCCTGGCCACATCCTTCCTCATCCCTACAGCACTTACTGCGGCCTCTCTTCTCCTGATCTCGCGAAGCAATAGTCTAACAGGAGGCTCATTGGTCTTTCCAGCCAGCACCGCTCACTTCACCCCTAAACCCCCTGTAGCTTGTTTTCCTTTGTATTTGTTTTGTTTGCTCTGTGTAAACCCATTCCGTCCCTATTTGGTCTTCTTTCAAGTTTCTCAAACTGAATGCTTAGTTCATTTATTTATTTTTTATTTTATTTTAGTGATACTGAGAATGGAACCCTGGGGCATTCTATCTCTGAGCTCCACCCCCAGCCCTATTTTTTATTCTTTATTGTTTGAAACAGTTGTGAAGCTCCTCACTAAGTAGCTGAGGCTGGCCACCAACTGCGATCCTCCCGTCTCAGCTTTCCAAATCCTGGGATTACAAGCGTGCACCACCACACCTGGCTGGGTTCACTTATTTTTAGTAATTACCATCGTCTTTTTGTGCATACGTGGTACTAGGGATTGAACCCAGGGGTATCCTACCTCTGAGCTACATCTTGAGTTTTATTTGTTCTTTTGAAACAGGGTCTCACTAGATTTCTGTGTGTTCGCCTGGTGCCTGCGATCCTCCTGTCTCAGCCTCCCAAGTACTGGGAGTACAGATATAAGCTCCTTCCTTTTTCTTTTCTTTCTTTTCTTTTTCTTAAGGGTCTTGCTAAGCCGCCGAGGCTGGCCTCAGACTCATGATCCTCCTGTCTCCGTACTGGGATTCCAGGGCTGTACCAACAGGCAGCTCATTGTACTGGGATTTCAGGGCTGTACCAACAGGCAGCTCATTGTACTGGGATTTTAGGGCTGTACCAACAGGCAGCTCATTGCCATTGTCTAATTAGTACAGTCACCTCTCCAAGTTTCCTCCCAGTGTCACTTTGGTGACATCCTATAGATTTAATAGGTACTGTTCTTATTTATGTTAATTTTTAAATAGTCTGTAATTTCCCTTTTGGTTTCTTTTATAACCCCCAATTATGTATGAATGTTTTTATTTGTAAGAGTAATTTCCAAGTCAATTTTGTTTTTGTACTGGGGATTGAACCCAGGGGCATTCTTCTTCTGAGCTATATCCCCAGCCCTTTTTATTTATTTTTTTAAGAAAAATGGGGTCTCCCTAAGTTGCCGAGGCTGGTCTCAAACCTGTGTTTTTCCTGTCTCAGGCTCCTAAGTACTAGGATCACAAGTGTGAGCCACCACACCCAGCTCCAAGTAGAAATATTTTTAATACTTACCTTTTGTTCCATTATGCTGCATTGTGTTTAATAAACAAAGTGTAGCTAATATATGCCTGTGCACCCACATATATGTATATATATGCATGTGTATCTACATGTTGATAAGTCGGAGTCCCTTCTGCGCGGGCAAAGAGGCAGACCCTGGAGGCAGAAAGAGTGCCTTGCAAGTGGTATCTCTCGAGAATCGAGTGTTCCCACGAGTAAACCCCCCCCCCCAAGATGCATACCTTAAAAGAAGGGCCCTCCCTTCTAGCCTCAGATGGGCCTGCGGGTCTCACGGGTCCCCAGGGCTACCCAGCCCCATCCCCGGGAGAACTGTACCATTAAAGCTGATACCACTCGTACTGGACTTCTCTCGTGTTTTACACTGCACGTCTGCACTCAGACTTTACATCATGGTGCCGAATCTGTGTCGGACTCTTATCCTTTGATCTGTGTAGCTGAATTCACCACCGTATCTGCGGCCTTTGGAGAGCAGGCCCTGCAGTCACCGCCACCCGCCGCCGTCCAGGCCCAGAGGGACCACCACCACCTGGCCCAGAACTGCCGCGCCCAGCCCTGAAAGAACCTCCTGCAGCCACCCAGCCACGGAGGAACCCTTTCCAGCCCCCATCCAGTGGCGCCACTCTGCCTAGGCCCGGCCTTCAGCCGACCTGGGCAGGCGCCTGGGTTCCTTCCTGGATCGCTCCACCTCAGCTCCCCGCAGGCTACGTGTGCACATATTGGACTTTGGGATTCCAGCCGGGACTCTCCGACCCGCCAGCAGCTCCACCGCGAGGTCCTGCGCTGGCGCTTGGCTTGCAGGTGCGGCTCTGCCCACTACTGCTGCTGCTCCATTCCACCTGCCCCCAAGCCAGGCTTGCTGGGCGGTGTGCCCCGTGGCCTGGCCTCAGCGTCTGCCACACACCTGGAAGCCATTGTGTTTCCACGCCGTGGGCCTGGCAAGCCACGCCGCCTGAGCACCACTGTTTGATTCCACCCACGCCAGCCGCCAGTGCCACCCACACCAGGTACAGGCACCAGCGCCCGGCTCCACTGAGCCCCCAGCAGCTTCTCAGCACTTCTGCCGCAGCCGGCAACACTTCACTCTGGTAAGCTCCCTCTCCTTCCTTTGGTTAGCAGATTCCAGACTTGGGTCTTCCAGTCCACTGGGACCCCAAAATCCAAGCCCTTGGTGACCCACTGTCCCCGGGTCCACTGGGACCACCCTCTGGATGACCAGGTCATCCTCCGGTTTTGAGAAGGGATGGAGATGTCCTTCCTGATCTCTTAACCCCCGTTTCCGAACAATTGATCAGAAAAATGGGGACGCTTGTTTCCTGTTCTTCATTTTCACCTGCGAACCAATTATGGGAAGCCGAACCTTTAAACTAGCAGATGCCCTGAGCACCTGTCTGGCCTTGATACGAGTTGGGTAATTGGTTGCGGTGGCCCAAGAATGGTTAAGAACTTTTGTAAGCAGTCTGGCAAATGGTCGGAAGTCTTTATGTCCAGGTTTTTCCCCCCTGCATTCCGTTCCTCCAAATGCTCTCCCTCATCAGCTGCCATTTTGTGATGGCGCGTAGTCGCTGCCTGGTGACGTCACAGCCGCCATCTTGGTCGCCATCTTGTGACATTACAGAGTTGCGACCATCCGAGATTTGGTTAACATGGCATTTAAAGTTTTAATTCCAGAAAGGAACAGGCGGAGATGGAGTGTACACTCCGACTTCGCCAAAAGGCAGATCCCTGGTAGCTGCCCTTCGGCTGGAGGTGGCGGCTCAGCCCTCTGGAGCGCCACCTAGGGGTGGAGGACAGCAACAACGACTACCTCCAGGAGCCTGCCTCAAGTGCGGCAAGGCCATGCCCACCAATCAGACTGTGCCCGGCATGCGGCCAGGAGGGCCACTGGAACAGTGCCCTTGGAAAAGCAGTGAGTCCCAGGTGCCTCAACACAGGGGGACCACCTTTCCAGACAAGTTCCCGCCGCTGGCCCTACTCAGCCTGGACGAAGACTGACGGCTCCTGGATCCCTCAACCTCCATCCTACTTGCCAGCCTAGGGTAACTCTCCAGGTAACGTACCAGGTAGCGGGTAAGCCAGTCTCCTTTTTGGTTGACTGCTTAGTCCTTCCATCCTTTCAGGTTCTAGTTTTTCCTTTTCTGATCTCGGTACAGGGGATCGACGGCAAACTCATGACCACGCATTACAGGCCCTCTTTTACAGGACAAAATTGCTCTGCCTGAAGTTCAGGCAGAGTCTGCAAAGAGCTCCACTACAACAGCCCCATGACAAATTCTCTTGCATGGTGTTGGGACCTACTAAGCTTCGTTTTTCTCAGCATGATTCTCTTTGATGTTTTTTATTTTAGCAGGTCCACTTGTTTACATAGTAGGGTGCTTTCCCTCTTCGGATGCCAAACTGCCATAAGTATTAAACTTCTGAAATCTGTTACTGATGCTCCTGACCCAATAGCATGTTTCCATTGGACTAGAGGGCCCAAGCCCACTCACTGCTGTAAAGAATGGCATGTGTTTCTCTCAGGAAAATGCTATTAATGACTCTGGTCTAATGAAAAACTGCTAAAGGGTGGTGTATGTCTTCCTCAGGGAAAATGCTGCTATCATATTAATATATCTAGTGACAATCTACCTCATATCTAAAGGGCTCCTGCCCAACCTGAGATCCACTCTCACAATTTGTTTTTTTTTTCTTTTAATAGCCCCTCACCTATTAAAGTCCCACACTCCCACCTGCCCACTTCTGGAGGACCCGACCTCTCCTGGCCAAGGGGCCCCCTTATGACACCCCTTGAGAGCAGGAAGTAGCTTGAGAGTCGAATCTTCACCCATTATCACCAAAAGGCCGGGATGATAAGTCAGGGTCCCTTCCCCCACGTGACCTCTGCACGGGCAGGGGGCAGACCCTGGAGGCAGAAAGAGTCTGCCTCGCAAGTAGTATCTCGTGAGAATCGCGTGTTCCCATGAGTAAATCCCACCCTCTGAGATGCATACCTTAAAAGAAGGGCCCTCCCCTTCTAGCCTCGGAGGGGCCCGCGGGTCTCACGGGTCTCCAGGGCTGCCCAGCCCCATCCCTGGGAGAACCGTACCATTAAAGCTGATACCACGAGTACTGGACTTCTCTCGTGTTTTACACTGCACGCCTGTGCTCAGACTTTACACATATATGTGTACATATGTAGGTTCAATAAACAGACAACAGAGTATCTACCTTTTAGAATTTCTTGACATTTTTCTTGAGATCCAAAGATGGTCAGTTTTGTGACTATTCTATGTATGATAGAAAAGAAATCATAAATTTTAAGGATGCAAAATGTACAAGTTGAGCCAAGCTTCGTAATTGTTTTCTTGATCTGTTGTTTGACTTAGAACATGGAGTTTTATTTTCCAAGGACTGCCGGGCTGTGGTTGGGGAATGAAGGCCCAGAAGAGCAAGGAGCCTGCCATGGCAGGTCTCAGGTGATCTATGGGTCACAGCACACTTCCCACTGCCCCCAGAAGTCCCTTGACTCTGCTCACCCAGAGGACAAAGCTCTCCCTTTTCCATGAATTTCCAAAATGAATCTGGGAAACCAGGCCCATTTTCCCACCAACACCCAGGAGCCAGGTAGGAGGTGGGCTAGAGGTGCTGTCATGGTCCAGCGAAGGAATAAAATCCCGTGCCCACAAATTTGCTTGGAACAGTATCTGGTGCAGGGCAGATGCTCAGCAGAGGTAACACCATCCTCTGTCCTCCCCATCCTGCTGCCTGGAGCACCCACCCTTCTCTCCCTCCTCCCTACCCAGACCACTTCCAATCCAACACCCCAGAGTAGTCTGGCAGAGCTACCTGCGGTCAGCAGGATCCCGATGTGCTGGTGCCTGGCCTGAGCCTGGGGGCCTCCCTCTCCACACCCACCCCGACCCTCTGGCCCCAAAGCACAGCTAGTGTGGGTGGGGCTTGCTAGTTCTCAGAGTACATTACACCCCTTCTTTCCACACCAGGAGGGTATTCTAGGCCTTCTTGGAATGCTCCCCAGCCATTTGGGCAGGAAAGACCGTCAGCCTGAATCCTGATTCTCAGAGACCTAGGGGAAGCTGGGGGCTGCGGATGCCCAAAGCCCACCTGCCGGCAGACCGTCATTGCTTCCAGGCTGCAGGTCCAGGCTGGCTTTCTTCTTCAGCTTCCTCCTTTTCCCACCATTGTGCACCCTCAAACTCCATAACCTGTAAAGCTTGCCGTCTCCCCTCCCCACCTGCTATCCAATGGGAACTCCCAATGTGGCTTCTGGCCCAATGGCAGTACCCTCAGTGTCCTTGGGAGAGCCCCTGCAGCCCCAGAGGTCAAGTTCAGCATCCAGGATCCCTAAGCCTGTCCTGGAACTGGAGGGCCACCCTGCCCCCACCCCAGCCTCTGCCTCATTTCACATGTAGGAGACCCAAATATGTCCCCAAATATGACTACAGAGGATCAGAATATGCCCCCGCCCAGATATGCCTCTTTGGCACAGGATTATTTTGAGCTAGTTATTTTAAGAAGTAGGAGATGCCAGAAAAGCTCTGAAAATAAGAGTAGAAGTTCCCCTTTTAGATTTTATGTTTGTTTGGTTTTGTCTTTTTTGGGAGTGGGGGAGAGATACTGGGGATTGAATGGAGGGGCACTCTACCTCTAAGTTATACCCCAGACCTTTTTATTTTGAAATAGTGTCTTGCTAGGTTACTGAGGCTTGCCTCAAACCTGCAATCCTTCCATCTTAGCCTCCCAAGTACTGGGATTACTGGTGTGTGCGACCACACCCAGCTGAAGTTACCCTTTTGTAAGGGAAATTCGGATCCACAAAAGAAATCTCTCACAAGAGACTCAATCTTCTGTCAGCAATGATGTCTATGCATATCTGCAAGGCGGACCTTCCCACACTCTCTTTGTTCCTGGGGATGACGGTATTTAAGCCTGAAAGCAAACCTCGGGTCTTTGAGGCTTACTCACCTGCCCTGAGTATCCCAGGTACAAGTTATTTGACATTTCTGTCTTCTTGATTATCTGCCTTCTGTCCCAGGAATCCCCCATCATGGAGAACCGGGAAGTGTTGGGGAAAATCACCTTTTCAGCCTGGATCACAAAATTCCTTCCAACAGCTCTGCCAAGATGCACCAGGACCATCTGGAAAGACCACTAGTGACCTCCGTGTGGCCTGGTCCAGGCCACTGGTATCTCGTTTCTCATCCTATTGCTCTGAGACTGCTTCTCATCCTCCTGGGGACACTTTGAGGGCTTCCTGGGCCTCCTGGCTCGGATACTCTGGCTCTGTTCCCCATGCAAGCCCCTGCTCCTCCTGGCATTTGGGGTGGGGGTGGGGTATTCTCAGCCCTCTGTACTTCTCCACTGGTTCATTCCTGGGAGATCATCTTTCCCAGGGCAACTTGAAATGCAAATCCATTCTTCACTCCAACACCCAAGTCTGCCCCTCCCCTGTGGCTCTGGTGGGCCCCTTTGCGCCACCTGTGAGCAGCCCAGCAGCCAGGCACGTCCCTCTCCTGAGGCCTATTGTGCCCACTCTGATCCCACCACCCAAAGGCTGGTGCCACCAGGGACACCGCCCACATGTGTAGTCACCTGCAGGCCGCTGGCTATCCCTGCCCCACCCTCTCCTCCAGCCCCAAGCTCTCCTTCTTACCTGAACATTACTCATGTCCGGGTCTCAGGCCTTTGCATCTCAGAGCCTGGCTGGACCACCCATTCCTTCATATTTGAGTTTCTATTCCAGCATTACTCTCTCAAGGTCATCCCCGGACAGCCCAGACACACTGGTGAGCTCCTTACAGAATGCGTTTCTTCTCTTCCTCCTCCTCCTTCTTTTTGAATTGGGATTGAACCCAGGGGTAGTCTACCTCCGAGCTACACCCCCAGCCCTGTTTTATGTTTTATTTTGAAACGGAATTTCACCAAGTTCCAAAGGGCCCTGCTAAGTTGCTGAGGCTGGCCTCCAACCTGCAATCCTCCTGTCTCTACTTCCCATGAACCAGGGTTCCAAGTGTACACTACCACTCCCTTCTGTTGGACCCATAACTCCTACCACCATTTGGCTGCTTTACAAGGGCTAACTGGACCTCCAGTCTTGAGGCGGGGGGGGGGGGGGCTCGAACATGTCATCACCAGGTGCCACCCTGGGCAGTCTGGCCACTGGGACCCCAGCTAGAAAAATACTGAGCCCAGGCCTGGTGGGGTTCAGGCCCTGTGTGTGCATGTGTGTGTGCCTGTTTGCCCGCATGCCTACATTTCTGTGTCTATATATAATCTGTTCTTTGTGATTTCCATAAACAAATGGATTGAATCAAGTCAAATTATTCTTCAGTTCAAAGTGAAAGGAGGAGAGAAGGGCGCTGGCTACCTGAGCCCGCTGACAGGGATCCCCAGGGGACCCTCAGTGTTCTGGACCGTGGGCGCCTGTTCTGCACTCGGCCACTAGGGGCAGCCGTGAGCAAGGCGCCCTCCCTGTCTTAGTGGAGCACCTACATTTTGGGGGCGGCAAAGGACAGATTAGATGGGAAGAAAAGTGTCATCAAGCAGTACCGGTTGTTGTCAGGAAAACAGACAGAGTGGGGAGTGGGGCCGAGAGGAAGGGGCCTCTCCGACGATCTGGTTGCTCGACAATGTTTCTCTAGGGTGGGATCCCAATATGACTTCCTGCTCCAAAGGCTAAACTTGGCATTTCACCCTAGCAGCTAGTGGGGCACTTACTAAATGTCAGGCACTGGGCCAGGCGCCAGACTTAATGATAAATCCTTAGGCATAATATAGAGCCCGAAGCCCTTGATTCACATGAGAGGAAACTGAGGCCCAGAAAGGGCAGCGAGACATCCCGCGTGTAACGCAACAAAGTGCACGATCAGCGTGGGCTTGGCGGCCTGCTCCCCCCCCCCCGCCCCAAAGGCCTCCTCTCAGTCCTGCTGGGGCGGCTGCGGGCTGGGACGCCCCTGGGCCTGCTCTGGAAATCTGCAGGCCATCGAGGGCCCGGGGTCCGTCTGCCTGGCGGTGGATGTGTCTGTGGCTCTCCTCCGCTTACCTTCGGCCTGACTTTCGCACCTATTCCTTACCGGGGGATGGGGGTCCATAGGCCTGTGGCCGCGAAAGGGCTGCATTAGGAAAGCGGCTCTCTTCTGGGTGCGAGCCGTGCAAAGCATGGGGGTGGAGGGGAGCGTGCGCCGCGCCCGCCCCGCCCACCCGAGGAAGCTGCCGCCCCTCCTTCCCGGCCCGGGCGCCCCGCGAGCCCGCGAGCGCGGCGCGGCCAGGGTTAAGGCGCAGGCGTGGTCCCCTTGGGGAGGGCTGGCCCGGGCCGCTCTCCGGCCTCCCCGCGATCCGGGCCGAGGCGCTCCCCTCCCGCGCTCGCCGGCGTCCCTCCCGCCCCTCGCGGCCGCGGCCCGGGCCGGAGACCCACCGGGGCGCGAGGCACAAGGTCGCCGCGCGGCGGGGAGCTCGCGGCGGCGCCGACGCCCGGCGGCTCCGGGGAGGGACTCGGCCTGGCTCTGGCCCCCGGCGCACCGGGGAGGAGCCTCGGGGCTGCAGCTGGCCGCGGCGCCGGCCCGGGCGGGCGGGCGGAGGTCCTGGGGAGGCGGCCGCGCCCGAGCCCCCGCCGCCGCCGCCGTCCTCGCTGGGGCCTCCCTTGCTCCGCCGCCCGGGGAGGCGGCGCCCTCTCCTCCGAGGCTGCGGCGGCCTCGCGGGGCGCGGCCGAGGGGAGGAGAAAGCCGAAGGCGAGCGGGCGGCCGGGCCCCGCCGTGCCTCGCGGGGCCGCGGCTCCGCCAATCTGCGGGCGCTGACGCGGGGGGCGGCTCCGCGGCTCTCGGATATCTGCCGGCCGGGCGCGGGGCGCGGGAGCTCGGCAGTGCGGGCGCAGCGCTCCCGGGCCGCCGTGCACCTGCGCGGGCCTCGCCGGCCGCCCCGTGCGCCCCCTCGCGCCCCTTCCCCAGGCGGCGGCTCCCGACTGAGCCGAGCCCCGCGCGCAGGAGCCGCGCGTCCTGGCCCGCCCGGCGCCCGGCGGCGCACGCAGCCCTGGCGGAGGACCGCGCGGGGCGTCGGACGCGTCGCGGCCCGGCCGGGAGGGGCAGCTCGGTCCCGGCCCTGCGCGCCCGATGAGCGCGGCCAGGACCCGGGAGACCCGCGCCGGCCGCTGCGAGCGAGGCGCCTCGCCCGACTGCGCCCCCTGCCACCCGCGCCCCCGGCTCGGAGGAGAAGGGCCGCTGGCCACTCCCGAGAGGCCGAGTGGGAGCTGCCCCGAGATGGCCCGCAGAGCCGGCGCTCCGGCGGCGGATGCCTTCCACGTTGCCTGCGCCCGGGGACAGCCCTGGAGCTGGTAGCTGCTCAGGCTCCGGATGGACCTTGACCCACGGGGCGGCGCCGCGTTCGCGCAGAGCCACGGCTGAGGGACGCGGGCGGAGCGCGCTCCCGGGGTGCGCCCCGAGTCCCGGCCCCTGCTCGCCCGCGAGGCCATGAAGATGATTCTGCTGCGCCGGTTCCGCGTGCTCATCCTGATGGTGTTCCTCTTGGCCTGCGCGCTGCACATCGTGCTGGACCTGCTGCCCAAGCTGGAGCGGCGCGGCGCGCGGCCCTCCGGGGAGCCCGGCTGCAGCTGCGCGCAGTCCGCGGCCGGGGCGGCGGCGCCCGGCTGGGCCCCGGGGCGGGTTCGCCCGGGAGAACCCTCGGCCGCGAACGACGCGGGCTGGCCCAACAAGCACACGCTGCGCATCCTGCAGGACTTTAGCTCGGACCCTGCCTCCAACCTCACATCCCACTCTTTGGAGAAACTGCCGCCCGCCGCCGAGCAGGCGGAGCACGCCTCGCGGGGGCAGGAGCCAGGCGCCCCGCGACCTCGCGACCCCGCACACCGGCCGCTGCTGCGAGACCCCGGGCTGCGGCGCGCTCCACCGCCCCCTGGTCCCAGCGGGGAGGGCTCGCTCTTGGCCAGGCTGTTTGAGCACCCGCTCTACCAGGGGGCTATTCCGCCGCTGACCGAAGACGACGTCCTGTTTAATGTGAACAGCGATATCAGGTTCAACCCCAAAGCAGCGGAGAACCCGGACTGGTGAGCAAACCGGGGCTGGGGGTGACGGGGTGGGGCTGGCAGGACCGACCCCCGAGGGAGCTAGCCGCTCACCCTTTCCGGAATAAAGACGTTTGCCATGAAATGCTGGCTGGCTCTTTGGGCATTGTGTACAGAGTCTGGGAGACCCCATGGAAGAGGCCGGTAGGGCGGCTTGTGGGCGGGGCAGCTGCGGCTTTTGCTGAGGCTGCCTTTGTCTCCACTCCAGAGTGACTTCCTCCCCAAAGAGGGCGGCTGGTGATTTGGGAGATTCCCTGGCCCTGGTGTGGCAGGCAGCCTAGTGCTGCCTGTCCAGGGAAAGAGCGCTGGGCAGCACCAAATGAATGAACGAATGCCCGCCTTGGAACACAATCTAGCCAGTGGATGTGAGCCTCCTTTTTCCTGGGGAAATGCCTGGCTGCAGCTCTCTGGTGATGCTGTTCTGGGTGGGCGCCTTGAAAAGGCCTGAATGTACCCAATGAGTCCTTTAAAATCGGTCGCCGGGGACGAGATTTGCAGAGGACGGTGCCCGCGGGCAACAGCACCGGAGGTCAATCCAGAGGCACTCCCAGCCAGGGTGTGGACGAGCTGGGTCCCCACAGTCAGGAAGCTGCCCCCTGGGGGCATCATTTGGACAGCCTGCCTTGAACCTTTCCCCCAAGGCCTTTTTTTTCCCCCCTTCACCACCCAGATCCAATGAAGCAGATGCTACCGCCCAGAGCAGTGAAATATTAACCACCAGCAAGGCCAGAACAAATAGCTACCTGCAAGGGTTACCCAAGCAACAGCGGAGAGGTCAGGCTTCCAAAACAGCTCAGGAAAATCCTCTCTCGCCTGAAATCCGACCGCGGCCCTTGTGCTTTGTGCTTTCATAGCGCGGGCTGTTTGGTGGGCTCTGAGCTTTGCTGGCCAGGTTCAAGGAAATGCTCTGAAACTCGAGTCAGAAGAGTGACTCCAAGTCTCTGGCTCTCCATAAAGAGAGGGTAGCCCAGAGCCAGTGGTTTGAAGGGAGCCTCTGTCCATCCTCCCTGTCAACTGTAGGGCAGAACTGGGCCCCAAAGGCCTTGTCTATCCATGAGTTAGAGCTAAGAAATTCCCTTTCCCTCCAGCCAGGCAGTCTGTACCTGGAGGATTTGTACCCCTTCCAACATGGGTCCCAAACCAGAACACCCAGGAAAGGGGCAGATCCTCCTTTTGAGCTGGGGATACTGTGAGCTGCTGCCCCTGTGCTCTCACCCTACACCCAAAGCTGCTTTCTTAAAATCAAAGTTAGAGCTGGGTGTGGTGGCACGCCCCTGTAATCCCAGGACTCTAAGGGCTGAGACAGGAGGATTCCAAGTTCAAAGTCAGCCTCAACGATTTAGCAAGATCCTTAGGAGCTTAGTGAGACCTGTTTCAAAATAAGAACAGAGGTAAAAGGTGGAGCTCGGAGGAGGCAGGTCCTTGGGTTCAGTATTTAGTACATATGTATAAAAGAGTGAAAGTTAGTACTTTGCATACGTCTGCCCTTGATTCTTGGGACAAAAGAAGACGCCTGGATGGCTTCTGGATGACTGGGTATACCTTTAACTTTCAGAGGGTCTCGTCAGAGAAGTCTTTCCTCTACTCCCAAGAAGGGCCAGCAGCCCTCTGTATCCCCGGCTGACCTCACTCTGGGGCAGCTTTGGCGACCCCAGGACAGACGCGGCGGGCATAGCGCTGACGCCCTGGGTTTAGTCGTGCTGTAGTTATAGCTGTCTGTGGTGTCTCCAAGGGTAAATAAGAATTACAGGCCGTCAGGTGTGTTATTAGTTGGTAGAACCGCAGCCTGGGAGAAAAAAAATGCAGGCATCGCAGGTCCTCCTGGGGGTGGGGGTGGGGTGGGGGTGAGGAAGGCAGCTTTCAGGAAACCATGTTGCACCCAAAGTCACAACCTCACTTGAACCTCTAGTGCATCAGGGTCCCACCGCTCTCCTTTTTCTGCTGACTCTGGACCGTCTTTGTATCTGCAGGCCACGCGAAGGTGCTGAAGGTGGAGGATTGCTGCCCACGGGGGAGGCCGCAGTAGATTCCTATCCCAACTGGCTCAAATTCCACATCGCCATCAACCGGTACGAGCTGTACTCCCGACACAACCCGGCCATCGAAGCCCTGCTGCAGGACCTCAGCTCTCAGAAGATCACCAGTGTGGGTAGGCGCCCTGTGCTAGCTGGGAGGGTTTCGGGGTGTGTAGAGATGGCTCCCTCCTGGAGATTGGGGAGCCCGGGTGTTCCTGGAGCCTTACTTCCTAAAGGGGGACTCGTGGGAAGCGGCTTTCAAGGCTGAGTTCAAGGCCTGAGAAAGGAAAGGGCTGCCGTGGTGGGTCTCGGCGGTGGAATTGCTTCCATTCTGCATGAAGGTGAACAATTGCAAGAAGCACCCTCACAGCCCTCAGAGAGGGTGACCTCCCCTCCGTGGGTGAGAGGACAGAGGAGCTCCTGCCAGCTGCAGCCTCTCATGCACTCGAGCTGTACCATGCGCTGCTCAGCTGAGAGCCAGGGTCAGCCTCTGATGCTTCTGCGCAAACTCTCCCCACAGAGCTCAGCCGGATGCTCCTGGGATTTTACCTCGCGGGGCAGTGGCCAGGGGACCCGCTCCCTCCAGGAAGGGGCCTGGGTATCTGAGCTAGAGCAGTTTGAAGGCAACATCTCCAAACACTTCACAGCTTGCAGAATCCAACCAAAAAAAAAAAAAAAAAAAAAAAGGCCTCCAGTTTCTGATTTCCAGAAAATGTGCGAAGCAATATAGATAGAGAGTGGAGGTTTGGTGCCATTGTTCTCTCTGGCTGTGGGCGATTGTTGGTGACAGTCTCATTAGTCACCAGTGGTACGAGAGGCAGCGGGGGATGGGCCAAGGACCGGGACTTTGCAGGGACCGGCCCTCTGCACATGGCGGGGGTGTAGGGCAGGCCTCCGCACGTGTTTGGGGCCGCGATTCCAGGCCTGTCTTCATGTGTCTGGAAAGCAGTTTTGCTGAAAGGGCTCCCTCCGGGTATGGGCGTCCGTCCAGTTGCTGACACAGGGCAGTTCAGTGTTACCTACTGGCCTGCAGGTGCCTCTTTAGAGGCTCTATGTCATTCTGCTAACTTTTTTCTGGGCTCCTTCCTGACCTCGGAAGTCGGGACTCGTGGCCTACCCCAGCTCTTGATCTGTCACCTAGTGTACAACTGGCCGAAAGAGTCGGTGGGCTTCCTTCCTCCCAAGTGCTACCCAGGGAGAGTTTGAACATTCCCAGCCCCAGCTTCTCCTTGCCCAAGTCCAGGGGTTTCAGCTGAGCTGGGAACTGTCTTTCTGAAAAAAAAAAAAAAAAAAGGAAAAAAAAATGCCTATCTCACAGTCAGCCACTGTGGGACTGTCACTTTCACTCTGAAGAGTAGGAGCAGCTGTTAAAAGAAATATCCGGTATGAGCTGGGCATGGCGGCACATGCCTGTAATCCCAGTATTTGGGAGGCTGAGACAGGCAGCTTGCAGGTGGGTGGGAGGCCAGCCTCAGCAAGTTAGCAGATCCTCAGCAACTTAGCAAGACCGTGTTTCAAAATAAAAAATGAAAAGGGCTAGAGGGTGTAGCTCAGAGGTAGATTGCCCCTGGTTCAACCCCCCAGTACCCCCCCACCCACCCCCACACACACAAAAGGAAGAAGTATCCAGCGTGTTGACCAACTCAACCTTATCATCCATTCACCAGGTATACTGGGAGCTTCTTTTCTGGCTCAGGTCGTTTTTTTTTGGGAGTTGGAAGTTGGGATAAAGCCCCTCCAGGAGTATTGCCACCTCTATGGACCAGACAGCCCAGGAAGTAGGCAGAGCCACATTTGCACCCTGACAGTGAGGAGGGGTGGGCTCCAGATGTGCAAGGCCAGCCTGGGTGGAGGGCCACTTGCTCTCACTCACTTGGCTGGGCCTGGGAGGCAGCCTGGTGCCCCTCTGTACTGAAGGCTTCCTGAGCAGACCTCTTGGGGCCATCCCCTAGACCACAGTGGCTAAGCCAGTTCTAATCCAGTCTTCCCGGCACTGGGGGCCATCAAGGGCAGGCCGGGCTCATCAGTGTACAGATGCCGTAGAGCTGGAAGGTGGATGGACGGGCAGCCCCATCGTCACTGAGGCAGGATGTGGGACACTACTGGCCAGAGGGTTTGTGCCATCTGGTTCCACCAATCACTAGCCAGGGTGGTTTTAGGCAAACAGGTGAGCCCCCACCCCCAGCGTCCCTGGCCCTCCTCTGGAATATAAATGGTCAAAATCTAGACCCCATACCTGCTGTGTGTGAGTTTGAAACAAACAGGCCTCTTGAGAACAAACCCGACTTGATAGGAAGTTCCTGGGTGAGGGTGCAGAAGCTGAGTGCCAGGTGGTCATAGTAACGACTGCTCCAGAGCAGAGACTCACCTGTCCTCTGAGGGACGACGGATAGGTGTATTCTGTCACCGGATCTACCCCATCTAGCTGGGCCTTGCCTTCCTCATCCGAATCCCCAAATGCCACTGCCCAGAGGTTGCAGAGAAGCATCCTGCCCACCTGCCCTGGGCGACACCTGCTCCCGTGCTGAAAGGCCGCAGCTTGGAAACGTGAGTGAGGAATGCCAAGTGGGCACTGACCAGCAGGATGGGTCTTCATGTGCAAAACAGCGTTTCAGGGCAGGCTGAGCCCAGGAGCCCAGGGGCCCAGGGCCAGCAGGCACCTAGTCTCACCCAGGCCTCGCCCGACCTGCTGTCTCAGGCCTGGAGCTTCAACAAAGCAGGCCACAGTAGTCACCCCAGGGAGCCAAGCCAAGTCCTGCTCTGTAGGGAGTGGCCAAGAGAGGGCCACATGCCCCCTCCCAGAGGTGGCTGACTGTGAGTACCCCCACCCATCCCTGCAGAACTGACCCAGCCTCCATTGCCCCGTGGGAGCCACAGGTGTGGATGGACACTCATCTGTTTGAGATCACTGCCCCAGACAGGACCCTGGTCATGGCAGAACCCCAGAGAACACGGAACTGGAGCTCTGCTCGGAGCTTCTGCTGCCCAGGACCTGATGTTATTGTGACCCAGGGCAGCAAAGCCTTAGAGACCAGGCCTGCCTTCCAACCTGCATTCAGTAACACGAGAGACCCAGACGTCCAGGAGGAGCGGCTCACCCATGGCAAAACCTCCTTCAGTGCTTCCGACCCTGGTTGATTACTTTAACCTTTCTTTATTTTAATTTTTATTTATTTATTTTTGGTACTGGGGATTGAATCCAAGGACTTTCTACGTCCCAGCTACACCCTCAGCCCCTTATTTTTTATTTTAAAACAGGGTTTCACTGAGTTGCTGAGATTGGCTTCTAACCTGCAATCCTCCCAGCTCAGCCTTCCAGGTCCTGGGATGACAAGCAAGATTACTTTAATCTTTAGGTGTTTTTTTTTTTTAATCTCACTATTAAATGCAAACCAGAAATACTGTGGTAACAGAGAGAGAAGCCCAGGAGGTTCCGAGCCCTCCCTCAAAATAGTTCCATTAAATCTCCCCGCTCAGAACCGCCCGATCCAATCCACGCGGCTCCGTGTAGCCCACAGCACAGCTGGCCGTGGCCAACAGAGTTATTTATAGCCAGGCTTCTGGCTGCCAGGGAGCGGCTGCTGCCGCCTTTAAAGAGCCTCGGCCTTATTACCCACCTCTGCCCAGCTTGAGGTCACACGCACAGCGCCTTCGGCTTGGGCTGCGATAATTAAATCGCTGTCACGCACAATTATGGATGCAAAGAATAAATGACACAATTAACTACTCAGTACTTGGAATTACTTTAAAAAAAAAAAAAAGTCGTCTGGCAGGTGAGGATGCGGGCATCCTCTGACCTAAGATACCACTTTCACAATGGATTCATCCAGGTCAGGACAAAGCCCGCGGTTGGGAGACGTGGCCTTACAAAGGCACACGACTCCACGGGACAGAAGTCCTCAGCGCTAATTGATCTGCCAAAGCGGAAGAATGAATCTAGCTGGAATCTGGGATAATTGGCTGGCAAGCTTCAAAGAACAAAGGGCCTTTGGCTGGGGCAGCCCTGTGAGGAGCCGCCGGGGGGTTCGGGAGGGCACAGCTGCCTTGTCTAAGTAGACAGAGGTGGGGACACTTCGGAAGGCAGTGTTGATCCCGGAAAGGCTACAGCCCCCTCCTTCCCGCCCAGGTAGAAATTGGTGCTTCAGGTCACAGTCCCAGGGCCAGGCTCCGCTGGCAGAAAGAGGTGGGGATGCCCAAGGAGTGGGACACCCAAGGCCCAAGTGCTCAAGGGGCCTCAGGGAAAGGACAGGGCCCCCTGCAAGGTTGGCAGCGGGGTGTAGGGAGGAGCCACTAAAAGCTCCACCCCTCCCCAGAGCCCTTCCAGCTGGCATAGCAAGAGGTCAGTGCCCTGGCATAGAACCGTGAGTTCGAAAAGAATTTCCCAGGCTGGGGCATTGTGGTGACTGATGCCTGAAATCCCAGCACTTGGGAGGCGGAGACAGAGGATCAAGGCCAGCAAAGACCTGCAGCAGCTTGGCGACACCGTTTAATGAAGGAAGAAAAAGAATTCCCAAGACAAAGAGGGATGCTCCAGGCAGATTTATTTAGGAGAGCAAGAAGTACACATTAGAGTGAGAATGCGGGCCATCTCCCAAGTGAAAGATGCATCTGGGGTCCATGGCTCCTCTTCTGTAGGAGACTTTCGTGCAGGGTAGGGAAGAGGAGGTGAGTGAAGATGACTTCCGACCAATCATCATAGATGATTCAGGGTGTGTTGCTGATCCCCCAGGTCCTGATGGTGCGTTTAAGGACATGTTAGATCTTGTTTTTTTTTTTTTTTTAATTGAAACACAGCTGGGCTTACGATCAGGGTTGACACATAACAGGTGGGGCTCATAGGGTCTGTGGTCAGAACACTCATTTTTGGGGCTCCCTGAAACCTCTTCTTGGCTGCCTCCCAGGCTTAAGCAAAGCACGGAGGTCAGGAGCAAAAGCCAGTACTGGTTGTTATATTTTGTTGGTTTTTTTTTTTTATGCTGGGGATGGAACTTCAAGGCCAGCCTCAGCCACTTAATAAGTGATACGCTGTTTCAAAACAGAAAAACAAAAAGGGCTGGACATAACTCAGAGGCAGAATGCCCCTGGCTTCAATCCCTAGTAACAAAATAATAACAACTCCAGGCTGGATGGAGGCAGGGCCAGGCAGCCCCCAGGTGTGTGTACCCACCAGTGTTAGACAGCGCTATTGGGGTTGAAGCCTCAGGGGCCTTACAGCGGTTTGTGAGCATGAAGACCCAGGCTAGAGCAGCCATCAGTTCATGCTCGGCTTCCTTAGGCCCTTCACATCGGATGTTGGAGCAGGTACCCACATTTTTAGCCTCCGCAAAGCCAGTTGAGGCAGACACACCCCATGCCCTCTTCCATGGGGGTGGGTATCAAGGGCTCTGCGTGAGTCCCTAGAGTCTGAGTCATGGCAGTGACCTTTCGGGCCTGAGGGTCTGTGGGGCAAGACAGGAAAGAGAAGGATGTCATGTCCTCCAAATATGAGCCCTTCCAATGCAGGCACCTGTCCCCATCAGTCTAACAGCATAAGTCTTCACTGTGCCCCTTAAAACACAGCAGTGGGGTGAAAATCAGTTGAACCACCTTCTTGACTATGACCCCAAGGACAGTTGCTGTCCCTCCTCCCAGATGCAGTGGCCAAGACCAGGCAGCCATGTTGGAGGCCTTACTGGCCACTAGGCAGTGGCTCACATGGGGACATGTTCATGGGGCCCACAGAACTTCTAAAAATGGAATTCATTTAAGCCGGGCTCAGGGATCCCTGAGCCTGTAATCCCAGTATTTGAGAGCTAAGACGGGAAGATCACAGGTTTGAGGCCAGCCTCAGTAACTCAGCAAGACCCTGTTTCAGAATAAAAAATAAAGAGCTGAGGATTTATCTCAGAGGTGGAATGCCCCTGGGTTCAATCCCAAGTACCACAATAAAAATAGGACTCATTTTTATAAAAGGTCACGGCCAGCTGGGCATGGTGGTGCAGATTTATAATCCCAGTACTTGGGAGGCTGAGACGGGAGGATCGTGGTTCGTGGACAGCCTCAGCTACTTAGTGAGGCCTTCTGTAACTTAGTGAGACCCTGTTTCAAAATAAAGAATAAGCTGGGCGTGGTGCCACATGCTTATAATCCCAGCATTTGGGAGGCTGAGACAGTAGGATCGTGATTCGTGGACAGCCTCAGCTACTTAGGCCCTTTACAACTCAGTGAGACCCTGTTTCAGAATAAAGAATTGGGTTGGAATAAAGAATAGGGTTGGGGGTGTAGCTCAGAGGTAGAATGCCCTTGGGTTCCAACCCCAGACCTGCAAAAATATAAAAATAAAGAAAAAACAAAAAACATAGGGCTGAGAGTGTAGCTTGTAGGTAGCCTAGATTCCATCACAAAAAAAGGTCATGGTCCTCAAACAGGAAGACAAACAGTGCTGGCCCTTGTTCCACAGAAAATGTATGACTGAGTGCTGGCTACAACCAGCACCCCACCCTGTCCCCTGTGGGCACTCGGGTGTGGCCAGTGGGATGGACCCATGAGGCGCTGGCTGCAGAGTCTGGCCTGCAGTTTCTGCTTCTTGACTTCCTCTCTCCACAGGGGTTGCTGAGGCCGTAACCATACACCTTTCTCCCCCAAGGCTGTGAATCTGTCCCTCAGAGCTGCCTCCTCCCTCCTCCAGGGAATTCCTAGGGGCTGCCAGAGCTCCCTGGCACAGGGGTCAAAGTGCATCAGTAATTCTGTATTGAGAATCACCATCCTTGTATACAGATTTCACCTTCCTAAGAGGTCTCCTAGGGTTTTGCACTCATTCTTGCCATGCTAGACCCTAGGGAAAGACAATGAGCAAAACCCGGTCGCTGTGGCAGGCACAGGATCCAGTGCTGATGGGCTCCGTGCGTCCAAACGGAGTGCGCTCTGCCAGCGTCTGTTAACATGTGAGCTAACCATGCTCTCCAAAATATGCCATCCAGGCATGGTGGCACATGTCTGTAATCCCAGTACTTGGGAGGCTGAGACAGGAGGATCGCAAGTTCAGGGACACCCTTAGTAATTTAGCAAGGCTTTGGGCAATGTAGCGAGACCCTCTTTCAAAAAAAAAAAAAAAAAAAAAAAAAAGGATCCAGGCATGGTGGTGCATCCTTGTAATTCCATTACCTGGGAGGCTGAGATAGGTGGATATAGATTTGAGACCAACCTCAGCAATTTAGCAGGACTTGCAGAAACTTATCAAGACCCTGTTTCAAAAATAAAAACTAAAATAGGGTTGAGGTATAGTTCAGAGGTAGAATGCCCCTGAGTTCAATCCCCAGTACCAGAAAGAGAGAGAGAGAGAGAGAGAGGAGAGAGAGAGAGAGAGAGAGAGAGAAGAAGAAGAAGAAGAAGAAGAAGAAGAAGAAGAAGAAGAAGAAGAAGAAGAAGAGAGAAGAAGAGAGAAGAGAGAAGAGAGAGAGACGAGAGACCAAATAAAAATAAAAAGGACTGGGGGGTGGTATAGCTCAGAGATCGAACTCCTCTGGGGTTCAATCTCTAGTAACACATGCACATGCAGAGGAAATATAATAATACTAATTAACTAATACTCCTTAGGGAAGCCAGTGAAGATGCAGAGGAGCTGCTGTCTTGGGTCTAGAGGTGCGGGATTACCCAGTGTGGGGCTCAGAGCAGAGGGCGCAGGGCTCGGGCATCTTCTCAGGAACACGAGCTACAGGATAGGTGTCACCAAAAGAGCCTAGCCTATAGACTAGCGGAACCCAGTTGTGTCCTGGTTGCGTGACGGTGGCCTACCTCTGGGTGGTGGCCGCAGGCGGAGGTGGTGAGAGGTGGCAGGTGCATATTTGGTGGATTTGGCACCTGGAGCTCTTTCTGAGTACTTTAGGGAAAGTGTTACAGGTTTTGTGCTGGGACAGCCCCGTCTCCACCTGCCCTCTTGGGCTTGGTAGAATCACTACTTAGTTGGGGCCCTCCTGAGGCTAAAAGTGGGCAAGTTCTTGGCTGGCCTCTGTCCACTGGGAAACAAGCCCAACTGGGAAAGGTGTGTCCACCTGCTCTGTACCTAGGACCAGAGCCTGGGTTTCTCACAGACCCATCTCTATCTACAAGAAAAACAAAACCCAAGCTTGTACCTCCTTCTGGTGGCCTGGTTTGTGTCCCTGTCCCACCGCCTGCTGGCTGTCCCCTCCAACCTGACCATTTCTCTGGTGCACGGTAGGGACAGTCTTAGTGTGCAGGCTGGTGGGGAGTCTCCATCTCTTACCACCCTGGATGGACAGCTTAGCCTGTGCTATGACTCAAGATGGTTGTATATCGGGTTTTGCAGGGTCCAAGTTCAGAGCGGAATTCCCCATCTCCACCATAGACAACCTGGTAGACACTGCGGTGCACCCAGACAGGGGAGAGCTGGGGTATCCCGGAGCCGTGGCCAATGAGAGGCTTAATTCCTAGTCACTTATTTGCCCTGTGGAGGAGGAGGTGGTGATACACAGGGCTGGGGAAACCGCAAGGCAGATGGGACTTGCTTCCCGAGGAAGGATGATTAAACTGGCTAGATTTGCATAATATTTGCTATTTTAAAAACCAGGATTACAAGCCCCAGAAAGGGTTGATGTGCTGTCCTCGATTGGCCCAGGAAGGGATAATTAAATCCAGCGACCCCGGTTATTAACTGGAAATGGGAACAGCAAATGGGGCTTAATCGGGCCACTAATTTTCTAATCATTGCTTCTTTTTTTCGTCTTACGGAAAATGTAGTAAATGTTCATTGTAGGGATCTAGAAAGCGCAGATAAGGAAAAACAGAAAATTAAAATCATCTGCAGTTCAACTCCCAAGAGACAAGCAAGGGCTTGGGTGCCCGTCGCCTGTGAGAACCCCTGCCGGGAGTCCATGTTTTTCAGAAGGAAGTGGTTCAGCCGGGTGTGGTGGAGCACACCTGTGATCCCAGTACGTGGGAAGCTGAAGATTGCAGGTTCGAGGCCAGTCTCAGCAACTTAGACCCTACTTCAAAAAGGGCTGGGAGTGTAGCTCAGTGCTAGAACGCCCCTGGGCTCAGTCCCCAGTAATGCAAAATTTTAAAAAGGAAATGAGGACTTCACAGTGGGAAAGTGCTACGTGGGCACTTGCTCGTAATGAACGGTGGGTAGCCATGGGCAGTATGAAGTTTCCCCAGTCTCTGACTGACAGTGCGCCGGCTCTGTCCAATGCAGCCTGGCAGGACACCTGGCTCTCGGTCACATCTGGGACGTTATGGTGTGGTCAGGGCCCAGCGTGGACACAGGAAGCCTCGGCACACACTTCAGGAGCCCTCATACGCGTGGCCCCAGTCAGTGTTCACTGTGTGATACCCCCCCCCCATTCCCAGCCGTTGCTGTGACCACCCCGGGGCTAGAACCCACCTAATCGCTTCTTTCCTTCTGTTCCATCAGCAGAAAGGAAAATCCTACGTCAGGGAAATGAGTCCTTTGGGGAATTTTTCAGCCTTCTGGGGGTGAGGCACTAGAAATGTGCCTTCTAGAAGCTTCTGGGAATTTCTCTACCCCACGGTGTCCTGATGACAGAGATGCCTCCAGCCTATGGGTGTGAAGGGTCTTTTTAGAGTAATTGTGTCCAGGCTCTCTCCAAATACCAGGAGCTTGCCCTGAAGGGGCCATGCCCTGCCCTAGGCTGCAGTGGGTGTGTAACTGTGTGTGCATGTGTGTAGGTCTGTGTAGACATGTGCATGTATATAAGTGTGCAAGTAAGTACATTGCATAGATGCCTGTATGTGCACAGGTGTGTGCATGTGTGTAGGATGCATAGTTGTATACACGTATATGGGGTGTGTGTAGGTGTATACATGTGTGTATGTGTACACATGTGCATGCACATAGGTGTGTGCATCAAGCTGTATGGGTATGTTGTGCATTGTAATTTATGTGTAGTTATGTATTTGTGTATAGGTCTGTGTGTAGGTGTGTGCGTGAGTGTAGGTGTGTTATGAGTATGTATGCAGGTGTGTGCACATCTGTATAGGAGTGTGCACTGTTTAGGTGTGTATAGGTTTGCGTGTATGTGTGTAGGAGTGCATGTAAAGATGTGTGTAGGTTTGCATTGCATGTGTATATGGGTATAGGTACAGGTGTGCATGTGTGTATGTGTGTAGTGTGGGTGCCTATATGTAGATATGTGTGTATAAGGTTGTGTGAAGGTTTGCCTGTGTGTGTGGGGTGTGCATTGTGTACTGGTGTGTGCACATGGCAGGTGTGTGTGTGTGTGCATACACACCTGTGCCAGCAGGACAGTGTGCCTGGCCGCCCCTCCTGGAGGCCAGGCCACTTGTGGCTCCAACCTGCAGGAGTCTGGGCAGCTCCCACCACTGGATCTGGGTGAGTCTTCCCCAGCCAGGGAGCCCCCCCACCTTGCAGGTGGAATGGGGACCACTCAGCTGCACCCAGAGGACCCTGGCTAACCGGTGGACAGAGCCGGGAACTGGCCCACTCACCTGAACGAGGAAGGCCTGAGGCAGCCAGTGACCTTGTCTCTCTCTCCCTGCAGCCATGAAGTCAGGGGGCACGCAGCTCAAGCTCATCATGACGTTCCAGAATTACGGGCAGGCGCTGTTCAAGCCAATGAAGTAAGTGCCCAGTGCGCTGGGCGGGGTGCGAGGGCGGGGAGCGAGCTGGCTCCAGGCCCGGGGGAGGGGGAGACTGCCTCTCCCACAGAAAAGTCTCTGGATGATGGTGATGGGGGCGGAGTGGCAGCCAGGGCAACCTGCACCCTCACTCCGTCTCTCCGGAGGCTCCCACACTAGGCGGACACCCCTGAAGACCTGCTGGCGGGCAGCTTTCCCCATGAGCGCGAGTGTGCTCTGTGAATAAGACCCAGGCTGTGTGCACCAAAGAAGCCCCCTAAGAGGTGCATGTGTGTGTGTGCTGTCCCCAGGCTCAGGGGCCACGGGCGTCCTGCGGGGCTCTGCAGGACGCTGGTTCATCCGTCTCACACTTGGCCTGATGTTCTGTTCTCTCTGCCATCGACCCAACAACAGAGAGGCTGAGTGCCAAGGAAACTTTACCATAAAACGATATGGTGGCCTGAGTTGACTGGGTGCCCCATTGTAGATAAAATAGAAGCCATGTCACCAAAGCCAATGTCAGGGCTCCAGGTGGTACCCGGAGCGCTCCAGTAAATGCAGGATGGCGTCTATGCTTTGTAATGTCCACTCTGGTCATCATGGGGTTTGGATACCCCAAGGGGTTCAGGTTGCTCTGCATCTTTGGTTAGTTGCAAACAAGGCCATTTTCTGCCCTAGTAGGAGAGATTCTACTGTAGAATCTGTTTAAAGCAGTTCACAACAGGTAGGTCACAGGAGTAAGACAGTGGGGCCGGTCAGGGACTGTGGCAAGCTGCAGGATGTGGGTCCCACCAGAAGGGGCCGGCTCTCGCTTCACTCGCAGATCTCACTGGAACTAATTTCTGATTTTCAAGATAAGGTACCTATAGGTAGTGCATCAGTTGTGTAGCTTTTAAGATAAGCCGGGCCTGGTGGCGCACCCTTGTAATCCCAGTACTTGGGAGGCTGAGACAGGAGGATCTGGGCTCACAGCCAGCCTCAGCTATTTGTTATTTACT
This sequence comes from Muscardinus avellanarius, assembly GCF_963383645.1. Classification (NCBI taxonomy): domain Eukaryota; kingdom Metazoa; phylum Chordata; class Mammalia; order Rodentia; family Gliridae; genus Muscardinus; species Muscardinus avellanarius. Next base: position 69,816,329 of record NC_137796.1, read on the forward strand.
TTGCTATTTAGGCCTTCCACAACTTAGTGAGACCCTGTTTCAAAATAAAGAACAGAGCCGGGCATGTTGGCGCACGCTTGTAATCCCAGCATTTGGGAGGCTGAGACCAGAGGATCGTGGTTCGCGGACAGCCTCAGTTACTTATTGAGGCCCTTTGCAACTCAGTTAGACCCTGTTTCAAAATAAAGAATCAAAAATAGGGCTGGGGGTATAGCTCAGAAGTAGAATGCCCCTGGGTTCATTCCCAATACTGCCAAAAAAAAAAAAAAAAAAATTACAATGTTCAGCTGGCCTGCTTGGGAGGCGGAGATAGGAGGATCACACAGGTTCGAAGCCAGCCGCGCTGGCTTAAGAGACCCTGTTTCCAAATAAAAAGTATGAAATAGGTCTGGGAGTGTAGCCCAGAGGTAGAAGGGTTTCTAGGAACCCCAGTACCACCAAAATAAACAAACAAACAAACAAACAATAAGAATTAGGGCTGAGGGTATAGCTCGGAGGTAGAATGCCCCTGGGCTTCATCCCCAATACCACATAATAATAATAATAATAATAATAATAATAATAATAATAATAATATAAAAAATAAAGAACAAAATCAAATCGGTCTGGAGATGTAGCTCCGAGGTAATGTGTTCAATCTCCAGTACCTCAACAACAGCAACAAAAAAGATAAAATAACATTGTTTTTCCTATGTAGTCTTCACATTAAAAAAAAAAAAAAGTTGGCAACTAATTCTGAAGCATTAAGATGTTGTGAGGTTTCTGCGAGTCCCATTTCTCCAGAAAGGTAACCTTGATGGACTCCCAGAAGCGAAGGTGTCCCGCCCTGGGCTTCCTGGAGGATCTGCTTCGGCCTGCCTCAGTCGCAGGGCTGCGGGCGCCCCGGCTGAGCACCACCCACTCCCCAGCACACAGGGCAAGGCAGGCGCACGTGTACCGGGGCCCTAGGGTCCACGGCTTCCTTCCCTGATTCTGCGTGTGGAAGTGGAGCTCAGGACTTCCAGAGCAGGGAGCGTGGGCTGGCCTGAGAGGGAGCGCACCACTGAACTCTGATCCTTAATAACTCGGCAGTGTGGACAGCTAGCTGGCCTGCTCTGCCCCAAGCCCTGTGAGCAAGGCAGGAGATACGCGTGTGGTCTGGGGCCTGGTGGGACCTCCTGGGGCCTCCTGAGTGGAGTATGGTCCAGTTCTGCGGGGACACTGCCTTCTGGGGCTTCTTCTAGCCTCTACCTCTCATTTAGGAGGACGAGCCCTGAGAGAGCATCTCTCCAAGACAGTTATTTTATTTTATTTTTGGTGGTACTGGGGATGGAACCCTTCTACCTCCGGGCTACACTCCCAGACCTATTTTTATATTTTTTATTTGGAAACAGTGTCTCTTAAGCCAGCGAGGCTGGCTTCGAACCTGCGCGATCCTCCTGTCTCCGCCTCCCAAGCGCAGGGATTACAAGCGTGCGCCACCACGCCTGGCCAAGACTGTTATTTTAAGTTCCCCATCCCCATGCTGCTGCTGTGTGGAGCTGCTGAGGGAGCCCGGTGACAAACAGACCTAGAGCCCAGCACCGTGGCACATACCTGTGATCCCAGCTCTTGGGAGGCTGACACAGGAGGACTGCAGGTTGAAAACCAGCCTCAGAGGTAGGATGCCCCTGGGTTCCATCCCTAGTACCACAAAAAGAAATTATTAAAAAAAAAAAAAAAAAGGACTTTCTCCCGTGGGCTCTTCTTTGCTTCTCAAGTTCTCAGGAGAGCATTAGGAATTAATTAGCTGGGCACAGGATTTTTCCTCTAGGTAGTAAATGGAAAGGGGCCGTGCTGGGGGACCCCACCATGTGATCGGGGTGGTATGAGAAGGATCATCTGAAGGATCAATGGTTACACAACACACCTCAGTCCCGAGCTCCTAGATAGTCTTGCTTTAGGGTTAGGTTGAAGTGAGCATTTAATAAACTTAAAAAAAAAAAAAAAGCTTTCTGTGCTATACCACACAGTCCATACAATAAACCCACTTGAAGTGTGCAGGTCAGTAGCCTTTGGTATACGACAGAGTTGTTCACTTTGCCATGATCAGAAACCCCTTAAAATTCTGCCCCCAGCACCTGATGGCCACTAGTCTCCTTTCTGCCTCTCTCTGGATTGACTTTTTCTGGATCCTCATAGCCAGGGGACGGTACACGTGTGGCGCTTTGTGACCGGCTCATCGCATGTGACATAGTGTTTTCATGGTTCAGCCATGCTGTAGTGTGTATCAGCACAGCGTCCCTTTTTCTCGCTGAGTAATATTTCACTTTGCACGGATAGACCACGTTTTCTTAACCATTCATCCACTGACGGGCATTTGGATTGTTGTCACTTTCTGTCTATAGTGAATAATGTTGCTCTGCACGTTCACGTTCAAGCTTTGCATGGACATAACCTTTCAGGTTTCTTGGATATGTAGCTAGGAGCAGCCGTGGAGTCACGTGATAACTGTGTTTAACCACTCGAGTCTGATTTCTACTGTGGCTGTGCCATTTTAACAGCAAGACCCGAGGCTCTGCTTTGCTACATCTTTGCTGGCATGTGTCACTGTCTGCTTGATTTTAGCCACCCTGGCGTGTGTGAAGTGGTATCTCGTGGCAGTTTTAACTTGCACCACATGGAGATGTCTACTTGGAACTGGTGCCCTTTTTCAGTTGGGTTATTTCTTGTTTTTGTTTTTGTTTTTTTGGTGGTACTGGGAGTGGAACCCAGGGGCTTTCTACCTCCAGGCTATACTCCCAGACCTATTTTTATACTTTATTTGGAAACAGGGTATCACTGAGTTGCTGAGAGCCTCACGAAGTAGCTGAGGCTGGCTTCAAACCTGTGTGATCCTTCTGTCTCAGCCTCCCAAGCGCTGGGATTATAAGCGTGCGCCATCACGCCCGGCTCTATTTTTCGTTTTGTTATCAAGTGGTGAGTTACTTTATATACTCTGCAGACAACTCTGAACACATGCATGTATCTGGAAGCACTGCTCAGGTCCTTAGGTGTCAAATTTATTTGTTTTTGTTGCGGCCTGTTCTCTGGGAGCAGCATTTGAGTTTTACGCACAAGACGTAGATGTCAGGAGGATCATGGCGCAGGCCTGGGCAGAGGCTGCAGGACAGCTGGCCTTGGAAACACTAGTTCACCCACAGCTCAACAGCCTGTTCCTGCTGTCCAGCCTCCAGTCAATACTTCCCTCACTGGGGCTCGGTTTACCTATCTGTCCACAAGGCCCCATTAAAAGAGGTGTCAAGTCCCCTGCCAGGTCTCACCCTATGGAAGTGACTTAGGAGACTGGGAATGCACAGAGGATCTGAGCGGATCTGCAGGGTGGGGAATCGGGGAGGCACACTGACAGTATCTTTGCAACAAATCTCTACCTGCTTCGTAGATGGGAACTTCCAAGAGCCTGTGTGATTGAGCATGCCTGTCATTCCAGGACTAGGGAGGCTAGACAGGAGGATCACAGCATTCGAGGACAGCCTCAGCAACTTAGCGAGACCCCGTTTCAAAATTTAAGAATAAAAACACCTTGAGTTCAATCCCTAGTACAAAGAAGGAGGAGGAGGAGGAGGAGGAGGAGGAGGAGGAGGAGGAGGAGGAAAGAGAAGAGAGGAGAGGAGAGGAGAGGAGAAGAGAAGAGAAGAGAAGAGAAGAGAAGAGAAGAGAAGAGAATAGAAGAAGAAAAGAACCTTCCAGGCGTGCCTGCAGCTGCCTATGAAACAACATGACCACCTCCCGGCAGAAATATTCAGCCTGACCCCATGCCGGGTACCGGGAATGCAGACACGACGCAGACACAGGCTTACAGGGAAGCCACAGGGCTCTGACCCCTGGACGTGGGTCCACACCAGCTGCTCCCCACACATTCTTGCTGAGCAGTGGGGGGCAGAGCAAAGCCTGTGCAGCCCGCCCATGCGCCCGCAGCTGCTGCTCCTGGACCTGTGTGGAGGGAACCAGAGCCTGGATGAGGGCTGGCTGGCGGGCCCACTGCACCGCGGAGGAGCGGGGTCTCCAGGGCAGGCTGGGAAGGAAGGATAGCCCGGTGGCTCTGTGGAAAGCAGGCCCCAGCTGAGCCCCAGGAGTCAGTGTGGAGGTCAAGTGAAGGGCAGTTCCCTCTAGACCACGGAAACAGCCAGGCAGAAGCCCAGAACTTTGAGTAACGCCTTCCAGACCAGAGCTGGGGCTTGGGCTGCGTCGTCTATTCTGCAGATGGCTATCTACCCTGAAATCAGCTGTAAGGAGATGGGCATGAGCCTCAGCTCCTGCACCTCTAGATACACTTCAGGCACTCTCTGACCGCCCATGGCTGTGGCCCCACACCGAAGCGCCGGTGCAGAACAAGCCCACTGTCACAGAGCGGTTTGTGTGTGGACTGTGAGCGCAGCAGCCAGAGAGGAGGCAGAGGCCAGACCCTGAGGGCACTTGGGGCCCTACCCCTTGGTCTTTTCCCCAGGGGGAGTGGCCAGCAGGGCCAGGGAGGCCTCCTGCTGCAGTGTAGGACTGCAAAGTGGGCAGGGAAGGGGAGGGATATCAGAGGCACCTGGGAAAGCGCTTCACTGGCATCGTGTCTCAGGACATGGGGCATCGAGAAGGGGACGCTCGCACCCTGGGTGGCTGACAGCTCTCAGAGCCCACTTGGGACGTCTAGGCAGATGCATATGGTCCTAGAGCATAGAGGAACTCTGCTGGGTCAAGCCTTGGATCCGCCGGTCACTGCTTTGCAACCCTTTCGAGCTTGCTGCCTTCTCTGGGCCTGGTTTACTTTACAAGGCTGGCATGTGAGGCAGGTCTGGGGGTCTCCCTGGAACCTGCTCAGAGCTGACACACCATCCATGCTCATGAAGTTCGGGGTTGGAGTGGATGCTTCAGCGAGAAAAGCATCCCGCTACTGAGAGTCACATTCGCTGAGTCCTGCCTGGGATCCAGCCCTGTTTGCAAAAGAGGGAAGAGAAGAACACGCCAGCCAGGCTCAGGGGAGTTGGCAGGTCGCTTCGAGGCTGGTGCTTGGAGTGCTGTGGTCCAAGCCCTGGCACGGAGCCCCTGCGAGCTAAGGGCTGAGGTCACGGGGAATGAGTCCAGGCCGCTCAGGCTCCTGAGTCCAGGCGGATGAGGCACTCAGAGGCAGCTCAAGGCCTCCAAGAGGAGGCTGCCACATGCAGCCTCAGGATGGAGCCAGCTTGGGCAGAGGGAGGGCTGCCATCTCAGATTCTGTGGCTGGCTGCAGGGCATGCGGTGTGGTTGGTGCATTTTTATTCCTCCGTGATCCCCGCGCAGACCACAGAGCAAGCATGGGCCAGAGAATCTGTTCTCGGTTCCTAAATCTATGGCAGCTAAGCCCCCGCACCTCTGTATACGCCCTGGCCCAGCCGCCTGCTGCACCCTTGGTCCAGCACGGTCAGGCTGGCCGCAGAGGAGCAGGGCGGTGGCTTCTCCTCACCAGACTCTCTGCCCCTTCTCTTTGACATTGCAGCATGGCTGTGGAGGGGCCGTCCCTGTGAAGCTGCCACACTAGGCTGTGGTCCTGGGTCTGCCTCTGCTGGCAAAGCAAGGCGCATCCTCCCCACACACACTCCAGGATGCTGTGGGCTCTGCCTCTGGCTGGGGACAGAGCCAGGTGGCTGTGGGTGTTGTGTGGCTATACGCAGTTGTGTAGCTCTATGATGTTGTACAACTACAGGGTATTGTGTGGCTCTAGGATGTTGAGTGGCTGTGGGCAATGTGACTATAAGCAGTCGTGTGGCCCTGTGCAGTTGCATAGCTGTGTGCAGTTGCGTGGTTTGTGCAGTTGTGTGGCCGTGGGCTGTTGTGTGGCTGTGGGCTGTTGTGTGGCCATGGGTTGTTGTGTGGTTGTGGGCTATTGTGTAGCCATGGGCTGTTGTGTGGCCGTGGGCTGTTGTGTGGTTGAAGGCTGTTGTGTTGCAGTGGAATATTGTGTGGTTGTGGGCTGTTGTGTGGTTGTGGGCTTTTGCGTGGCCATGGGCTGTTGCGTGACCCTGTGCAGTTGTGTGGTCGTGGGCTGTTGCGTGGCTGTGGGCTGTTGTATGGCCCTGTGCAGTTGTGTGGCTGTGTGCAGTTGTGTGGCCATGGGCTGTTGTGTGGTCGTGTGCAGTTGTGTGGCCATGGGCTGTTGCGTGACCCTGTGCAGTTGTGTGGTTGTGGGCTATTGTGTGGTTGTGGGCAGTTGTGTGGTCATGGGCTGTTGCGTGGCCATGGGCTGTTGTTTGGCCCTGTGCAACTGTGTGGCTGTGTACAGTTGTGTGGCCATGGGCTGTTGTGTGGTCCTGTGCAGTTGCGTGGCCATGGGCTGTTGCGTGGCTGTGTGCAGTTGTGTGGCCCTGTGCAGTTGTGTGGTCGTGGGCTGTTGTGTGGTTGTGGGCTGTTGCGTGGCTGTGTGCAGTTGCGTGGCTGCATGCAGTTGCGTGGCTGCGTGCAGTTGTGTGGCCATGGGCTGTTGTGTGGTCCTGTGCAGTTGTATGGTCATGGGCTGTTGTGTGGCCATGGGCTGTAGTATGGCCCTGTGCAGTTGCGTGGCTGTGTGCAGTTGTGTGGCCGTGGGCTGTTGCATGGCTGTGTGCAGTTGTGTGGCCGTGGGCTGTTGCGTGGCTGTGTGCAGTTGCGTGCACGTGGGCTGTTGCGTGGCTGTGTGCAGTTGTGTGGTCGTGGGCTGTTGCATGGCCGTGGGCTGTTGTGTGGCTGTGTGCAGTTGTGTGGTTGTGGGCTGTTGCGTGGCTGTGTGCAGTTGTGTGGCCCTGTGCAGTTGTGTGTTTGTGGGCTGTTGTGTGGCAGTGGGCTGTTGCGTGGCCGTGGGCTGTTGTGTGGCTGCGTGCAGTTGCGTGGTCATGGGCTGTTGTGTGGCCGCATGCAGTTGCGTGGCCGTGGGCTGTTGCGTGGCTATGCACTGTTGTGTGGTGTAGGCAATGGCAGAGCTCCCCGGTACGCACCATGTCATCTGACCTTGGCAGCCATAATGTGAAGACGTGGTTCTTTCTGTTAGGAAGTAGAGGCTCAGAGCTGAGGGTGCTCCGTGAGCAGGCGGCAGGCCCAGGCCTGTGTCCAGCGCCCTGGCTCAGCCCTCTGGGCAGCACCACCCTGAGGAGAGGCTGGCTTGGGAGCCAGATCCTCCACACTGGACCAGGAGTCTTTTCTGCAGAGCCTTGACCCCTCTGCTCCTGCCAGGTGGGGCGCCTTGGCGGTGCCGCCTCCTGGTAAACCCTGCTGTTAGGCTGGGCCTGGTCCCCAGGGCAGATTCCCGCCCACTGCGTCCACCTCCCTGGATTTCCGATCCTTGCTGGACTGGGGCTTGGCTGAGCTCTGGGCTCTGACTCAGTCATGGCCCCAAGGGTCGCTGGGAGTCCTCTCCTCTTTCCTTTTGCAAATAGAAACATGTATGTGTGTGTATCTGTCTCCAGAGAAGCCCTCTGAGAACAGCTGTCCAGAGGCTCAGGAATTCCTCGCAGCCAAGACGCATAAACACAGGCAGCTGCAGAGAAACCTGCGGGCTACTGCCGTATTTCATTTCATTTCATTTCTCTTATTTTCTCTCCTCTTTTCCTTTTCTTTCCTTCCTTGCTTCCTCTTTCTTTTCTTTCCTTTCTTTTTTTCTGGTACTAGGAATTGAACCCAGGGGCATTCTACCTCCGAGCAACACTCCCCTAGCTCATTTTAAAAAATATTTTGAAACAGAGTCTAGCTAAGTTGCTGAGAGTCTCATTAAGCTGCTGAAGCTGGCCTCCAACATGATCCTCCTGTTTCAGCCTCCCAGATACTAGGATTAAGGAATGCACCACCATGCCCGGCTCTACCACAGTATAACCAAGCCCTCCTCCTGGGCACCTCAGGGCCTGGTCTCCAGGCAGTAGATGGTGCACAGTGCACGGGCATGAGAGTCAGGGGAGCCAGGCCTGCTCTGAACAGCCGCTTCCTCCCGACTGACCCCTCACAGCCTGGGCTGTAGCAAGGTGTTTCCCCAGCAAGCCAGAGACCCAGGGGCTGGCTGTCCTCTGTGGACTTGGCAGATGCAGCTCAAACTTGGGGGGCCTGGTACCATGGGCCTTCTACCCACCGACTGTGCAGGTAGCGGTTGTGGCCAGGACCACAGCCTTGTGCCTGTGATGACTCCTGTATAACTCGGGGCTGCTGTCCAGTTGGGGTATCATTTGGGTCAGAGGCTCAGACAGGCCCCTCTCGGGGTCATCGTCCCTGTGTCCAGTCTCTTCTCTAAGGCTGGGATTACAGCGGCCCACATGCTGGTTCTCTGAAACCTCGAGCCCCTCCGTGGTATCCCTTTCTCCGTGAAAGCTCGTCTGTCTACTGAGTAGTGAGTAGTGAGGGGTACGGTGTGTTGGGCCAGAAGCACCGATGCTTCCAGGCATGTGCTACTTTGGAGCCATGGGCGGGCACATCTGAACTGACGCCCGTTCGCTCATCCTGGGTCATGTTTGTCCCTGGGGCGGTTGTGGCCATAGGCGGCTTTGGGAGGGACCTACTTTCCTGATGCCAACCCCTCTTGGCTGAGCTGCTACCCCCTGTTCCCTCGCGGCCCCACAGTAGGGTGGGTTCTTGGAAGGATGCACTTGTCAAGTATTAATAAGGGAGAGTTTTAGCAGGCATGGTGATGCCTGCCTCTACTTGGGAGGCTGAGACAGGAAGATTGCAGGTTGAAGGCCAGTCTCAGCAACTTAGACCTTGTTTCAAATTAAAAAGGGCTGGGGTGGGGCTCAGAGGTAGAATGCCCCTGGGTGCAAGCCCCAGTACCAAAAGCAAAAAAACAAAGAAGGAGCAAAACAAAGAGGAGAAGCCTGTGCAGCAGAGGCCCAGGGTCTCTGCACTGTGACACGCAGTGCAGCCTCCCCGAGTCCCGGCCCCTCTGACACTCCTCAGTGGCTGCTCTGCTCCTAGAAACAAGCTAGAGACAAGGGACTCCAGACGCCAAGCCTGGTCCCCAGGGAAAGATGGTGAGGCTAAGCAGAGGGGCCAGTGGATGCTAGGCACACTGTATACTCCAGCCCCAACCCTTACTGAGCAGAGCCTCACTAAGTTGCTGAGAGCCTCACTAAGTAGCCGAGGCTGGCTTCAACCCTGTGTGATCCTCCTGTCTCAGCCTCCCAAGTGTGGGGATTACAAGTGTGCGCCACCACGCCCGGCTAAGGTTTTTTGTTTTGTTTTGTTTTGTTTTGTTCCACGCGTGGCCCAGCCCAGAGCTTATTGGGTCGCTCCTCCATGCCAACACCCATTGATTAATTTGATTGGGAAACTGGGTGGCAGGTGACGGATTAGAGACCTGCAGGCCATTCTGGCAAGTCACAGGGCGTGACTTGCTCAGAACCTCCAAGGTCATTAGTAATTTGGCAGGGTGTACAGTGATGGTCCCCGCCACAGTGGTGGGCACACAGCTCCTGTCTCTGGGCAGTGTGGGTGGACATGGTGCCGGCAGCCTGACTGCCCGAGTAAAAAATAAAATATACTCAGCAATTTATAAGGCCCTGTTTCAAAAGGGCTGGAGATGTAGCTCAGAGGAAGAATGCCCCTGGGTTCAGTCCCCAGGACCAAAACAATAGCAACAACAACAACAACAATAAAAATAATAGATGCCCAAGACAGCAGCAGCCAGCCAGGACCTTTGCAAGGTCCCTGAGGGAAGTCTTTCCCTTGGGAATGTTGTGAGTCTGAGAATGCCCCCCCCCCCGCCGCATCCAAGGCATCTGGAGGCATCTGCACCCTGGCTGTGTCGGCCATTCGGGGGGTCTCCATGTAAGGTTTGGGACCCACAGAAAAAGCATCTCTGGCTTAAAGGACTGTCGGGTGTTCAGCTTCCGTGTGCACAGCCTGGGTGACCCACAGATACCTCTGAGGTGGATCCCACCCAGGCAGGGGCTGAGGACAGGGACTCTGGGCTTGCCTGGGCTCCCCTCCACCCCTGTCCATGGAAGGCTTGGGCTGGCTGAGTGCTGGGCACACGCCTGTTCCTGAACAGGTAGCTCCCCTTAGGAGTGGTGGGGCGCCTTCAGTGTGCGCACAGTCATGTGTTGGCTATCCCTGGGCACCCCCAGGACAGGGCTGAGCATAGCCCACAGCATGGAAGAGGGAGGACAGGCATCCACCATCCAGGGTCCTACACACCCCCCCTAGTGCTCTCAGCAATTCATGGCAGCACGAGCATCTTCTCCCCAAGGGGCCCGGTGCTGCCCTCACCCCACTAAGAGGTGACTCTTCTTGCCAACCTTTTGGGGACCGGGGGTAATGCTTAGGGTGAAATGATACAACTCTTCTTATGCACTGGCCCTGGGGTTTGAACCCAGGGACACTCTGAGCTACCACCCAGTCCTTTCAGGTTTTTAAATTTTGAAATAGGTTCTCGCTAAGTTGCTGAGGGTCTGGCTAAGTCACTGGGGGTGGTCTTGAACCCGTGATCCTCCTGTCTCAGCCTGGTGTGGACAAGCTCCTCAAACATAAGGCACCTCTGCAGAGATCCAGGGCATGGCTGTGAATAGCCACATAGAGCAGCAGGGGCCACGGTCTGCCCTCCCTACCCTCCTGGCAGGGGCCTGGAATGGATGAAAGGCAGAGACCCAGGAGAAGGAGAGCCCACATCTGACGCGGACCCCTGCTCCAAATGTGCCCCCGTCGAGGTACATTTGCAGCGATGTGCAGGAGATGAAGAGAGCAATACGCCTGGCAGCGAACTAGCCAGCCCCCTCCCCCAGCCACAGACTTCCACCATGAAGTCTGGTACCCAGATGGGCAGCCCAGGTAGCCCAGCCCAGATCCTGTGACGCTGAGCGCGATCAAAGCGCAGGGCCATCAAAAGAGGCTGGAGAAGCCGGGCGTGGTGGTGCACACTTGTAATCCCAGCATTCGGGAGGCTGAGACCAGAGGATCGCAGTTCATGGACAGCCTCAGCTACTTAGTGAGGCCCTCTGCAACTCAGTGAGACCTGGTTTCAAAATAAAGAATAAAAAATAAGGCAGGGGGTGTAGGTCAGAGGCCAAATGCCACTGGGTTCCATCCCCAGACCCACTAAAATATAATATAATATAATAATATAATATAATAAAGAGGCCGGAGACCAGAGCCTGAGGGTGAGCACTGGACTTTGTGGATGTGTCTCCTGGGGAGCGGGTGGGGCCCAGGACAGGCCATCCCAGAGGGTGGTGCATGGATTTTGACGTGAGTCTGCCTGTCTCACCTGTTCTGAGCACACAGGATTGGCTATGATCAGTCCCCAGGAGAGAATGCTCAGGCTGAGAGGAGGTTGGCATGGTGGTATGCAGAGACTGGTGAGACCCCTCGGCCAGGGATGTGTGGGCTGGAAGGGGGAGAGAGAGGGAGGAAGAAAAGGCCTCAGGAACTGAGCAGCCCTGGTAGAGGAGGTCTGAGTCAGTCTTGGGGTAGGTAACTGGAGACCTGTGGGTGGTCTTGGGGTAAGCAGAGAGTCTTTGTGTAAGTCTTAAACAAAAAACCTTGGCGCACGCTTGTAATCCCAGCAGTTGGGAGGCTGAGACTGGAGGATCGTGGTTTGTGCACAGCCTCAGCTACTTAGTGAGGCCCTCAACAACTTAGTGAGACCCTGTTTCAAAATAAAGACTAAAAAATAGGGCGGGGGTGTAGCTTGGAGGTCAAATGCCCCTGGGTTCCATCTTCAGACCCACAAATAAAACCAAAAACCTTTCAGCAGGGTGTGGTGGCGCACACTTGTAATCCCCGCGCTTGGGAGATAGAGACAGGAGGATCTCACAGGTTCGAAGCCAGCCGCGCTGGCTTAAGAGACCCTGTTTCCAAAAATAAAAAAGTATAAAATAGGTCTGGGAATGTAACCCGGAGGTAGAAGGGCTTCCAGGAACCCCAGTACCACCAAAAAACAAAAACAAAAACAAAAAAACCTTTCAGTGGGTTTTGGGGTAAACAGGAAACCTGTGAGTATTCTTGGGGTTACTAGAGATCTGGGAGTGGTCTCTAGTAGAACTGGGAATATTCTTAGGGTAACTGGAAACATGGGGTATTCTTAGGGTGACTGGAGACCTGGGCATGGTCTTGGGGTAACCAGCAGACCTGGGAGTGTTCTTGGGGTAACTGGAGACATGGGGTATTTGGGGGGGGTGACTGGAGACCTGGGAGCACTCTTGGGGTGACCAGGAGGGCTGGGAATGGTCTTAAGGTAAACAGGAGACCTGGGAGTATTCTTGGGGTGTTTGGAGACCTGGGAGTATTCTTGGGATGAGCAGGAAACCTGGGAGTAGTCTTGGGATAACCAAGAGACCTGGGGGTGTTTTGGGGATGAGCAGGAGACCTGGGCATATTCTTGGGGTGACTGGAGACCTTCGAGTGAGTCCTGCAGGCTGAGCAGCAGTCCTCCTAGGGATGGTCAAGGTGGGAGTCTTCGCAGCACACTCGCCCCACTGACTTAGGAAAAAGAAGGGGTTTGAGGCCCAGCGAGCCAGCAGTTAGAAATTTCCAAGGATTTGCTTTCCTGCTGATAAATAATTCATGTCCTCCCTGCAGAGTGTCCCCCCAGGTCCCACAGGCAAACAGATTGCCCAATCGCTGGCCGTGGGTGTGGAGCCTGACCAGAAGTGGACAAGGACTCTTTTGTGTCCACACTCGGCTGGGGCTGACCTCAGGCCCGCTCCCCAGCCTGGTGCTGGCTGTGGCAAGGCTTCCTGGCTTGGTGGGGCTCCTCCCCGGTGGGGAAGACAGGCCAGGACCTCAGCCCCATCTTGACACATTGGGACAGTGTGGAGCGCTTCTCGCTGGGGGCACGGAGCTCCAGCACCCAAGGGACCTCCTGACCTGTGTGAAAGGTGACTGGGCGCTGTAGGGGAGACCAGGTCTGTCCTCTCTGTCCCCAGCCCCCCAGCCTGGCATGTTCATTCGGCTTACCCGCCGAATGCCTGCCACACACACACAGGATTCCAGAGCGAGGGGACCTGTGCAGTCCCATCTCAAGTGGACCTTAAATTCCAGTGGGGCACAGTCAATAAACATGCAGACAGATAAATGGGAAAAGGTCAGAAGAACAGATCCCATGGGGAGAATTCAAGAGAGGCAAGGGGCATTCTACCAATATTCATCTGTTTTAGTCTGCTTTTTGGGGGGAGGGTGATGCTGGGGATTGAACCCAGGGGTGTTCTACCTCTGAGCTACACCCCCAGTCCCCCCTTTTTTGCAGGTCTGGGGATAAACCCAGGGGCATTCAACCTCCGAGCTACACCCCCTGCCCTATTTTTTTACTCTTTATTTTGAAACAGGGTCCCACTAAGTTGCAGAGGGCCTCACTAAGTAGCTGAGGCTGTCTACGAACTGCGATCCTCCCGTCTCAGCCTCCCGAATGCTGGGATTACAAGCGTGCGCCACCACGCCCGGCTCCCTTTTTAAGTTTTATTTTGAAGCAGGGTCTTGGTGAGTTGGTGAGGTTGGCCTTGAATCTGTGATCCTCCTGTTTCAGGCTCCCAAGTACTGGGATTACAGGCGTGTGCCACCATACCCAGATCCTGTGGGTGTTTTCGAAACACCAAGGCTCTTGGAGGGAAAACCTTTGATGACAGTAACCTCAGGGCTGCGTATTTAACCCCTGACTTAATCGTTAACCCTTGACTTAGTCTTAAGTGGCATCTTGTCCCCTGATTTCCTTTAACTTAAATGATGAACCGCAGGGGCGGCTGGAGAGAGTGCCCCCTTGGCCATGACCCTGGAGGAGGGCTTTCAAGAACAGAGTAGATCGTACACTTCCAAGCAAATCTTCCCTTTTATGTTTGAAATCAAGTCTACACCATCGCAGTTATTTTTAAATGGAACAACTTCAGGCTTTTATTTCTTTGAATCCTTTTTTTAGTTGATTTTCATTAACTTGATCATGAGAGAGTGGAAAATCTCTTCTGAGTTAATTTCCATTCAGCCAAACACACCAGAGATTTTTAGCCGGGAACAGCGGCGCATGCCTGTAATCCCAGGACCTGGAAGACTGAGATGGGAGGATCACGGGTTCTGGGCCAGCCCCAGCAACTTAGCCAGACCCTGTTTCATGATAAAAAATAAAAATAAAAAATAAATAAATAAAATAAAAAGGGCTGGAGGTAGAGGCCCCCTCCCCCTGGATACAATCCTAGTACCCCCCAAAAAAAATCACTAGGAGACAGTACCCTGTGCAGGGTCTTAACATGCCTTCTACCAACACCCCTCCCCAGCCCTTTGTTCTGAATAAGCTGTTCCCTAGAAAAACTCAGAAATCTCCAAGTCCTTATGGCCATCCAGACTCTGGCAGAGCGACCTGTCTTGGGTGTGTGAGGGCTCAGGGGCCCTGCATGCAGGGTTGGGGATATCCTGAGAATGCATGCTGCTACAGGAGACTGGCCCCAGGGACCAGTGTCACCAGCCAGGCCTGCATCCTGTCCACTCACCTGAGACACTGACACCTCCGCGGGAGCCCGCAAGGTTGGCAGGGTGTCACATACAAGTGTGGCCGGCTCTCAGAAGGGCAGCAGTTTCCACAGAGCTGGTACAAGCCATGGAGTAAATGTATCCCAAGCACAAGCGGCCGGTACGGACGACCCACTTGTGGGCTGCCTCCTGTGGTATCTCTGCTTCTGCTGTGCGTCTGTGCTGACCAACCGCTGCTGCTCAAGCCTTTCTTTCTTTCTTTCTTTCTTTCTTTCTTTCTTTCTTTCTTTCTTTCTACTGGGGATTAAACTTGAGAGGCATTCTACCTCTGAGCTGCACCCCCAGCCCTTTTTTAGTTTTTGTTTTGAAATCATATCTTGCTAGGTTGCTGAGAGTCACACTAAGTTGCTGAGGCTGGTCTTGAACCTGTGACCCTCCCATCTCAGCTTTCCAAGTACCAGGATTACAGGCATGTAGCACCAGGCATGGCTGCACTCAGGCATTTCTGCCGTGGGCATGTGTGCACCCCCCACCCCCTATTTCTTAATAGGTCCTGATGTGGAATAACTGTGCTGCTCGGGTCCCCTGTCAGGGACACCTCACCCCTAAACTTGGCCCTGGAAGCTTCCTTTGACCTGCCAGTTGTCTCAGAAGGGCATCGAAGCTGGAGTAGGACACCAAACCCCAGAACATGCAGGCTGCACCCCAACTTCTGACACAGCTGCCTGGCCCCTTCAAGGAGTTTCCAGAGACAGATCTGCTGGAACAATAGCGAGTGGCTGTTCTCACCAAAGAGGGGCCCCTCATCTCCTAACTGTCGTGCCAGAAACGCAGGTTGTGGTGGCTCACGCTTCTAATCCCAGCACTTGGGAGGCTGAGACAGGAGGATCGCAGGTTTGTAGCCAGCCTCAGCTGCTTAGTGAGGCCCTTTGCAACTCAGTGAGACCCTGTTTCAAAAAAAATAAAGAATAAAAAATAGGGCTGGGAGTATAGCTCAGAGGTAGAATGCCCCTGGGTTCCATCCCAAGTATCGCAAAAATTGTATATATATATATATATATCTCCTCAAGGAAAAACACAGGTCACCTCCAGAGGGAGAGACACATTTAGGGGTACATGGCTCCTCATTTACAGGAAGCTTTCATGAGGCGTGGGTGGGGAGAAGGAGGTGTATGCAGATTATATCAGTCCAGTAGTCACAAGATGATTCAGGGTGTTTATCTCATCTCCCAGGTCTCGATAGGGCCTTCTAGGACACTGCATACCCTTCCTGGGGTCTCCTTCTGGGGTCTGCAGTCAGAACACTCCCCTCTCAGGGCCCCGAAGCCCCCCCTTTGGCTGTCTTCCGAGGTAAAGTGAGGCACCATGTGTATTAGATGTCTCTTCATAGCCACCAGTAGCTCGAAACGCACAGGAGATGGGCCCGCTTCCCGCAGCTCAGTGGATGGCGAGCACCTCCTTCCGCAAGCCCACGGCACTGCCTCCCTCCCCAGTGAGGACACCTCCGTCACGAGTACAGCCGTGTGTAAATAATTCAGACACGTCGCTGCTCTCCTTGTCCCTCCTGGGCTCCCCACCATCCATCCCAAGTGCGCTCTGAGCTACAGGTGGGAAGAGGTCCCCGAGAAGAGCAGGCGCGGCTGGCGCGGACCCGGGCCACCACCCTGCAGGGTCTACTCCTATCCACAGCCAGATACCATGGGTGACAGAGGTCAGTGCAAGGGGCCGGGGGCAGGAATTAAGACAGGGAATTAAGGAAGGCCTAGAATCGGAGAAGCCAGAGTTAGCACACGGTATCCAGGGCACTCAACTAAAGGTCACGCCGAGCTCCTGCCAAGGAGAAGCCCCCTCAGCCTCCCAGAACAGTCACCGCCGAAAGCCTGATATTAAACAGCTTAATATATCCCTGTAATGACAAGGAGGCTGTTCTCCGCTGTGTGAGCGAGGAGAAGATTATCCGAGACAGTGAAGCTAATTGTTGCCTCCACGCCCTCCTTGGGTGAGTCAGGACTCCACCGTGTGTTTAGGGGGGGAAAGGCTGCATCTGTCTTCTCTGGGGGCTTGCCTCCCTGGGATTGGCCTCGGTGTGGGGCGCCCCACAATGTCAGCCCACATCCCTGGGAGTCTAGGTGTCTGTGGAAACGTGCCGAGGTTAAGGGTTCTGGGGTGAGGAGAGTCCCTGGGTTATCTGGGACAGTAAATGTAACCAAATGCCCTTGTAAGGGGAGCTTGGGGAGGCAGCCCCACAGAGGAGAGGCCGGGTGAGGACAGGGGCGGGGCCTGGGGTGATGCGGCCATGAGTCAGGGGGCACCGGGAGCCTCTGGTAGGGAGTATACTTTGAGGATGGGCAGCTGGAGCCCTGGCCTAACTTTTGGGGTTCCCAAGAAAGCACAGGATTTAAGTTGGAGACACCGGGCTCTGTCTTTTTTTTTTTTTTTTTTATACTAGAGATTGAACCCGGGGGCATTTTACCTCCAACTGCACCCCTCTTAGTTATTTTTCAGAATAAAAAATGAAATAGGACTGGGGGTGTAGCTCAGCGATAGAATGCTCCTGGATTCAATCTCCAATACCAAGAAAGAAAGAAAGAAAGAAAGAAAGAAAGAAAGAAAGAAAGAAAGAAAGAAAGAAAGAAGAAAGAAAGGACAGAGAAAAGGAGAGGAGGAGGAGAGGGAGAGAGGGAGGGAGGGAGGGAGGGAAGGAAGGAAGGAAGGAAGGAAGGAAGGAAGGAGAGAGCTGGGCCCAAACAGGCTGGGAAAGCTGCTTGTAATTAATTAATTTGTATTTAGCACCTTGTGTTCCCAGCCACATTCCGCATACCTGGATTCTCCCCAAACTCAGGTTGCAGAAGATAGTACCTTGGTTGCCAGGCTCTTACCTGTGGCCTGTAGGAGCCCAGAGAACGTGTGTGGGTTTGTGTGATGACATACAAAGTTGGTATTCAGGAGTCTATGTGTCAGTTTTAGGATAAATGTCCCTCTCTTGGTGGACCCTGGAGAAGTTTCTTTTATTTCACCGCGTACAAAGTCACTTTATTTACTTTACTTACTCTCAGTGGTACTGAGGATTGAACTCTGGGATTTTCTCCCTCCAAACTATATCCCCGGGCCCTTTTTATTTGAGGCGAGGGCCTCACTGAATTCCTGAGGGTCTCACTAAGTTGCTGAGGCTGACCTGGAACCTTCCATCCTCCTGTCTCAGCCTCCCAAGTACTGGGGTGACTGGCGTGCACCACCACTGTGCCTGGTGTATTTATTTTTGCTAACTTTCTTCTTTAAACTTAACGTTTTCCTCACTCTAGCCCTGCCCCTCACCCCAAGAGGCCACACTAAACTTCCACCACACCCCAGTGAGGCTGGAGGCCCCTTCTCCTGCTCAGTGGGCCCAGGAGATAGCCACGTCTACAGGCAAGAGGTCAGGCTGCTGAAGTCGGTGAGCTGGGGGCTGGGTAGTGTGGACGGTAACTTCAGCCCTGGGACCAGTGTCCTGGGACCTGACCCTCCTGTTCCAGGAAACATGTGTCTCCCCTTCCGTGTTCTCCCTCCTTGTCCAGGCAGTTTCATGGTCTGGGTACCCAGCCAAGCAAATATCAGATAACATCTTTTCTCTGCCCTGGTAGAGGAGCCCACGCCCTTCACCTGCCCTCCACACCTGAGTGCACCTTCCCTCTGACACGGGGGAGGGGAGGCTGCAGGCTGGCAGGCTGGTGGGGCTGGTCCCTGCCTGGAGCCACAGGCTCAGTACTTTTTCCAAGGTGCACCCCATTGTGGGGCTGTTGACAGCGTCTGGTCTGTGGTCAGGAAGGAGGCCGAGAGCTGTCAGCTCCACCAGACCCTCCTGCCCTCGCAGGTGTGAGAGGAAGTAGCCCAGTCTCCCTGCTGGCTCCTGGCAGCCCCGGAGGAAGCTCCATTTGTTCTCTGCTAGAAGCCTGTGTCACCTCCCGCGGCAGCAGGCACAGCTCACATCTCTGCCCTCCTCTGGGCCCTTGTTAGTCACTAGAGACCCCAGTAGGAATCAGGCCGCTGGCCACGCTGAGGTTTGTTGGTTCTCAATAGTGTGTAGACACTTGAAAGGCCCAATCAACCCCTCTAAAAGTTCCCTTTTCTTCTTCATGGCTGGCTGTCTCAGCAAATAGCCTTCACTCCCTCCTTTATTTTATTATTTTCTTGTGGTGTGGTGCTGGGCATTGAACCCAGGCATGCTCTACCACTGAGCTATACCCCCAGCCCTTTTTATTTTCTATTTTGAGATAGGGTCTCAAGTTGCTGAGGCTGGCCTCGAACCTACGATCCTCCTGCCTCAACCTCTCAAGGAGTGGGATACCAAACAGGAGCCACCACACTCGGCTCACCCCCCCTTCCTTATTTTGATGTATACCTTTAAGAACCGGAGGGGAGCTGCCTCATCCTCAGTACCTCCTGAGCACCCAGGCTTCTTTCTGAGGCCTCCAACTTGGTGTGGGGGGTGCCCTCCAGTCTCTCCACACCACCTCCATGCAGGCTGTGCATGGAGGCCTTATCAGTACAGATTAAACTGGGTGCCTGCCTGAAGGAGCTGGCACCTATGGGAGCAGCCCAGGCAACCCTGGCTGCAGCCACTGGGCTCGGCAGAGGCACCTGGCAGGCACAGGGTTACTAGCTAACCTTGAGCGAAGTGCGAGCCTCAGGCAGGGTCAGAGGCTGAGCACTTCTCAGCGCAAATAGAGGGAAAGGGGTCCTCCCGGCCCCCTGGGGGAGGCTCTGTCACCTGCGGCTCCTCTCCTGGTTGAACAGGGATCAGCCTGCAGTGACCATAGCAATGCCACACACCGTTGTCAAGAACGGGAGCTGTCGACAGGGTAGACAGACAGCAGCCTTGCGGTGGTGCCTGCCCCTCAAGATCAGGACTGCTGGTCCTGGGCAGCGGCTCTCTCGTGCTGAGTGGCCTGTTACGTCGCTCAGTTTGAGGATGTCACGGCAGCCGTCACTGGCCTGGAGTAGCAGCCCACTGTCACTTGGGGGGTACGGGGAGAGACCAGGGTGTGTTCCCTGCCTGGACTGATTGGTTCCTAGTGCCTGGCCCCTCCTGGACTGGGGGGAGCACCGCTGACCAGGCCCCTCAGCCCTCACCCGGGGTATTGGATGCCCCTCCGTGTGCACATTCTCTGTGTCTCTGAACTGCTAGGACTTTCTGATTCAGACTGAATCAAATCCGAGAACTGCACAGATGTGTCTCTGAGCTGGGATGAACGTGAATCATTAGCAGGCTCTATGTCCCTACTGGGTTTCTGTAGAATGTGCAGAGCCCCCAGCCCTGAGTGAGTCCCTGCACCCATGGGCTCCAGCTCCTGCTCAGCCCTGACCTTTGGAGGTCATGGTAGACGTTGGACTTGTTGCTTTGATACTGGCAATTGAACCCAGGGTGGGCTGTCTACTTCCAAGTTACACTCCCGGCCTTTTTTTTTTAATTTTGAAACAAGGTCTCTCTCAGTTGCTGACAGCTTCTCACTACATTCTCTCAATGGCTGAAGTTCTCTCACTAAATTGGTGAGGCTGGCCTCGAACCTGTGATCCTCCTGTCTCCGCCTACCAAGTATGGGTATTACAGGCATCATCTGTAACCATCATGATGCACCATCATGATGCACCATCGCATCAGACACCAGGCTGTTCGACCCATCCTGGCTCCTGCGTAGGCTGGAGGATATTTCCCTGTGGAGTATATGGGGTCCTGGGGGACCAGAAACTCAGGGTTCCCAGAGGGTGCCAGGATGCCTACAAGAGCAGGGGCCCTTTAGAGGGCATGAGAGCTCAGCTCAGTGAGCGTCCTGGGCTCCAGTCCCCAGGACCCTGACCCAACTGGTCTGGGTTCAGTTCAGCAATCACCATTTATAGCAGAATTCCCCACCCCAGGAGGGATTTGGCGACAAGCGACCCTAGGCCCCAACTGTGAACCGCTGATTCGCAGGGTGCGGCCTCCTCCCCAAGTGGGAGGCCAGAGCATCAGCTGGGGCTGTCCCCTGCCCCTTGTCCCCTCTTCTCCACCTGATGACCCCTTGGGTAGCCTCTTGTTCCTTCTTTGTGCACAAAGGGAAACCGAGGCCCATGACCACCGGCCGGCACTTTCCTGCCCTCCATCATGGCTTAGGTACGAGGACGTGGCCGAGGAGTTGGTGGTGGAGTTCCGTGGCGGGGTGCCTGGTGTCTGGAGGCCCGTGGGGGATGCCTGGGAGCTGGGTTGAACTTGGGGTGCATCTGGGGGGGATGCGAGAGCGGTAGGCCCAGGAGCACTGCGGAGCCTCCCTGGGAGGGGAGTGTGGACAGAGTACCCCTCGCCACTTCTCTGAAGTCCTGGGTGTTTCTGGGAAGGGGCTGCCACAGCGTGAGCGTGCCCTGTGGGCTGCGTGCGAGGTGGCTGCTTCCAGGAACAGCCAGAATGCAGGGACACGGAACCCGGAACCACTGTGCTGAGCCAGGCCTTGAGGAACCTGCCTGGACCTCCCCGGAGCTGCAAGGTGGAGAGCCGCCAGGGTCCCAGCTGCTCAGGTGTCCTGCTCAGGAGACGGGGGCAGGGAGAAAGGCCCTGTGTCGTGGAGGTGGGGAGGGGGGGACAGAAGGGCAGCAGTTGCGGCTCCGTGTGCCTCCCACCTGGGCATCCACTCCTGCATCCTAGGTTCACGAGACGCCGGGCTCCAAATGAGCCCGGCCAGGTACAGGACGCGGAGAACAGGACACTCCTGCCCCGGGGCCTTTCTCGAGTCCTGTAAGCAACAATGGCTGCCCTGTGCGCCCCGGCCAGGAGCTTCTGGGGAAGAGGCCAGCCAGGGCCCAGAGGGGCTAAGACGGGTCGGGTAAGGAAGTAGGGCAGGGGGCACAGTGTGGACGAAGGCGATGGGTCCGCCTGGGTCCCGGCGCATCTGTACCGAAGGGGCAGAGGGAGCAAGAGGAGGGCGGGCCGACACAATGACCGACGCAATGACACAAAGAGGAGGGCCGGCCGACGCAATGGTTTCCTCCTGAGGCAGTGGCTCCAAGCTCGAGGGTAGGGTGGCCCAGCATCCTGTGGCTTTTCAGGGTTCATTTGCTGGAAGCCATCTGCCTCCCCTGCCCTCAGGCTGTTCCTCTGCTGGCAGCAGCGAGGGCCCCAGCGCCCTGGGCCCTGTTCCCAGTGGTGCTGACAGGTTCCTGGAGGCCGCAGGTGCCTGGCCCAGAGCAGGGTCAGGCTGCTCCTGGATTGTCTCCCGGGCGGGCTGGGGAGTGGGGGAGGAGCCGCCATGCGGACTGTGCCCGGTTGGCCGCCTTCGTGCCGGTTACTCAAATAGGCAAGTTACTCATCTGCTGCTGGAACTTTGAGCCTCGTTTTGCAGCCGGGAAATCAAACTGTCTTTTCACAGCCGCCGAATGTTCTTTCTCAGTCCCTCGGCGCAGCTGTGCCTGGAAAAAGAAATCAGCGGGGCTGGGTCCTAATCCCTTCTCCCCAGGATCCTTCCAACAGCTCTGTTCTGTGGGGTGTGCGCGTGTGTGCGCATATGTGTATATTACATGCGCGTGCACGTGCTCCTGTGTGCTGCGTAGGCATGCGTGTGTGTGCCTGCAGGGGTGGTGGAAACTTAGCGGCACCGGGTCCTGGCCCAGCCCCGTGGGGCCCTCGGGGGCGTCACTGACCCTCAGTTGCCCAGCTCAGCTTCCACAAGGCCCTGCTGCTCTTTGATATTAAGGGCCAGCTCCAAAGAGGTCAGCAACCAGAGAACATGGAGGAGGGACAGACAGGGATATCAGAGACGCCATGGAGGCCTCAGGCCCATCCACAGAGCTGCGCTGCTGTGTGCCATAGCACTGACCAGGTGTGCCTTTTTTAAACTTCAGTTGAGCCAGACATGATGGTGCGTGCCTGTAATCCCAGTATTTGAGAGGCTGGGACAGGAGGATTGCTGATTTGAGGCCAGCCTCAGCAACTTATTAAGACCCTCTGCAACTTACTGAGACCCCACTTCAAAAATAATAATAGTACCTGGGCATGGTGGTGCACGCTTATAATCCCCACATTCAGGAGGCTGACACAGGAGGATCACGGTTTGTGAACAGCCTCAGCTACTTAGTGAGGCCCTCTGCAACTCAGTGACACTCTGTTTCAAAAGTAAAGAATAAGAAATAGGGCTGGGAGTGTAGCTCAGATGTTCCTGCATTCCTTCCCCAGTACCACAAATAATAATAAAGCAAAACAAACAAGAAAAGTTGCTTAACTCCAGAAGAACCATGTTTGGGGAAATGGCCTTTGCTGGAAGAAGCCAGCGCTTTGAAGTTGAGCTCAGGGTCCACTGCTCAGCCTTGCGAGTGCCCAGCTCCAGGAGTATCAGTGCCAGCCTGAGGCTGTATCCCGCAGACTGCCATGCCCCACTGACCCACAGCCTGTAAAGAGAGAAATTCACGAGCCATGTTTAAGAACCAGGAGACTCAGCAGGGTACGGTGGTGCACGCCTGTCATCTGCGTACTTGGGAGGCTGAGACAAGGGGATCGCAGGCCCAAGGCCAGCCTCAGCCACTCAGCAAAGCCTTGCTTCAGAATTTAAAAAATAATATCAGGCATGATGATTGATGCATGCCTGCAATCCTAGTAGTTGGGAGACTGAGAAAGGAGGATAACAGGTTGAAGGCCAGCCTCTGCAACTTGGCAAAGATCCTCAGCAACTTATTGAGACCCTCTTTCAATGCTGGGCGTGGTGGCGCACGCTAGTAACCCCCACGCTTGGGAGGCGGAGACAGGAGGATCGTGCAGGCTTGAAGCCAGCCTCGCTGGCTTAAGAGACCCTGTTTCCAAATATTAAAAAATATATAAAATAGGAGTACCACACACACAAAAAGTACGAGGATTGCAGGTGCTGCATCATACCTGACATTACTTTTTTGTTTTGTTTTTGTTTTTGTTTTTTGGTGGTGCTGGGGTTCCTGGAAGCCCTTCTACCTCCAGGCTACACTCCCAGACCTATTTTATATATTTTTTATTTGGAAACAGGGTCTCTTAAGCCAGCGCGGCTGGCTTCAAACCAGCGCGATCCTCCCGTCTCCGCCTCCCAAGCGCGGGGATTACAAGTGCGCCACCACGCCCGGCCCTGACATTACTTTTTATATTTTGAAACAAGGCTTTGCTGAGTGGCTGAGGCTGGCCTTGGACCTGCGATCCTCTTGTCTCAGCCTCCCAAGTACGCAGGTGACAGGCGCGCACCACCATATCCAGCTGAGACTCCTGG
Source organism: Muscardinus avellanarius (assembly GCF_963383645.1). Taxonomy (NCBI): domain Eukaryota; kingdom Metazoa; phylum Chordata; class Mammalia; order Rodentia; family Gliridae; genus Muscardinus; species Muscardinus avellanarius. The sequence continues at coordinate 69,839,941 of NC_137796.1, forward strand.
TTTTTAAACACGGCTCGTGAATTTCTCTTTACACGCTGGTGGGGTCAGTATCCACCTCGCCATGGTGGATCTCTGTCACTCTGGCAAGATGTGTATGGCAGCAACCTCGGCCCGTGCGGGGTTTGGGGAGCCCAAAGGGGTCTCACCGACCTCAGCTGGACTTCTGGAAGAAAGGACTTGGGCTCAGGGAGCCACGGGAGGAGACCATGACGGGGGCAGAGTGGAGTCTCCACTTGGGGACCATCGCGCCCGGGCCAATGGTGCGGGTCTGTTTGGAAGCCAGAGCCGGCGTGCGGCCCAGACCCTTGTTTCCAGCACCCAGAGCGGCGGCCGGCGTGGGCCCTGGGAAATCCTTACTGGGCGGAGGGCTGAGTACCCTCACTCGTCCGGCCCGAGGCTTGCTTCTTGAGCTGACGGTGGAAGCAGGGACCCAGGTGGACTTGATTCTATACCAGAAAGATGGCTGCTCTCAGACATGACTTTGAGCCAGGATAGGTTAACACTTTCAAATTTATTAAGTGTATTTTTCTTTTTATTGATTGATTGATTGATTGATACTAGGAATTCATCCAGGGGCATTCTGCTCCCAGCCCTTGAAAGTCTCGCCAAGTTGCCAAGGCTGGCCTCGATTCTGTGATCCTCCTGCCTCTGTCTCCCAGGTCCTGGGTGACAGGCGTGTACCACCACGCCTGGCTCACTTCCGAGTTCTTACAGTCAAACGCTTTGTTGGCAGGGACTGGGAAGAGCGGGTGGCTCCTCCCAGCCTTCTCCAGGGCTTTGCTAAACATCCCAGGGCCAGAGTCAGTGGAGCCCTTTGGAGTTTGCAGAATGGCACTGACCTCTCAAAGTGGTCCTGAATCCTGTGTCCTGTCCCTGGCTGGGTAGAGGGACGAGGCGGTGCAGCATCGCTCCCACCTGCCAGCCGTGGTGGGAGGGGCTGATATCAGAGTCAAAGCAGGTCTGGAGCCCTTGAGGAAATGTGTAGAAGCCCAGAAAGGAAGGGCAACACCCATGCGCACACAGTAGGCCCACAGCAGAGTCAGGCCCGGTTCAGGCTGCACCTGCCCTGTGCCATGGGCCCAATGGGCATGAGGGCCCCCAGCCAACATAAGGGGAGCTTTCTTTATGGTACTGGGAATGGGATCCAGGGGTATGCCACTGCTGAGCTATACCTCCAGCCCTGTTTTATTTTTATTTTGCAACAGGGTCTCACTAAGTGCTGAGACTGACCTCGAACCTGGGATCCTCCTTTCTCAGCCTCCCAAGCAGTGGAATTACAGGCGGGCACTGTCACACCTGGCTCATCAGGAGCCTGTGAACGTGCTGTCTGAGGCTGGGCAGGCCCACACAGGGTCCCTCTCTGTGCAGCAGGCCTCCCTGCTCTACTGGACCATCACAGCTAGGGTCCCCACCGTCCTGAGGACACAGGGTGGCCCCAAGCAGAGGTGGAGCTTTGCTCAGTAAAAATGGTTTTTATGGATGGAAACTTCCCAAGGGATGAGAGTTCCCACCGCTAGAGCAAGTACAGCCGCGGGAAGCCCCAGCAGGGCCAGTGCGTGCCAGTGACCCTGGCTGTCAGGACATGTGGGCTGCAATCGTGGTCCTGGGCTCCTGGGTGGAGCAGACTCCCAGCAGGGCATGGTGATGCACGCTTGTAACCCCAGTACTCGGGAGGCTGAGACAGGAGGATTGCAGATTCACAGCCACCCTCAGCAACCTAGTGAGGCCCTTTGCAACCCAGTGAGACCCTGTTCCAAAATAAAGAATAAAATATAGGGTTGGGGTGTAGCTTGGAGGTAGAATGCCCCTGGGTTCTATTCCCAGTACCCAAAGAAAAGTAGATTTTGTCCTGCCTGGGAGCCAGCCCCGCTGCTTGCCCCCTGGGTAACCCTGGGCCTCTACCCACCTCATGCTGCTCCAAGAAGGATCTGGCAGAGCTGGGACAGGAAGCCCAGCTCAAGGCTCTCCCAGCCCAGAGACTGCTGTGCGCCAGAGCTCTAGTAGCAGCCTGGGGTGTGAGTGAGTAAAACCTCGGGCAGCAGTGGGTAGATGCCCCTGGCTCTGCACAGGGGGAGGCAGGGACTGCCCTTCTGTCCCCAGCACCAGGGTGATGTGACAGGCACTATGAATAGACACAAATACATCAGGGCAGGACCCACCAGCCAGAGCCTGGGCTCTCCTGCCAACACTGACGGGCCCCTGTGGAAGCCCCTTCCCTGTCTGGCCTCGACGTCTCCATCTGTAAAATGGGCAGACGTGGTCCTCAAATTTCCTTTGGCACAGACATGGCCCAGCAGCAGTGGAGGACAGCCAGCTGCCCAAACAAGCTGCTCCCTGGCTCTTACCCTGGCAGGTTAAGAGCCTGTCCCATAACATGGCAGGGGACCTGGCTACCTGTGGCTAGGACGTAGGAGGCCACCCACAGCCCAACCACCTGCCCACCTCCAGGGAAGCCAAGCCTGGAGCCAGAGGGCAGGCTCTGGTTGTAAAGTCTCGTGTCCCATCTTGCTTCTCCCTGAAATTCAGGAATGAGGCTACACACAGCCTGTCCTCAGCCCAAGGGCACCCGGTACCATTAAACTCCCCTGATGACATGCTGTGCACAAAGCAAGTTCAGGCAGGGCTGGAAACAATGGGCCGGACACACCAGCTGCAGACCTTGTCAGAGTGTTGGTAATGGGTGTATGTACTACTGAGACCTAGAGGAGGTTTTCAGGGGCCTTTCCAGTTTCTCCCACTGAGGACCCCTGGGTGCTGGGAGGTCCCAGGTCTGGTGTCCCTTACGACATACACATGGAAATGCTGCCTTAGCCCTAGAGATGAGAAAGGAAAGTTATTCCAGAGATGGAATATCATGGGCAGAGATAGGAACGGAGGACCAGGGACATGTATGGGAAATGGCAGGGGGTGGTGACTCAGCTTGGGAGCTGGGTAAAAAGGAGGCAGGGAAACAGGCCCGGGTTAAGTGCCACCTGCCCCTGTGGGACAGTAAGCTTCAGAAAAGGGGCTTGAGATGATCTCCTAAGCTCCAGGAAGTTGACAGGCAGCTGAGGGCAGGCACACAAGACAGACATCCCTCTTGACCCCCGTCTTGACCCAGGCCCTGGAGAGGTGTATGTCCAGCTTAGGGATCATCCCTCTGCAGCCCGCAGCTGTCCACCATACCCAGGCCAGTCAGCCGAGCCTGGTCGCAGAGGCAGGTACGGTCTTTGCAAACCTCAGCTTAGCCAGAGACCCTGTTTGTCTACGGGGCTGAGATGCTGATGGGCCTCATGCCCAGCTCCCTAGGGGGCCTGGGCTGTCAAGTGCCAGGTGGGTTTCCATGGTGCAAACGCTCCATCCACAGCTGGTTTCCAGCTGCCTCATGGAGCCACTGACTGTGGGCTGGAAAGAGACACTCTGCCGTACGGATGGCTCCGCAGTATTCCCGCAGCAGGTACCAGGATGCAAAACCATGGATGTATTCGATCGGGAGTTCATAGAGTTTAATTTTTAACGATGAAACTATGACAAGCTGTCAGCAACATTCCCAGACGTCAGTCGGCTTGAAAAGCTGGAGGAGTTGCATCCCCACACCACAACACACACCCTTCCCCGGGACTTCTCTGTGACGAGCCTTTTCTGATTTTGCCCCATTTTCTCCAGGCAAACAAGGGAGCAGGAGACGCCCCCTGACTTTTTTTACTTCTCTGACTACGAGAGGCACAATGCGGAGATCGCGGCCTTCCACCTGGACAGGTGAGCCTTCCTTCACCTCCACAGAGCCGCTGCTGCAGCACGAGGCCCGTGCGCATGCGTGGAGCATCGTTCCGCGCATCCTTGGTGCGCACACGCCGGGAGACGCGGGTCTGGGCTCTTTGGTCCCCAGAGCACCTCGACATCATCACGTTACCAAGCGCGCTGCCTGTGCAGGCTCAGCTCAGAGCTCTGGGACCCCATCCGCTCTTCTAGTACTCACAGCAGTTTGTGCTTAGGTTCCTCTTGAATTTCAATTGTACAGGCCAGAAAACGCGAACTCTGAGAGAATTGCTATCCTGGAGTCCCAGGCCCTGAGCCAGGGATGAACCCTGCCCTCGGAGCATCCATAAGCCACGTATGCACCAGCAGGGAGCGTTCAGGACCTGTGGTGGGTTATGGGTAGCTGATAATAAAAAAAAAAACAGCGCAGAAGCCAGTTGAGGTGGTACATGCCTGTAATTCCAGTGCTTGGGAGGCTGAAACAAGAAGATTGCAGTTCGAGGGCAGCCTCAACAATTTAGCTAGACCCTGTTTCAAAATATATTTTTAAAAAAATAAGAAGGACTGGGATTCATCTTGGACAAAGAATGCCTTTGAGATCAATCCCCAGTGCAAAAATAAAAGAACAGAAGGAAGGAGAGAGAAAAAGGGAAAGAAGAAAAACTATTAGGTATATCGAGTTTTTTTCTTTCCTTTTTTTTTTTTTTTTTTTTTTTGGTACTAGAGATGGAAACCAGAGGCATTTTGCCTCCAAGCTACACCCCTAGGCCTTTTCTTTTTATTTGTTGTTGTTATTGTTGTTGTTGTTTTTTGGTGGTACTGGGGTTCCTGGAAGCCCTTCTACCTCCGGGTTACACTCCCAGACCTATTTTTTTTATTTGGAAACAGGGTCTCGTAAGCCAGCAAGGCTGGCTCCGAACCAGTGTGATCCTCCTGTCTCAGCCTCCCAAGCGCTGGGATTACACCACGCCCGGCTGCCTTTTCTTTTTAAACAGGCTCTCACTAGGTTCCGCCGAAGTCTTGCTAAATTGCTATAGCCCGCCTCAAATCTGTGATCCTCCTATCTGAGTCCCCCAAGTACTGGGATTACAGGCATTCACCACCATGCTCGGCTACATGTTGTGAGTCACCAAGAATTAAGGGTGGGAACTTCTCTGGGGAACCAAAGAAGGCTTCTTAGGGGAAGAGGCCTCCTTGGGGAGAGCGAGGGGAGGACCCAGCCACCAGCCTTCCAAGGGACAGCTCCGACATGGTGGGAAGCAGTTTGTTCTTGGGTTTCCCTTGGCCTCTTGCTGCCATGGGGTCTGGGGAGCCCTGCAAGATATTCTCAATATCTTTGCCCTGAAGGAGTCCAGAGAATTGAGACCCACCCCCCAAGGCAGCATCAGAGGCAGGGGTCCCATCCTCAGCCCTCTGGAAGCTCCCCGGCCTCTCAGCATCTCAGCTCAGCGCGGGTCCCCAGGCAGGCTAGAATGCAGAGTCCAGCCCCGTCTTAGAACCACAGACCAAGATCTACATGTTAACAGAGCCCCGGGTAATTTGTGTGAGACCACAGACCTTGTGTGGTGACTATGGAAGTAGCCCGAAGTCTGATTTTCAGCTCCCTAGAATAGCCCAACCTGAGAAGAGGGCCTTCCCATGGGAAGGACAGTGGTGTCCCGAGTCAGGGCCGTCACTCCCCAGGAGACATGGGCTCCAGGGTCGCCACCTTGTAGATCAAGGCGGTGAACCCCAGGGCACGCCTGCCTGCGGGAGCAGCTGCTGGGTGCTCCCTGACGCTGGTCTGGCGGGGCCAGGGACCCTGGGTAGTGGGTGCACCGTCCACTCCTCCAAGCCTGCCCACCTCTCCGCAGAGGACAACTGTGCCGCTCACCACGACATCACTTGTGCGTCAGCAGGAAAAGCTCACAGCCAGCCTCGCCACTTAATTAAGCAAGTGGCAGTGTGCGCGGTGCAAGCTCAGAGCGCGCTCCATTAAGAGCGGTTAATTTAATTTAATTTCCTTTTAAATTTAGCCCTGGAATGAGGGCACGTCTTTGTTATCCAGGCGCCCGGCAGGGCTGACGCCAGTACATGAGACACGGAGGACTTGGTCTCTCCGGGGTACATTTTAGCCCCATCCTGATGTTGCCAGGCCCACATGCAGACCAAATAGCCGCCTTCACGGGTCCCCCGAGCGGATGATGCCGTCCCCCAGAAGGGGCTGGGACAAAATCTAGATATATGAAACAATGCAAATTTATCACCGTATCATTGTTTATTCGCTTCAAGAGGATGGATTTGCCGGGCGTGGTGGTGCACACCTGTAATCCCAGTACTTGGGAAGCTGAGCCAGGAGGATCCCAGGTTCAAGGGCAGCCTAAGCAATATAGATTCTCAGCAGTCTAGTGAGACCCTGTTTCAAAATTATAGGGATATAGCTCAGAGGCAAAATGCCCTTAGATTCCATCTCCAGTATCACAGAAAAAGAGGGGGGGGGAAAGAAGGTGGGGAAGGAAATTTTCTGGGGGCACCGAGTCATTTTTTTCTGTCATGGGAACTATGGGAGTGAAGGCAGAGGCAACATAGCTCGCTTTCCCGCTGCTGCCGCCTGCTAAGAATTATTAGCCACCAATAATATTAGCTCCTTTCTCTACCCTTCTCTTTCTAGGATCCTGGACTTCCGCCGAGTGCCCCCCGTGGCTGGCAGGATGGTCAACATGACCAAGGAGATTCGGGACGTCACCCGAGATAAGAAACTGTGGAGAACCTTCTTCATCTCTCCAGGTAATCCTCAAAGGAGGGTGATCCTCCTGTCTCGGCCTCCCAAGTACTAGGATTGCAGGCATGTCCTGCCATGCCCATCTCCCATTGCTTGTTTATTTCTTTCTTATTTTTCACACATGCCTCTAAAAGTGGATGAACCCACGGGCATTCTACCTCTGAGATACACCCCAACCCTATCTTACTTTATTATTTTGAAACAGTGTCTTGCTAAGTTGCTGAGTGTCTCACTAAATTGCTGAGACTGTCCTCAAACCCGCAACCCTCCTGTCTCAACCGCTGTGCCCATCTCCTACTGTTTATTTTTAAAGGCTCACTTTCAAACACTCCCAGCCTGTCCAGGAGGCCTTATCCAGGATGCCCAGCCATGGGAGATCTCTCCTTTCCCAAACTCTTCCTAGATTTGAAAAGACCCAGCAGGACCCTCACCTGACCAGGGCTGGCAGCCCCTGTCCTTGATATAGCACCTAGCTCTGAGCAGCAGCTCCACTCGCCTGTGGCACCCCATTTCTTGGGGAAAATGGGTGTCCCTGAGGTGCTCAAGTGTACACGACCTTTCAGACTTTATCTTGTGAATCCCAGGTGTATGCTGAACACAGGCCACGTTCTTACTCATCTGTTTTCGGGTAGCGTTCATCCTGCATCTATCTGGCTCCACTAACCTGCCTGCACTCTTTGGCCTTAGCCTGAGCTGCCACCTGCCTGAGCTCTGGGGAGCCCCCTCCTCTTCTGCTCCATTCTCAAAGGCTCCCAGTGGTCCCAGAGATGTAGGGCAAATGGGATGAAGTGGTAGGGGCCCGGATGGTACAAACCACACCACAGGAACCTGCAGCCGCAGACCTGGCTTTGTAATTCACACAGGTAGAGCCAACCAAGTCCTTGGTTAGTTGGGTCTTTTTTTTGGGGGGTGGTACTGGGGGTAGAACCCAGGGGCTTTCTACCTCCAGGCTAAACTCCCAGACTTATTTTATATTTTATATTTTATTTGGAAACAGGGTCTCACTAAGTTGCTGAGAGCCTCACTAAGTAGCTGAGGCTGACTTCGAACCAGTGTGATCCTCCTGTCTCAGCCTCCCAAGCGCAGGGATTACAAATGTGCACCACCACACCTGGCTAGTTGGATCTTAAGATTGCTAGCTCATGCCAGGCATGGTGGTAACACCTGGGAGGCTGAGACAGGAGGATTGCAGGTTTGAGACCAGCCTCAGCTAAGAACTCAGCAATATCCTCAGCAACTTAGTGAGACTCTGTTTCAAAATAAACTATAAAACAGGGCTAGAAAGCTAGGTGTGGTGGCACATGCTTGTAACCCCAGCATTTTGGAGGCTAAAATAGGAGGATCATGGTTTGCAGACAGCCTCAGCTACTTAGCAAGGCTTTCTGCAACTCAGTGAGACCCTGTTTCAAAATAAAGAATAAAAATAGGGCCAGGTGTGTAGCTCAGAGGTAGAACGTCCCTGGGTTCCATCTCTAGTACTGCAAAAAAAAAAAAAAAAAAGAAAAGAAAAGAAAAACAGGGCTAGGAGCATAGCTCAGTGGTAGAACCCCCTGGGTTCAATCCTGAGGACCACACACACACAACACACGAAGATTACTGGCTCATAAAAAGCTTGACCTAAAAGCTTGTTTCCGGTAGATGTTTCAGATCAATAGACTCTGCACTTTTCCTTAATTGCATTCATAAATTCGTGAGCAGCAAGGGCCGTGAATCTATACTTTAATTAAGCCGGTCTCCTCCTCCGGTGCTCATCTGGATCCTGGAATGGTCTCTTCCTCTCTGAGCCAGTTAATGAGAGAAAAATAGGACAGAAGTCCCAAAAGAGGCAGAGAAGAATGCTCCGTGTTCCCCGGCCCATCGTAACAGAAATCGAGGGGCCCAGTGTATTGGGAGGGTCTTTGCGGTCAGCTGTGCCTCAGCAAGTAGGTGACACTCGCGGTAAATAACTGAGACCCAGTTTCAAAACAAGAAATAAAAAGGGCTGGGGGTGTAGCTCTGAGCTGGAATGCCCCTGGGTTTAATTCTCAGTTCCCAAACAAAATAGCCCCCAAACCAAGACACAGTAGTGGAGTGGAAGGCAGGAGCCTGAGCGTAGCTGAGTGGCCCAGATAGGTGCTCACGGGGTGTGTGCGGCTAGATGGCAGGGCAGCAGTGGGGCAAGGGATGGTGGATGCTGGTGATGCTGGGATGTCCGTGCTGAAGGAGGAAGCACCAGGGCCCATCTTGGTCAAGTCCCTGTGGCTGAAGGGCAAGGGCCCAGATTCTGGGTCCCAGATCAAGATGGGCTCCGCCTTTTGAAAGAAATGCCCTTCCCCATAGTGCCACCTTCCATGAAGGGCTAAGAATCTTTATCTTAGAGTGATGAACTTCAGAGCTTCCAATAATAATGTAATCAGCATCTGCCACCCAGCTTAGCAGTGGCTGGCATCCACTTAGACCTGATACTCATTCTGGACTCTCAATTCAGGAGGAAAGATAAGGACGGTCACAGGGCTAAGCGGTGAGGGATAAAAATGCCTTACTACCCTGAGAACTTGCCCTGGATGAGGCCATGTAGGCCAGATAATGTCACTTGCCCCCCCCCTGCACCTGCACCTGTGGGCTGAGCCTGCAGGCCCAGTGCCCAGGCAATAGGCAGGGGACCCACGCTCTACCACAGTGACCCCCGCTCAGGTCCCCAAGCCCTCAGATAGCAGACTACTTTGCTGGTTGAGTGCACGGGGCAGGATAAAGTCCACCACGTGGGGACAGGGCAGGACTGTGGTTTCTACTTCTGTGACCCATGCCATTTGATGTCTCTAGAAGGGCAGGCAGGAGAGCTCAGGTGACAGGCAGCCGCAGGAGTGCCAGCTGGCAGAGGGATCTTTTGGCTATTCCTGCAATTCCCAGCACAGGCCTGTGGATCAGACTGTATCTTTGTCCCTGCTTAGTTTTATTGAGGTACCATTGACATAAGGTAATAGGCACATGGTATTTAAGATTGAGCTGCCCCCCAGCCCTGTAACAGGAACACTAATGCCTGCATTATAACAAAGACTCATTAAGATCTAGCAAGCAGCCAGGCGTGGTGGCGCACGCTTGTAATCCCCGAGCTTGGGAGGCGGAGACAGGAGGATCGCGCAGGTTCGAAGCCAGCCTCAGCTACTTAGTGAGACCCTGTTTCCGAATAAAATATAAAATAGGGCTGGGAGTGTAGCCCGGAGGTAGAAGGGCTTCCAGGAACCCCAGTACCACAAAAAAAAAAAAAAAAAGATCTAGCTAGCAAGCCTGCACCATAGCACACACCTGTGCTGTGACCCTAATACTCAGGAGGCTGAGACAGGAGGACCGCAAGTTCAAGACCAGCCTCAGCAACTTAACGAGACCTTGTTTCAAAATGAAAAGGGCTGGGGGTGTAGCTCAGTGCTAGAATATGCCTGGGTTGAATCCCCGATACCACACACACACACACACACACACACACACACACACACACAAAGACACAATTTCCTGAGTTCGATTGCGATGCATGCATACACCGTGACACCCTCTGCTGTCAGCTCAGGGACTCCGACGTCCCAGCCTCCTCGTCCCCCAAACTGTCCTGCCAGGCTTCAGCTCCCCCCGGTCTCTTTGCACCTGGAGGAACTCAGTGTGCCCTCTTCGGTTCCGTTCAGTTGCCCCATGGCACGATGTCAAAGTCTGCCGTGTTATTGCATCTCCTAGTCCATCTGCCTCAGGATGGAGAGCCGTGCTGCTGGGTGGATGTTCTGTGATCTCTTTGTCTCTTGCCGGTGACCGGCATCATGGGGATACGGGTGAGCAACTTGGCCCAGATGAAGCAGAGAAGCTGGGGTTGAAAACAGATTGAAAGGCTCCACAGTGCTTCTCCTTCCTCTGGCCCAAGGCGCCTCCCAGGGTGCCCCGAGGGTGTGGGGACACAGGCCTCCCGAGATGGCAGCCAGAGCCAGGTGCCCAAGGAGCGCCCCACTGGAGCACCCCTTCCAGAATCTTTGCACCGGTAGTTATAGATCACTTTTTAATAACAAAGGATCATAGAGCCCTTCTTCTGTTTGTTTTTACAAACAAAAGACTGCGCCACTTCTTAGCCTAAGCAAAAAAATTAAGACACTTCAAGGGGATGCAGGGGTACACGCTTAGAATCTCAGTACTTGGGAGGCCAGGACGGGAGGTTTGCAGGTTTAAGGCCAGTCTCGGCAATTTAGCAAGACCCTCAGTAATTTAGCGAAACCCTCAACCTAATGAGACCCTGTTTCAAAATAAATAATAAATAAACAAAAATAAGTAAATAAATAAAAAGGGCTGGGAGTTTCGCTTGGAGGTAGAATGCCCCCGGGTTCAATCCCTCAGTGCCAAAAAATAAAGGAAGGAAGGAAAAAAGAAAAGAGAGAAAAAAAAGAGACCCCCCCCAAAACCGGTACTTCCACCTCCCATTTTGTTGACACTTGGGATCTCCAACCCCCAGCAGGGAGCTGCTGGTTACACGCATTCTTGGATGCCACTGGTGACCTCTGTCGGTCATGCCACCACTGAACTAAACATCTCACTAGAGCTGCCACCACCCACACAGCCTCATGGCTCCATCTGGTCCTGGCTCCCGGCTCTCCCCGTGACAGTTCCCAACAGCCATGGATCGGCCATTCGCCCTGTGCCATCCCAAGAAGGTGCCTTGCCATCCAAGGCCCCCGTGCCTCACACGCTTGGTGGACCCACCGTGGCGATCTGCCCAGCCAGACTCCAAGGTCACTTCCGGACGCAGCCCCGTGAGCCGACCTGCCCTGTTCTGGCCACGCTGCCATTGCCGGATTTTTCCTCAGAGCCTTTGGGCGCATTTGGTTTCCTCCAGAGCCGCAGGGTCTCCAGAGCCAGCTTCAGTCTAATTATGGAAGATGAAATCCGTTCGGATTCATCGGTATCATTTTTGCTTTGCTTGCGCTTCCAGACCCGTTGATCCCAAAATAACCATGGCTGCTTCTCTAGAACTGACAGCAGTGGGAAGCTTTGATCCATAGCAGGCACCCCAAAGCCTCCCGGCGGCTGTGCTCTGGGACCGATGAAGAAAGAGAAAACCCCACCCAGCCAGCTGGAGAGACAGGGCAACAGTGGGCCTTGGCTCCCAGGCCACAGCAGGAAGCAGGTGGGCCACAGCCCTTCTCTGAGCCCCAGCAGGGTGAACACCATGGAAATCACATTCAGAGAGAGCAGTTAAGTGGCCCACACCGCCCGGCTGTGAGAGGCAGGGGGCCGGGTCAGAGCCCAAGTCCTCAACGCCCCAGTCCCTCAAGGACCACTCTGCTCTGCGTTCTCTGGAAATGTCCACCGACATACATCCTGATCACCTGCCCAGCCCGTGTGCTTCTACCAGGTGGACGCTTCGGTGTGGCTTCCCACAAGGCAGGACTCTGGTCCTGGACAGCTCCCGCAGCCCCAGTCTCAGTCCCCACACCACATAGAGTGTGATTAAATTAGCTGTTTTGCTGCCACACTGGCCTGGGTTTGGTCAGGTGGCCATCGGTGCTGGCCACACCTTGCGTCCAGTTTAAATGTGCATAAAAAAAGAGCAGGGCTTCTAACATGGGGCCAGTGTGCCACCACTGAGACAGCATGGCCACCATATCCACAGCCTCCCTGCAGTGTGGAGGCCGCCTTCTGGGGTGAGCTGGATTGTTAGATGTCCTGTCTGGCAACAGCCCCTTGCTGAGCCAACCCCGGAGCATCCAGACAGGGCCATTCCAGGTTCCAGGCCATGTGGGACAGAGACAGGGTCACTCCAGACCCAGGCCACACAGGACAGGGTCTCTGGTATCCTCAAAGAGAACATGCACTCACTGCCCTGGCTGGAAACCAGGCCCTGGAGCCTGCTGGACACTGCAAGGTATTAGATCTGGAGGTCAGAGACCCTGGCCATGCCACCTCTATTAATACTGCTAAAAACAAATAAGGAGCCAGGTCTGGTGGTACAGACCTGTAATCCCAGTACTAGGGAGGCTGAGTCGGGAGGATCGCAGGGTCACGGCCAGCTTCAGCTACTTACTGAGACCTCTGCAACTTTAGTGAGACCCTGTTTCCAAATAAAGAATTAAAAAATAGGGCTGGGGATATAGCTCGGAAGTAGAATACTCCTAAAAAACAAAACAAACAAACAAAAAAAACAAGGATGTCCCTTTCTCCCCAAAAGCCTACCCCTGTCCAAAGCAGCGGCTTCATGTGATTCTCACCCAGTACAGCTCGCTCTCAACCCCAGCTTGGGGCACAGGGAGCTGAGCACAGAGAGGCGCTGGCTGCCTCACTCCAGGCTGGAAAGGGACCCTGGGCTCTAGATCTGATAAGAATGGAACTGTGGCCTTTGAAGCCCTTTCCCTTTTAACAAGATACCATCTAAAAGCCACCGAGGAGGCCTGGTTGGATTTCATGGCTGCAGCCAATGAGAGAGGCGATAAAGGGTTTCCTTGTGAAAGGGGAGCCTGGCCTCAGCCGCAGCCACTGAAGCCTGTCAGCCACCAGAGCCCTGGCAGCTGAGCTCCCTTTGTCCTGCCCAGGTAATTATCCTGCGCTGGCAGCTGTGGAGAGAGGTGGTGGGGAGCCCAGTGTGAAATGAGGGTGATCGGGGTGAGATGCCGGCCCTGGCCCCCATGGGAACACGGCAGACCCCAGCCGCTGGTGGGCGGCAAGGGGCCTTCAGGTTTTACCCAGTTCTTATTTTGTTGAGATATAATTCATGTGCCTTAAATTCACTGTTTAAAAGTGTTTGGTTTGGTGGTTTAGTACGTGCAGTTACAGCACCCATACCACTGTCCAAACCTGGAAGGTTTTCCTGTCCTAGAGAGAAACCCTGAGGCTATCATCAGCTGCCAGAGATGCCCCAAGCCCTGGGGACCTTGACTCCACATTCCATCCTGTGGCTCTGCCTGCTCCTGGCCAGCCCTACCGGCATGGCCTCTCTCCCTGAGCGGAGTGCCACAGCTTCCAGGCCCATCCCCACGGCAGCCCATCTGCACTTTGTCCCCTCTGGACAAAGGGTTGAAGAGCATTGTGTTGTATGAAAACCCAGCATTTTGTTTGTGTACGCATCAGCTGGCACACACTTGGTCTTCCTATTGGGACTGATGTTATCATGGTCTGGGTAGAAACATGTTCTCGTTTCCTTTAGGTAAATGCTTAAGAGTAGGATTGCTGGCTCAGTATTTAATCACTAGAGGAACAGCCAGGCGTTTCCAATACCTGCCCCATGTCATTCTCCACCAGCAGGGCACCACAGCTCCAGGTTCCACATCCTCACCAGCACATGTCATTCATTATCCTGTCTTGACCAGAGGCTGGGTGCCATGGTATACACCTATAATTTCAGCAACTTAGAAGACTGAGGCAGGAGGATCAATGGTTCAAGGCCAGTCTGGGGGACAGTGAAGCCCTATCTCAAAAGAAAAAGGGCTAGAGGTGTAGTAGCTCAGTGGTAGAGTGCCCCTAGATTCAATCCCCTATATCAGGGGGGGAAAAAAACCTAGTGTGTGTGCGATGGTATCTCCCTCTGGATTCGATTTGCATTCCTCCAGTAACCACTGGTATTGGGCATCAGCTCGGTGACTAGTTGTGTGTTCAAGTCCTTCATCCCTGCACTGACTGGGTTGTCTTTTTATTATTGAATTGTAAGAGTTCTTTACATATGCTGAATCCTACGTTGCTGTTCAGTCAGCATTCTCACTGCTGTGATCCAAAATACCTGATGACCACAACTTAGAGGAAGGTTGATTTGCTCACAGTTCTGAAGCTTTCAGAGGCTTCAGTCCATGTTAGACCAGGTCACATCCATGGAGTTCAGGGCATGGTGACAAGAAGCAGAAAGAGAGAGAGAGAGAAAGCAGGAGGGGTGGGGGGCATATATAATAGCCAAGGCCACACCCCTGTGACCTACCACCTCTGGCTCTACCCTAACTGCCTATCTTACCACCCAGTAAATGCATTAATCCATCAATGGAGTTATCCACTAACGAGATTAGAACTCTCATGATTTCGTTATTTCACCTCTGAACATTTGGCACTGACAATACACGAGCTCTTCCAGGGGATATTCTATATTCAAACCATAACAGTTCTCATCAGATATGACTGTAATCTATTCTGTAGACCGGCTCTCCTTTTTCTTCATAGTAGGAATCACTTTGGGGCTATTGAACACTGATTCTAGAATATTCACAGACTGCAGCCTCTGGTTCCCGAGGATGAGAAGGAAGCCGGGCCGGGTCCTGCCTCCAACCCCAGTGTGCTCTGGCCTTGGTGTCCAACATGAAGGGCTCTTTCCTGTGACATGGGGTTTGGAGGTGGTCACCGAGACCTTTAGAGGGTGATGGGGAGAGGTGTCAGGCCAGGCCAGAGGGTGATGAGTGGGGACGGCCTGGCTCAGATAGAGTCCTTGCTGGGGGCTGCATTGGGAGCTCAGAGGGGCTGCAGGTGATACGTCTGTCTCTCTTATCAGCCAACAACATCTGCTTCTACGGGGAATGCTCCTACTACTGCTCCACAGAGCACGCCCTGTGCGGGAGGCCAGACCAGATAGAGGGATCGCTAGCAGCCTTCCTGCCAGACCTGTCCCTGGCCAAGAGGAAGACATGGCGGAACCCCTGGCGACGTTCCTACCACAAGCGCAAGAAGGCAGAGTGAGTGCAGCGGCCAGACCCTCGGACTGGGCAGGAGGAGGAGGTTCTGCCTATTTTATAGCTGAGAAAACCAAGCTGGGAGGGTTTCAGATAGTCCCTGGCCATGGGACAGAAAGCGGTGGCAGGAACAGGTGCAAATTCAGCTGTGCTGTGCCAGTGTGTGAGAAGCCCACTGTGTGATTAAATGACTAGGCAATCCGGGCTCCCTGCCCTGCGAGGAGCAGCCCTCAGGGTTTAAGCTCAGTGCCCAGCCCGTCTCTCTGTTCCCTTGTGTGGAAAAAACATCTCCTGCTCTTTCAGCCCAGACAGTCACGTGAGGGCGATGCCCAAGCACTATTCCCCAGCACTATTTCCTAACAGCAATCCTCCAAAACCACGGCACCCATACTTGATAGGAGCCTCCGTGGTCTGGGAGAGGTGGAGGGACTTGATCATCATCCCCCAGCCCCATACTTCTTTTTTTTTTTTTTTTTTATGGTACTGGGGATGGAACCCTTCTATTTCCGGGCTACACTCTCAGACCTGTTTTTTATATATATATATTTTTTGTTTGGAAACAAGGTCTCTTAAGCCAGCAAGTCTGGCTTCAAACCTGCGTGATCCTCCTGTTTCTGCCTCCCAAGTGCAGGGATTACCAGCATGCGCCACCACACCCGGCTCCCCCACACTTCTTTTAATGCAACCTCCTAGCCTGCAGCCAGGTGTGTCCTTCTGCAGATATTTGGCCTGCACCCGAGCTCACCTTGCAGAGTGAAGCCACGGGCTCTGTGCTCTCCTGAGCAGAGCAGCCCCCAGCATTTTCCCCGGGCCCGTCAGTACCCAGGAGCCCACTGTCTCCCGCTGGCCCCTCTGCAGGTGGGAAGTGGACCCTGACTACTGCGAGGAGGTGAAGCAGACACCGCCCTACGACAGCGGCCACCGCATCCTGGACATCATGGACATGACCATTTTTGATTTCCTCATGGGTAAGTCTGGCCCGGCATGCCAGCTGCTAGGAACCTGTGACAACCAGGCAATGCCCAGAGCACACGGTGGGGACTCTGGCTAGTGCCTTGGGGCCTAAGAAGGATCCCAATTACAGATCTGCTTGGTCATGACCCAGAGGCTGAGCCTGGGGTGGAAGGGAAGGTGCCTCCCCAGGGGCAGAGGTCTCTGAACACGTATGCTCGTCCCCTACAGGGAACATGGACCGCCACCACTATGAGACTTTTGAGAAGTTTGGAAACGAGACATTCATCATCCATCTGGACAACGGAAGAGGGTGGGTCCCTGCCTGCCCACCAACCCCCATAGGGTGGCCGCCTCCCCCATGCACAGCCTGGCTGAGCAGGAGGCAGCAGGCCTCGGTGGACAGGGTGGCCCCAAAGGCCCATCTCTGAGATGCAGGTTGCCCACCCCAGGCTTGCAATCGGGGCACAACGGGGTACCCATTTCAAAGATTAAAGGGAGGTGGCCCCTAGGGTACTGAGTTTATGATAGCAACCCTGTGAAACGCCCTCCTGCTGCCCTGGGGAAACTGGGGCCCAGAGAGGCTGCTGACCTAGAAGGGCAGGACAGATGGACAGGCGGGGCTCTCCCCAGAAGAGGCTGGCACCCAGCCAGCAAGGCAGGGAGCAAGTCACAAAGACCAGAGAACACCCATCACCAAAGTCAGAAACCCTTAGTCACATGGGCCCCAAAAGACACTTCACAGCAAAACCTGGAGCCGACCTCAGGCCAGCACCAGGACCCCCTCTAGCGCCGGGGCTGACATGCTACGTGGCCTCTGCAGCCCACTGAGGCCCCTTGGCCGTCTGCTTGTCGTCCTGCAGGTTTGGAAAATACGCCCATGATGAGCTATCCATTCTGGTGCCTTTACAGCAGTGCTGCAGGTAAGGCCCTCCTCCCTGCAGGCCGCCCACCTGTGCAGGTGGGGAGCCTCCCCTTACAGGCCTGCACACCTGTGCGCATAGAACCCTCCCCTTGCAGATGGGCTGAGTTGGGGACAGTCTGGGTGAGCAGGCAGCCTTGCCTTGTGTCTGTTCTGGGGACACAGATGCCTCCTGCACCACCAGCAAGGTGGTACCTCATCCGCTGTGCCAGTGTCACAGGGCCAACCTGCCAAACAGCTCATTAGCCAGCAAGACGCCTGATCTCGGGCCGCTCTGTGTCAGTCTCCTCTGCGGCCGAGATGCCACCCGCCCCTGAGCCCATGCCCGTGGCCACCCTGCCTCTCCCCAGGATCAGGAAGTCCACCTACCTGCGTCTGCAGCTGCTGGCCAAGGACGAGTACAAGCTGAGCCTGCTGATGGCCGAGTCTCTGCAGAGGGACAAGGTCGCTCCCGTCCTGTTCCAGCTACACCTGGAGGCCCTGGACCGGCGGCTGCGCATCGTGCTGCAGGCCGTGCGCGACTGCGTGGAGAAGGACGGGCTCCGCAGCGTGGTGGAGGACGACATGGACGGCGAGCACAGAGCCTCCACGAAGAGGTAGTGACCCGCCCGCTGCCTGGGGAGGACAAGGGTACAGCCACCCCCGCAGCACGGTGAATTCAGTGAATTCAGAGACCGGATGGGTGTTGCCCCGTGCCATATCACGCTGGGACCCGCAGCCCTGGAAGGACGCGGCCCTTCTGAGTGGAGCCCACAGGACACTTCTCCCCGAGTCTCCGAGACCAGAACGGGCCGGGCAGAGGCGCTGTCCCACTCACGGACGGACGTGGCCGGCGGCAGAGTTGTTCCATCCTTTCATAGGGAAAGGAAGCCTTTACTTACTGATTTTTGTATTTATAGAAGATGTACATGTGCAGAAAGGGGAGGTGTCTGTCAGTGCAAAGCCTCTCGGACTCACAGGAGGTCCGACCTCCCCACCGGCCGTGTGCAGCTCCTGATCTGCAGAGTCACATGCTACGTACTCGTGTGCCCTGGACCTACCTACATTTTTTGTTCAACACACACAGGCTGGATAGTCCCCTTGGGGGTGGACACAGTGACCTATGTCACGGCCTGCACACAGACAAACGGACGCCTGCACATGGGTCTCTAGGTGTCTGCTATCCAGCAGCAGGGAGGCAGGAGGCTTCTCGCCGTCGCAGCGGGCGCCGCCCACCCTCCGGCTTTGCTTTGGACAGTGGGCGTAGACACCACCCGGGGTCCTTGGCCACCGTACCAGTAGGCTGACCTCCGCAGCATTTTCGTGGAATAGTTTGCAATGTGGTAAAAGTGCAATAAAGATAATGGCAAGCGTGTGTTTTCCACCTCACTGGGGCGGGGCTGCCATGCTTGTGCTCACTGGGCCCGGAAAGCGGGGCCTGGAGCCACACGTGGCTGAGGCCCAGCCTTCACGGTGCCCACATGGCCCGGAGCCCACAGCCTGCTGGAGCCGCAGAGGAGACTGCCTGACAAACCCCAGGATAGATAAACAGGCCCGGGATGAGGCCAGTGCTCCCCGAAGGCAGCTGTGGGTGTGGGCAGAGAGAAGGGCAGTTTGGAAAGCTCTCCCAGGCCTGGGTAGTGATCCCCAAAGCCACAGGAGGCCCCAGAGGTGACACTCTGCCCACACAGCCTGGTGGCGGGGTCGGGGGCACGCCCGGTCAGCAGCTACTCTAGGGAGAGCAGGGAGATGCCAGCACCTTCCCACTGCGGCCACAGGGCCTGAGCCTGCCAGGGTTGCCCCAGGCTCCCTTAACAAGCTGGTGCCACACTGGGCAGAGGAAGGGCCGCCCAAAGGAGCAGGCCCCTCGAAGAAGACGTAGATAGCCGGCTTGCCACAGACCTCGCAGCTCTTGAGTCTGGAGAATTCCGGAGCAGAAGACAAGCTGGTCGCAGCTCTGGGTTCTCCTCCTCGGGTTCTAGATGTGTCCTCGCCAATCCCGTTGGCCTGTACGCCACCACAGCCCGGGGAGCTGAGCTGCCTGAGGAGGCCTTTGTGCACACCAGACCCCCGTGCACACCAGCGGAGCCGTTAGCTAAGTCAGTGCTGGCCTCTAAAGCCACATTCCAAGGTTGGCTTTGTTTTTCTCACTTTATGAGTGGGAAAGTGAGGCTCAGAGAGAGAAAGTCAGGCTGCCAGCCAGTATAAGTTCCTAAAATAGCAAAGCCAGTGCTGGAAGCCCCAGGAGTCCCAGAAGGGTAACAGAAGCCCCAGGGACCCCAAGTTCCCAGGGCAGCCTTCTGCACAACCAAACCAGCAGACTGTTTCTGACAGATCCTCAGAGAAAATAAATGGGGTGATAAAGCGACCCCCCGAAGCCTGCCTCCCCACCTGCCCATCTCAGCACGAGGCCCAGCATGCACCCACAGCTGGGACAGCCATGCCACCCTGGCCCCCTGCCTGCCAGTCCACTTCCTGGCCAGGAGCAGAGTACTGTGTCTCTAGAGCACAGCTGAGCCCCTCAGCTCCTGCTGGGGACCTGGCATGCTGCCTGGGGAGGAGAGGGCATAGGCGTCAGCTGCAGGCCAGGGTCCTGATGTCACCTGCTCAGAGTCAGTCCAGGAGTCCCAAGACACCAGGCTGGGAGGGGCCTCACAAGGGACCCCTCCGTCCACAGCCTCCATCCATCAGCTGAACCTGTGAGGTGCCGGGTCACAAGGCCGGGTTCCCACGGCGGGGCTGATGGAGACGCAGCTCATCATTAATCGAAAGCAAGAGCAGCGAAGATGGGCATGAAGGAAGGAAGGTACCTTGCCTGTCCCTGTTTAAGGGCTGGAGTCCAGCCTCCTGTGCCTGTGTTTGGTAACAGGGCTTTGAGGAGGTGATTTGGGCTCAAAGGGGTCACTGGGTGACTTGTGCAATCTGACTGGGTCCTTATAAGAAGAGGCGCTCAGGACAGATGCATTCGCGCTGAGGATTTGGGAGAAGGCAGGTTCTGCAGCCTCGGAGGGCAGCCTCGGGAGGAGGAGCCAGCCTGCAGCTCCTTATCTGAGAGCCCAGCCTCCAGGGACGGAGTCCTGAGGTCCAAGCCTCCTGTCACACAGCTGACTGATGCTGATGCCTCTCAGAAGAGAACCCTGAGTCTTGTAGAGAGCCAAATATGATGCAGAGGAGAAACAGCCCAGGAAGGGCAGGGAAGGCTGCCTCCAGCACAGAGCCTGGAGCCTCAGAAGCAAAGATATTGATGTTATTTATTTATTTATTTAGTACTAGGGGTTGAACCTAGGGGCATTCTATCTTTATGCCCTACCCCCAGCCCATTTTGCATTTTATTTTTATTTTTATTTGTGTGTGTGTGTGTGTGTGTGTGTGTGTGTGTGTGTGTGGTGCTAGGGATTGAACCCAGGGCATTTAACCTCTGAACTACATCCCCAGCCCGATTTTTTAATTCTTTCTTTTGAAAGGGTCTCACTAAGTTGCAGAGGGCCTCACTAAGTAGCTAAGGCTGGCTGCAAACCTGGATCCTCCTGTCTCCGCCTCCCAAGTGCTGGCATTATAAGTATACACCGCCATGCCCGGCTATTTTATTTTTATTTTTTTTAACAGGGTCTTGCTAAGTTGCTGAGGGTCTCACTAAGTTGCCGAGGTGGGCTGAGAACCTGCAATCCTCCTGTTTAAGCCTCCTAAGTGCTGGGATCACAGGTGTGTGCCATCACACCTTGCCAATTCTGGCATCTTTAACAGTGATAGAATTGAATTCTCATTTAAGTGATCTTCTCCAGAGTGGGCTGACAGAGGAGTGGGGAGACCTGCTGCTGCTAGTCAGGTGCCAGGGGTGGGCTGGCACACCAGAGAGGGACGGGCAGGTGGCTTCCACAGTTTGACGGGAGCCGCAGGGGTGGGGCGCTCCTCACCCTGAAGGGGCATCTAGGAGAGGTCAGTGAGGGGCAGGGAAGGGCGAGGCCTGCGGTGTCTGTTGTGCCGCTGCAAGGTAGCTCGGGGGCACTGGGTGGCAGGAACACAGGCCAGGCTTCTCGTCCACCACCGGCTACACTGGCTCAGATCAGCCTCGGGGGCCAGTCAAGCAATGGCCCGAAAGGAGGAGAGCAGGGGCAAGGCCGGCCTAGCAGCAGCCAGGTGTCCAGAGCAGATGGGCAGGAACCCCCGGCCTCCTGGAGTGTCCCTTCAGAGAGCAGGAAGGACAGCTCAGCGGCACCCGAGACCAGCAGAGAGATGGGGCATTTGGATGCCAGAGAGCAGGCGGGGCTCGTGGATGCCAGTGTGATGTGGGAGAGACCGGAAAGGAAGAAGAAGCTGGAAGGAACAAGAGGTGACATCAAGGAAGCCTCCCAGAGAAAGACGGAGAGACCAGAAGGGTAAACTGAGGCTGCCACGCTAAGCAGCCGCGGGGGAGACGGATGGAAGGAAATGAGCAGAAATAAAGAGGAAAAAGCAAAACTTGATCTGAACTGAAAGATGCAAATGTCCAAATTGCACGGCCGGAGTTAGTTCCAGCAAAACTAAAGGAATAAAGCGCAGAAAGAAAAGCTAGTCACAGGAGGCGTGGCCCCCGCCCCAGCCTTGTGGGGAGACGAGGCCACGGCCTTCAGCGCCCCGGGGAGGTGGGGCTACTGCCCAGCAACGGGCAGCCCTCGGCCTCCTCGATGAGCCTAGAACTGCTGGGCGGCAGCGCCGTGGCTCCCGGGGGCCAGCACTCAGACCCGGCCCCCAGCAACACCAGGGCAGCCATGAGGACCGACCCCACACACTCAGCAAATGGACCCCGAGAACAGGGGAGGCTGGCACTGGAGGACAGGGCCTCCAGAAACAGCACCGGACTCAGACTCAGGAGAAAGGAGAGGAGACAGGGCAGAGAGGAGAGCGGCCAGGGTGGTGAGGATGAGGACCCCCCCACCCCTGGGACCCCTGCCACCCTGGCTCAGTGGGCAGGTCGGGGACAGAGGACCGTGCTAAATGAGAGGAAATCCAGGCTAGGAGAAAGCGGGCCCCCTGAACCCTGGGGGAAGAGGGCTCCCAAGAAGGGCAGCAGGAACAAGGACCCCCGTGGCTTGGCTGCGACCAGGGGCTTGGGCGGGAGCTTCCAAGTGTGGGAGGTTGATAGTGGCGTGAAGCTTAGAGATAAAATGGTATATGGCACACACACACCTGTGATCCCAGCACTTGGGAGGCTGAGACAGGAGGATCACAAGTTCTTGGCCAGCCTCAGCATCTTAGTAAAAACCAGTTAAAAAAAAAAATAGGCCGAGCGTGGTGGCGCACGCTTGTAATCCCTGCGCTTGGGAGGCTGAGACAGGAGGATCGCGCTGGTTCGAAGCCAGCCTCAGCTACTTAGTGAGGCTCTCAGCAACTTAGTGAGACCCTGTTTCCAAATAAAATATAAAAATAGGTCTGGGAGTATAGCCCGGAGGTAGAAAGCCTCTGGGTTCCACCCCCAGTACCATTAAAAAAATAAATAAATAAAATATAAATAAATAAAAAAGGCTGTGGGTATAGCTCAGAGATATAATACCCCTGGATTCAATCCCCAGTACTGAAATAAATAAATAAATAATATAATATAATATAATAAGAAATAAGGGCTGGGGGTGCTGGGTGTGGTGACACAAGCCTGTAATCCAAGTACTTGGGAGGCTGAGAGAGGAGGGTCTCAAGATCAAGGCCAGCTTCAGTAATTTAGTGAGCCCTTTTAGCAACTTTTAGACTGCCCCTGGGTTTAATCCCCCCGAATCTACACACGCACACACACACACGCATACACGCACACACAGGCATGCACACACAGGCACACACGCACGCACACAGGCGCGCACACACACGCACATAGGCACACACATGCGCACACACGTGCACACTCGTGTACACACACATGCACACATATGCACACAGGCGTACACACACGCACATAGGCACGCACACGCACACGCACGCACACAGGTGCACGCACACAGGCGCACACGCACACACGCACATAGGCACGCACACGCACGCACACAGGCGCACACACAGGCACACACACACACGCACGCACACACACGCATACAGGCACACACAGGCGCACACACAGGCACACGCAGACACACACAGGCACGCACAGGCACACACAGAGGCACACACGCACACACAGGCGCACACACACGCACACAGGCGCACACGCACACAGGCACACACACACACACAGGCACACACAGGTGAAGTGCTTCCCTAGTGTCAATACAGAACATATGGTACCCGGACCTCTCATCAGCCCAGAATCTCACTCCTCTCACCTTCACCTGACCTTCAAAATCAACCCCCCAGGAGCAGGTCCTGGTGGTGCACGCTTGTAATCCCAGCATGCGGGAGGCTGAGACAGGAGGATCGCGGTTCAAGGACAGCCTCAGCTACTTAGTGAGGCCCTCTGCAACTCAGTGAGACCTGTTTCAAAATAAAGAATAAAAAATAGGGCAGGGGGTGTAGCTTGGAGGTAGAATGCCCCTGGGTTCCATCCCCAGTAACACACACACACACGCACACATACGCACACACACCACAGCTTTGGACAGCACTCCGGTGCCCATCCCCAGGAAGCAGCGCCAGGAGAATCAAGGTGCAGAGGGCGAGTCCAAGGCGAGCCGGCATCTGGAGCCCAGCCACTCCCCTCCACACCACCAGCTCCTCGCCAGCATAGAGCTGCCTCCCTGCCGCAGGTCAGACAGCCCCTACCAGAGGGGCCCACGAGAACTGAGCGGGCAAAAGCCAAGCATGGTGCCACATGCCTATAATCCTGATACTTGGGAAGCTGAGATAGGAGGATTGCAGGCTTGAGGCCAGCCTCGGCGACTTAGGGAGACCCTGTTTCAAAGTAAAAAGTAGCCAGGCGTGGTGGCGCATGCTTGTAATCCCCGCACTTGGGAGGCGGAGACAGGAGGATCACACAGGTCTGCTGGCTGGCTTAAGAGACCCTGTTTCCAAATAAAAATATAAAATAGGTCTGG
The DNA here is from genome assembly GCF_963383645.1 of Muscardinus avellanarius. Lineage (NCBI taxonomy): Eukaryota > Metazoa > Chordata > Mammalia > Rodentia > Gliridae > Muscardinus > Muscardinus avellanarius. Next base: position 69,863,938 of record NC_137796.1, read on the forward strand.
GAGTGTAGCTCAGAGGTAGAAGGGCTTCCAGGAACCCCAGTACCACCACCCCCAAAAAAAAGTAAAAAGTAAAAAGAGCTGGGGGTGTAGTTCAGAGATAGAGCACCCCTAGGCTCAGTCTCCATTACGAAGAAGTAAGGAAGGACAAAAGGACGAAGGAAGAAAAGAAGGAAGGACACAACCTGGTCCAGTGGCTCACACCTATAATCCCAGTACTTAGGAGGCTGAGACAGGAGGATCGCGGTTCAAGGACAGCCTCAGCTACTTAGTGAGGCCTCTGCAACTCAGTGAAACCCTGTTTCGAAATAAAGAATAAAAAATAGGGCTGGGTGTGTAGCTGAGAGATATAACGCCCCTGGGTTCCATCCCCAGCACCACAAAAAAATTAAAAATTAAAAATAAAATAGGGATGGGGGTATAGCTCAGAGGTGTAGCTCAGAATGTCCCTGGGTTTAGCTGAGTGTGGTTGCGCACGCTTGTAATCCCAGCGCTTGGGAGGCTGAGACAGGAGGATTACACAGGTTCGAAGCCAGCCTCAGCTACTTAGTGAGGTTCTCAATAACTTAGTGAGACCCTGTTTCCAAATAAAATATAAAATAGGTCTGGGGGTATAGTCCGGAGGTAGAAAGCCTCTGGGTTCCACCCTCAGTACCAACAACAACAACATAAAAAAAAAGTCCCTGGGTTTAACCCCTAGTACAAGAAACAAGGAAGGAAGGAGAGAGGATGGAGGGGAGAAGACCTGAGTGGGTCAGAGTTTAAGCAGAGTTTCACATAAACAAATAAACAAACCTGGGTGGTAGGGGGAGGAAACAGAACAAAGACCCCTCCCCAGTGAGCCTGGGGTTTCATCCGGGGGAGTCCAGAGCAAGCAGAGGGGCAGGCGGCTCAGGGGCCCCTGCCTGTGCTGGCCCTGGCCCTCCCAGCTGAAGCAGGAGCACCTTCTCTACAAACTGAAATAAATAAACAAGCAAATAAATACATGAACGGAGACTTGTGTATGCTCTCTGCTCTTTGGGCCATCAGGAAACGTAGAGGGAGGGACTTGTTCCCCCCACCACACACTCACGCACACACACACTCCAGAAGGTGGGGTGGACAAAGGATGAAGGAAGGACCAACCGCCCTCAAGATGGGGGACAGGTGACAGCAGACTGTGGCCCTCTAGGTGGGTCACCAGCACCACCTGGGAGAGAGGACCTTCCTGCAGCCAGGACTGTCCTGCAGAAAGAGGGAGTCAGGCTTGCAGGCACCGCCCTGTCCGGTTCCCTGGCGCCATCTAGAGGATATCTAGAGAAAGGACGTGCCGTCCTGCCCGGCTCTGGCCAGCCTTGTGTCCAGGGATCAGGTGGCCCCACTGGCCTCTCCACCAACCGAGCCTAGGCGGAGGAGGCCTCGATCCGGCCTGCACTGTTGCCAGGACCTCGCGAAGTCCTGGCACTTGACACCTGTGTATGAAGGAGTTTCCCAACATGTGTGTCCTAATGAATATGGAAGAGGAGTTCTGTACACCTGCCGCTGCGGGTGGAGATGAATTGTGTCGCGCATGGAAATGCAAAAATGTCCAGTAATTGAACCATGAGGGGCCTGATCTCCAGGGGATAAATCCATCGATGGAGTAATCATTCGAATGGGTTCGCTGAGTGGTAACTTGGGCCAGGGGGGCATGGCTGGAGGAGGGGCCATGGCCTTGGGGACCATCTCTGTCCCTGGTTGCTTCGAGCCACTCTCTCTGCCTTCTGGCTGCTATCAGATAAGCGGCTGGCCTCTGCCACAGGCCATGCCGCCAGGATGTACGCCTTGGAGCTGGCTGACTTCAGACCATGCGCCAAATGGTGCCTCTGAAACCGTGCGCCTCATAAACTTTTCCTTCTCTGTGCTGTTCATGTCTGGTATTTTGGCCACAGGGACAGAAAAGCTAAAACACCCGCAGAGCAATAAAGAGTTATAAGTACTATTCTTTTTGTTGTTGTTGTTTGTTTTTTGAGGTACTGGGGATGGAACCCAGGGGCATTCCACCTCTGAGATACACTCCCAGGCCTACATTTTATTTATTTATTTATTTATTTATTTATTTATTTATTTAATTTATTGGTACTGGAGTGGAGCCTAGAGGCTTTCTACCTCCAGGTTATACTCCCAGCCCTATTTTATATTTTATTTGGAAACAGTCTCACTAAGTTGCTGAGAGCCTAAGTAGCTGAGGCTGTCCTCGAACCACGATCCACCTGTCTCAGCCTCTCAAATGCTGAGATTACAAGCACAAGTACTAGTCTTAGACCAAAAAAAAAAAAAAACTAGAACTAAGGATTCAGCTGGAGGGCAATGAAAATTATTGAAACGCTCTTTACCTTCTTGGAAGCTCCTAGAAGCCACTGCCCCCGTGGCCCCACAAGGCCTTTGCACGACTAGCGTTGAGCTCCGGAGCTCTCTGCCCTGCACCAGCCCCTTCACTTTGTTTATTCTCGTTTCAAGCACTGTTTAAACTGCCGAGACTGGCCAGTGCCCGCTTCCCCTGCTCCGCATGCTGAGCTCCCAGCTTCACTGCGCATGCGCACTGTGGTTACACACTGCAGCTGAGACTCCTCGGCCGATGCCCACGTCCCCACTGGGCGGGAGGCTCCGCGGCCCGGCGCTGCTCAGGCTCAACGGCGCTTCCGGCCAGCCGCAGCATGGCCTGCCCGGCATAGGGCCTCCCCAAATATGGCCGCATCTGCTACACAGCCTGCTCCTTCCAGACCTTCCAGCTCCTCGTTTTTCTGTTTTGTTTTGTTTCTCTTCTCTCAGGCCCCAACATGCCATTCCAGCCTGCTCCCTGACTCTACTTTTACTTTTCTTTATATACTTGGGATTGAATTCAGGAGCATTCTACTCTGGGGGCTATACCCCCAGCCCTTTTTTATTTTAGATTTTGAAACAAGGTCCCACTAAGCTGTGGAGAGCATTACTAAGTTGTAAGTTGCTGAGGCCAGTCTCAAACCTGAGATTCTTCTGTCTCAGACTCCCAACTACTAGGATTACAAGTATGCACCACCACACTGGCTCTAGCACTACTTTTTTATTTATTTATTTATTTTATTTTATTTTATTGGTGGTACTAGGGTTCCTGGAAACCCTTTGTCGGTCTCTTAAGTCAGCATGGCTGGCTTCAAACCTGTGCGATCCTCCTGTCTCCGCCTCCCAAGTGCGGGGATTACAAGCGTACGCCACCATGCCCGGCCTCTACTTTTTTTTTATTATTTATTTATTTATTTATTTATTTGCGATTTTGGGGATGGAAGCCAGGGGCATTCGACCTCCAATCTATACTCCCTGCCCTATTTTTTTTATTCTTTACTTTTTTTTCCTGAATATTTCTCTGTGTGTGGTGCTGGGGATCAAACCCAGGGCCTCGTGCATGCTGGACAAGCACCCTACCACTGAGCTACATCCCCAGTCCTTATTCTTTGTTTTGAAACAGGGTCTCACTAAGTTGTGGAAGGCCTCACTAAGTAGCTGAGGCTGTCCGCGAACCACATCCTCCAGGTCTCAGCCTCCCGAATGCTGGGATTATAAGCGTGCACCACCACGCCCGGCCCCAGTCCTTATTCTTTATTTTGAAACAGGGTCTCACTAAGTTGCGGAAGGCCTCACTAAGTAGCTTAGGCTGTCTGTGAACCGCGATTCTCTGGTCTCAACCTCCCAAATGCTGAGATTACAAGCTTGTGACGGGCTGCTTTTTAAATTTTTTTAAAAAATTCTGAAACAGGGTCTTGCTAAGTTACCAACTTCTAACACCTGTGATTCCTCCTATCTCACCCTCCCAAGTGCTGGCGTTCCAAACGTTCACCACTAACCCAGCTAGAATCCTTGGTTCTGAGGAATTGTCAGACACCAACCCAGAGAGCTGCAGACCCTGTCCTGAGCAGGTGATGCCCCCACCAGCCACTGTCACCGTATGTAAATGTAAAGCATTCCTCAAAATATATCCTGTGTCCTCAGCGAGGCCACTGGGCCAGGCCTGGACACCCCTTTGGCCCCAACATTTTTGCTGGACATGTGTCACTGGTGTGTCTATTCACAGTGACAACCTGCTTCACGCATTGCTGAGCTCCTGCCAAGTGAAGAGCTGTCCCTGATGTCAGGTTCAGGACAGGGAAAAAATAGTCTCTGTCCCTTGCAAGACACTGTCCTGAGGAGAAGCCCAGTGGGAACTGAGCACGTATCTAGCAGAGCTGCCCTTAATGGCCACAGACTCAGAGCGAGGGAGGTGTCAGGAACGCCCCAGGGGTGCGACAGGTAGGGTAACAGGAGCTCTAAGAGATTGAGGCTGAGGAGCAGGAGGGGGATGGGGCTGGGCTGGACGTGAGGCCCTGAAGCTCACTGCTCAAACCTCATGCGATGACCTGGGTGTAAGATGACCAGCAAAACCCAAGAGACAGGAGACCCCAGAGGTCCGTCCATTTAGGGAAAGTTTATTGCAGACAAGGTTAGCTGCCAGGCTGTCTCTTGCAGGAGAGCAGCCGTGCTAGGGGAAGCAAGAAACTTTTTATATCAGAGAGAGCAAAAGAGGGGGTAGTGCTTGGTCCTGGGAACAGCCGGACTCTGTTGCTCACAGGTGGTGAGGGCTGGCCTTGGTGGTCAGGGTTGGAAGATTGCCCCCTTGTGACTGTTTTCTTATTTTTGGTAACTGCTCCTTTGACTGGGTCAGACTGCTCTGCATTATGGTGACAAAACAGAGCTTGTGAGACCCTCGTAGCTGTAGTTGTGAACCCACCAGGGCCCATGTACCCTCTGACCTACCACTGGGACCATCAAAAAAGCCCACACCTGAGATTTCAGTACTGGGGAGGCTGAGATAGGAAGATTGCAAGTTCAAAGCCATCCTTAGCAACTTAGTGAGATCCTGTTTCAAAATAAAAAAGGAACCTGTGATCCTCCTGTCTCAGCCTCCCAAGTACTGGAATTATAAGTGTGTGCCACCACGCCTGGCTACAAACATTTTATTGTAAAATAAATGATAAAATCCACAGGAAAAAAATAAAAAGGGTTGGGGTGTATCCTGTAGATAGAATGATCCTGGTTTCAATCCCCAGTACTCCCAAAAAATTTTAAATACTGATGTAGCTAGGTATCATGGCACACGCCTATAATCCTAGTACTTGGGAGGCTGAGACAGAAAGATTGCAGGTTCCCGGCCAGCCTCAGCAACTCCGTAAGCCCCTACTTCACAATAAAAAAAAATAAAGCCGGGCGTGGTGGCGCACGCTTGTAATCCCCGCGCTTGGGAGGCTGAGACAGGAGGATCGCACAGGTTCAAAGCCAGCCTCAGCTACTTAGTGAGGCTCTCAGCAACTTAGTGAGACCCTGTTTCCCAATAAAGTATAAAATAAGTCTGGGAGTATAGCCCGGAGGTAGAAAGCCCCTGGGTTCCACCCCCAATACCACCAAAAATAATTAAATTAAATTTAAATTTAAATTAAAAAATAAAAAGGGTTGGGGGTATAGCTTAAAGGTAGAACACTCCTGGGTTCAATCCTCAGTACCAGAAAAGAAGGGGGCGAGGGAGGGGAAACGTTCCATCCTGCAGCCCAGGCTGCAGAGGGCATCCCTTCCCTGGGTGCCCTGCCCCACAGCCCATTCCCAGCAGGAAGGGGGAGGAGGCTGAGCCTGAGCGTGGTCTTGCCAACCACGGGCACTGGGGTCCTGGAAGGAGGCACTTTCCCCGAAGAGGGCCGCTTTTCTGCTCTTTGTGCCTCTCTCCTGCTCAGGACTCCGGGAGATGACCTTACTCCAGGGGCACGGCCAGCTCCCCCTTAGCCCTGGCTTCCAGGACCCCACGCGCTCCATGTCCCTGGGCATCCACAGCCTAGGATCCCTCCTGCCTCCATGGCAGGCATCCACAAGAAACACACACTATCTGCCCCAGAAACCTGGGACACGGCTACACAGCACCTCTCTACCAGTTTCTCAGCCGAGTCAGGGTCTTCCCACTGCGTGGGGCCAGTGCCCCCTGTGTGGGGGAGAAGGCCACACACCCCAACACTCACTCCTGAGACGCTTCCGGAACCTCGCTCTGCCCACCCCCTCTCCAGTCCACGGGGGGGGGGGGGCTTCTAAAACGCTGGCTGCAGAGAACCTGGGTGAAGGGGCAGCAGCCACAGACAGTAGGGCCACACCAGGAAGGATGCTCAGCTTGCCCGTAAGGCTCATCAGGTTTTGGAATTCAGAGAGGGGTTACATCTGGCAGGTTTGTTGTTTTGTGATTTTTGTTTTGTTTTGTTTTTTGGTACTAGAGATTAAAACCAGGGATTTTTCTACCTCTGAGTAGCACCCCCAACCCTTTTTATTTTGAAACCGGTCTCACCGAGTTGCTGAGGGCCTCTCTAAGTTGCTGAAGCTGATCCCCCTGTCTCAGCCTGCCAAGGACTCGATTACAGGTGGGCACCGTTGCACCCGGTGTGGTGCACTTCCTTTTTATGCTATAGGGTAACACATAGTTACTTTAAACATTTGGGGCTCTGTGGCACAGATCCCTACTGGTCCACAGGTGGGCTCAGCGATGTGTGAGCAGGTTGGCGCCTGCAGCAGGAGCCAGGCTCTCAGGCCGCCACTCTGAGATGCACCTGCTTTCTCTGAATTTGGCTGCTTGCCCAAAGCCCGGAGCCTGTGTGTTGAGAGAAGCCAAGACTTCGCAGCCCAGCCTGGACATCTTACAGGAGGAGCCATGCCGCTCTGCAGCTGCTCCACATCCTGAGCAGAGGCCAGAGGTCTCACCAGCCTCTGATGTCCGCCCATCTTGCTTAGTATCTCTTGTTTATGATTTGTGTTTTCTTTGGTTTTGATACTGGGGATTGAACTCAGGAGCATTCTGCCTACAAGCTATACTCCCAGCTTTTTTAATTTTTTTTTTTTTTTTTTTTTTTTTTTTTTTTGATGGTACTGGGGTTCCTAGAAGCCCTTCTACCTCCGGGCTACACTCCCACGGGCTACACTCCCAGACCTATTTTTTTTTTTTTTTTTTTTTTTTTTTTTTTTACTTTTTATGTGGAAACAGGGTCTCTTAAGCCAGCAAGGCTGGCTCCAAACCAGCACGATCCTCCTGTCTCTGCCTTCCAAGCGCGGGGATTACAGGCGTGCGCCACCACGCCCGGCCCTAATTTTTTTTTTTTTTTAAACATGGTCTCACGAAGTTTCTGAGGAATCTTGCTGGGTTGCTGAGGCTGGCTTTGAACCTAAATCCTCCTGCTTCAACCTTAAAAGTACTGGGATTCCAGGTACGTGCCAATGTGCCTGGCTGCACCTTTTGTTTTTGTTTTCAGTACACATTCTGCTTTAATTTACCTCTTTAAACCTTCTCCACACATATTATTTATTTATTTATTTATTTACTTACTTACTTACTTATTTTGGTACTGGGGTTGGAACCCAGGAGTATTCTGCCTCTGACTATACTCTCAGCCCTTTTATTTAAGTAGTTGTTTTGTTTGTTTGCTTGGCATCTGGTTTTATTTTGTTTGAAACAGGGTCTTGCTAAGTTGCTGAGACTGGCCTTGAACCTACGATGTTCCTGTCTCAGCCTCCTGAGTACTGGGATCGCAGGTGAGCGCTTACCACACTTGGCTCCACACTTTTATCTTCAAGCAATTTTTATTTTGGTGAAATATACACAATATTTTTTCTCTTTGGTCATCAGTAAGTACTGTTCAAGGGCATTAATATATGCACCAAGCTCTCTACTATCTCTACCCCCAAAATCTTTATCATTCCCAACACAAACTCTACACCTATTAAACTACAGCCTCCTTCTCCCCACCCTCCCCAAAGCCTGGTGACCTCGCTTACTTCCCGTGGCTATGAATTGCCCTTTGTAGGGACCTCACGTAACTTTAACTGTGCAGTACCTTTCCTTCTGTGCCAGCCCTATTTCATCAAGCATGATGTTGAGGCCATCCACGATAAAAATTTATCAAAATTGCATTCCTTTGCATAGCTAGGCAGAAAACGCCTGTGTGTGTGTGTGTGTGTGTGTGTGTGTGTGTGTGTGTGTGATATACTAGGGATTGAAGCCAGGGGCATTCTACCACGGACCTACATCCCCCAGCCCTTTTATTTTTCCTTTTGAAAAAGCATCTCAATAAGTCACTAAGGATCTCATTAAGTTGCTGAGACTGGCCTTGGACCCTCAATCCTCCCTTCTCAGCCTCTCAAGTATCCAGATTATAGATGTGCGCCAACACCGGTACCCAAGCCCCGCTGGGATAGCATAACTTTGAGAAGAAACAGTGTGGGAAATTTTCATGGCATTGGACTTGCCAAATACTTCATATATGATACTGAAGGCACAAGCTACAAGAGAAAAAAAAAAAAAAACAGAGACACTAGACTTCATCAGAGTTAAACACCTTAGTGCCTTACAGGACATTATCAAGCAAGTGAGAAGACAACCCACACACGGGAGGAATATTTGAAAATCCTGTACCTGACAGGGATCAGCATCTTTATTTTAAGCCACCAAGCTTTTGTCAAACTGCTCTGCGAGAATAGTTTCATTGGGGATAAAAGTCTTTTCCCCTTTGTTCACCTGGATAACTTTCTTTCCTACTATGAGCTGTCCACGTGTATTTGCAGTTTTTGTCCAAAATTTTTGGCTAATCTTAAGCGGCAGATTCTTTGGTTCTTCTCTCTGTTTGTTCTCATCATCCCTTTCTGGTTCTGTCCCTCCCTGAGACCTCAGTGGTGCACTCCATTTTCCAAGTATGGCTTCAGAGCACCACCCACCCACCTGCTCTCCTCATGCTGCAAGGATGGCTGCATAGCACCACCCATCCTCCCGCTCTCTTCACAGTGTGGTTGTATACTTTGGGAGGCATCTGTGTCCCCCCATTTCTATCCAGGTGCGCCTACGAAGGCACTGAGGGAGTCATAAAGGTGCTGCAGCTTCTGCATGGGCTCTTGTCATATAAGTGGAGCCGTAAAGTATGGAAGCCTTGGAGACTGGCTTTTCGCTCCCTTGGAGATTTGCCCAGTTGTGTAAGTAGATATTCCCTTTCTCTATGGCTGAGTGGTACACCACTGCAGACGTGCCACACTTAATCACCAGCTGACGGACGTCTGGGCTGTCCTGGCTTGGGGCTGTTGCAGAGCAAGGCGCTCTGGACACAGTATGCAGGTTTCTGTGTGAGCGTGGCCTGGGATGCAGTCTGGGATAAATGCCCAGGAGAGCACTCACTGGACACTTGGTTTGCTTTTTGTTGGGGATATTTGTTCCTTTGGGGTTTTGTCTGGTTTTTCTTTTCCTGGGGAGGGGTAACTGGGGATGGAACCCAGGGCACTCTACCACTGAGTGATATCCCCAGCCCTTTCCTTATTTATTATTTTGAGGCAGGGTCTCACCAAGTTGCCCAGGCTGGCCTCGGACTTGAGATCCTCCTGCTTCAGTCAAACTGGGGTTTCGGGGACGCTGCACCCGGCTGTGTATTAACATTTCTAAGGAACTGCCAAACTTGTTTCCAGAGAGATGGTGCCATTTTTATATTTCCATATTCCAGAATTTTTGTTTTATTTTATTTTTTGGTGGTACTGGGGTTCCTGGAAGCCCTTCTACCTCCGGGCTACACTCCCAGACCTACTTTATATTTTTATTTGGAAACAGGGTCCCTTAAGCCAGCGCGGCTGGCTTCGAACCTGCGCGATCCTCCTGTCTCCGCCTCCACGCCCGGCCATATTCCAGAATTTCAACTTTGACATCTAGCGGAAGGAACAATACCTTTGCTGAATGCAACTCGGGACTGAGCAGAGGGCGGAAGGCCCATGTCCAAAGCACAACATCTGAGCATCCTGCACAGTGAGGGGGACCTGTGCACCCAGGCTTCTCCTAGAACAACTCCCACCTGTATGCAGCCGGGCCTGGAGGCCCATCTTCACCCAGAGCAGCCAGGAATACCAGTTGCTTCTGGGCCAGCTGCCTGGGTAGAAAGAACGCCATGTGTTTCTGAGCTCAAAGTACTGCTAAGAAGGGGGAGCCAGTCCTCCAACTGAGACTACTCGGGCCTCCAGCCTCAGGCGGGCTCACAGATGCCTCCCTCAGTAAGACTTCTGCAAATTACTGCACAGTGCGCCCACTGGGAAGCCCCTGATGTCCCTTCCACCTTGCCTTTCCCAGGTTCTCTTGGCCTCTCTCCTGCACACAGCTACCCTCTCTGGAAACAGAGCTTTGGAGATAGAAACACCAGCCAAGTGGAGACTCTGCTGAGGAAAAGCCCATCTCCTTGGATGGCAGCCCATCATCATCAGGAGGCCACTTCTGGACAGAGATGGACACGGGGGCTGGGACACCACGCTCAGAAGAAAACACAGGACACTGGGCCTTTGTCCTGCTGGGTCTGATTTTCCCTAGAAACCCGCTGGATCCTGTGGAGGGGGTCTGGACTCTGCTCTGGGACAGCAAGAGGAGGGGAGACAGCAGGAGGTGAAGGAGACAGCCCGGGAGGTCTCTGTGGCGGTGCTGCTTCTTCTAGCTGTGGTCTCTGCTACGATCCTGTGTCTACCTGGGCTCCCGGTACCCAGGTAGAACCTCCACGAATCCGGGCGCACCCAGCGCTAAGCCAACTCCTGCCCTTGGGCGAGCCACCTAGTGAGGGTCCTGCGGGCTTGGGCTCCGGGGAGAGCCTGGGGAGTGGACAGGTGACCGCCTCTGGCGCTGGGCCACCCAGCGCGCCCTCCCCTCCTCTCCCGCTCCCCGGGCGGGTCCGAGGGTCGCGGAGACAGCCAGCCCCGCTCCCTGCTCTTTCCGCGGCTGGGGCCTCCCCTGCACCGGGATTGGACGCCAAAGAAACGGGCGGGGGCGGGCGGGGGTCCCCAGATGCCCGGGCTCCCCGCCGCCACCTCGGCGCAGACGCTGCTGGCGGCCGGTGGGCAGCGCGGAGGAGGCGGCGGCGGACCCCGGAGCGCCCAGTATGTTTGACAGCTCGCAGTACCCCTACAACTGCTTCAACTACGACGCCGACGACTACCCCGCAGGCAGCTCGGACGAGGAAAAGCGGCTCACGCGGCCCGCGTACAGGTACCCGCGGGGCTTCGGGACAGCAGGGGGCTCGGGAGCCGGGCGGGCCAGGACCGGGGGTGGAGAGGGGCTTCCTTCTGCAGGACGAGCGAGCTCCGGGCAAGGGCGCGTTCCAGGCGCACTTTCGGGGGTAGCCAGCCAAGGTGGCCCGGAGCTCCCGACGGAGGGCCCCGAGTGCGCAGGGAGCTCCTGGGCTCTGGGTGGAAGCCAGCCCGGACAGCCCGGACAGCCCTACCCTCTGTCCACTCCGGGGTCCCCGGGGAGGCTCGTCCGGGCGGGAAGGGACCCGGCGCCCGGTGCCCGCGCTGCCTGACGCCCACCCGCCTGCAGCTACATCGCGCTCATAGCCATGGCCATCCAACACAGCCCCGCGGGCAGGGTGACCCTGTCGGGCATCTACGACTTCATCATGCGCAAGTTCCCCTACTACCGCGCCAACCAGCGCGCCTGGCAGAACTCCATCCGCCACAACCTCTCCCTCAACAGCTGCTTCGTCAAGGTGAGCTCTGCCCTCCCCCGGCCCCGCCAGGGCTGGCCTCCGAGCACCCCGGCCCGCCAGCCCCTGGGGGAGCCGTCCCCGGGGACAGGTGGCGCCTGGGCGCCGCGCTGAGCCCCTCTCCGCTCGCTCCGCCCAGGTGCCGCGGACCGAGGGCCACGAGAAGGGCAAGGGCAACTACTGGACGTTCGCGGGCGGCTGCGAGTCCCTGCTGGACCTCTTCGAGAACGGCAACTTCCGCCGGCGCCGCCGGAGACGCGGCCCCAAGCGCGAGGCCCCCCGGGCGCCGGCCGCCCAGGAGCCGCTGGGCTCGCCAGAGCCCGCCCCGCGCCGGCCCCCGGCCCCCGAGGACGCTCGCGAGCCCCCCGGCCCCACCGCCCTGCGCAAGGACGACCACAGAGACATCAAGTTCAGCATTGACTACATCCTCTCCTCCCCAGACCCCTTCCCTGGGCTCAAGTCGCCTCGCTGCGCGCAGGAGGGCACGGTGCCCTGCTGGAGTCCCAGCAAATAAACTTCCCAGCATAAGTCTCAGCAAATAAACACTTTGAGAAGGGGGCTGAGGCTGTTCTCCGATGGCTGCTGCAGAGTCAGAATGGGGTCTTGGTCCAGGTCCTCCCCTGGAAGCAGGTGTCAGCCCCAACTTGAGCCCAGAAACCTGCTACTACCATCTGCTGCCAACTCCTCCCCAGCCTGCCCCGGCTTACAGGGAAAGGCTAAGCACTTCTGATGAGAGGTGTTTGTTGTGCTGTGACTTTATCCAGGCAGGGAGAAAAGTCCCCCTGCAGGATGGGTCCAGTTTGGGTCCAGTTTGACTTTGGGGGTTGCTGTGGATTTGTAGATTTTTTGCTCCAAGGAATTAAAAACCCTGGGACTGTTCCCCAGAGCCAGGTAGCATTTCCTTCCCATGCAGATGAGGTGTGGCCTCATAGGCAGCCATAGGTTGCCGGTGGAGCTGGCTAAGACCTCCTGGTAGTTAAAAACGAATGCCAGGCATAGCGGCGCACGCTTGTAATCCCAGCATTCGGGAGGCGGAGACCAAAGGATCACGGTTCGTGGACAGACTCTGTTACTTAGCGAGGCCCTCCGCAAAAAATTTTTAAAAAAGACTAAAAAACAGGGCTGGGGGTGTAGCTCGGAGGTACAATGTCCCTAGGTTTCGTCCCCAGTACTGAAAAACAAAAAACTAATAATGAGGTAATACGCTCAAAGTAGACATTGAACCCCAGAATATCAGTAGCCCGAGGTTTCCTGATGGCATCTGTTTAGTGGCCAGGGAGACCAGAAGGGACACATGTGTCTCGTGTTGTTGGCAGAGTGTGTTGACAATGGTTTAAAAAGTCCCGTGTACTTTTTATGCAAGAAAGAAGAGAGGAAAGGAGGAGGAGAGGGGCCCAGATCTGGGGTTATACTAGGACAAAGTCCAGTTTATCCCAGTTCATCTGAGCAGAATAGGCCTGGCCCAGCCATCCACTGTACCCCCAAAAGCAGGCACTTATGGAGGCTGTTGACAGAATCCCGCCACGCCACACTGAGGCGCACAGTCATGAGCCTGGGGTGTGGGTGCTCTCCAATTGAAATGTAAATGATTTAATTACTGTGTTGAGACAGGCAGTTTAAAAGACACAATTATGCACAGTGAAACTATTTGACTGGCCTTATCATTTTTCACCAGCCCATTTGTGCAGAGCTAATTGCTTTCTGCGACTTAATTTGAACATTAGTATGGATTACACCTAATCCGATTCGCTAGGTGACAACGATTGGCTAATTTGGTGAACAGCAAAAAAAAAAAAAAAAAAAAAAAAAAAACCACCAAGGAGGCTGGCTGTCTGGATTGGGAATTACAGTCTTACTTTATCGGACTCTCTTAAAAACCATCTGTGAGTAAAGGCAGCCAGGCGGGCTGACCCGAGTCAGGCGGGAGCCCCGCTTAGACCCTGGCTGCCTTACTGTCCAGGAAGCCTGACCTTTCATTAATCCCAAGCAATCCTTCGATGTGATCTTTCATTCACCTGGCCTCTGAGCAGTTCTTTTGTTTGGAGAAGAAGGAAGAAGACTTCCCTGACAAAGGCTGTAAAATGCCTGGCTCCCGACTCTATCCCAACAACAGGTGAGATGCCCACTCCCAGCCACAGGCCCTGCCAGCTGCAGTTTCTGCCTCGGAGCCTCCCCCAGCCAGGCAGGAGGAGACCAGACCGACCTCCAGTGCCCTCTCCTGAATTCAGAAAGGAGGCTGAGGTGCTGAGGCGCGATAGCTCTCCTCTGCAAATGTCAGCTGCTCCTTTTCAGAACTCTGCTGGAAAATCCACCAGTGCTCAGTGGCTCCCCCTGCCTGCCAGGCACCACACTCAGCCAGGACACACCACCTCGGAGCTGACTTTGGAGTTTGGTGCAAATTCACAGATTCCTGCTCCAAGGCGTTAGAAACACAGGGAATGTTCCCCAGAGCTGGGTAGCATTTCATTCTGGGCAGCAGCACAGGGGCCAGGCGCTAGGGTGTCTCCTCCCCTGGCCTAGCTGGCTTTGGTGGTCAAAACAGCTAGGTGAGCCAGGTGTGGTGGCGCAGGCTTGTTATCCCCGCGCTTGGGAGGCAGAGACAGGAGGATCGCGCAGGTTCAAAGCCAGCCACGCTGGCATAATATAAAATATAAAATAGGTCTGGGAGTGGAGCCCGGAGGTAGAAGGGCTTCCAGGAACCCCAGTTCCACCAAAAAAAAAACCACACAGCTAGGTGCGCATGTGTGCCTGTGTGTGTTCTGGGTGTGTGTCGTCCGATGTCTGTTGCATTGCTGTTATTTATATCCCTTTGTCGGATGTACTAAAAGCCTCGATTCAAATTATACTAGATATAATTTAGATGGTGATACACTACAGATGGTACCATACATAAGTGTATAGCATAGAGAGTATCCGAAGATATATTTTTTTCTGCTACTCGCTGAGCAAATAAATTTGCATTTTATCTTCTGGGTTCTTGCTTTTTTTCCTACATTTTGTTCTAGTTAGCAAAGCCTGATTTGGAACAGAAGAAAAAAAAAAAAAAACTCTTTCCCCAAAGCAGGGCAGACAATCTTTGGGGGCCTTGAAGGGAGAAGCGTTCTTAGTGGTCCATCCCCTCTGCTCACTTTACTCACGGCCAGCAGGCCCTGGCCAGGGGCTACACCACCGAAACCTGTGTACTATGACGTTAGCATTTGCTTTGCAAAGGATATCAATCATGTTCTTAAAAGCGAAGGGACATTTTCAATTTGCCCGCGTGCGATATCCGACTACTTCGGAAATGTTCCCGGCCCTTGGAGTGAATGGCATTTATACCAACAACACGACGGGTGAGGGCTGGCGGTGACCTATTCAAATGTCGCTGCCACCACGCAGACTTGCCCGACGCAATTATAATTAAATACTTTATGCCTTTCTTGCAAATCCGTGGATTGATCACCAATCTGTACATTACTACCACATTACCCCCCGAGCAGACGTCTGCCACGCGCGTGATATGGATCACCGGGTTTCCATTAACAAAGTTGGGAGGTGCCGCCCAGCAGGGGTTTAGGAGGAGATGGTGTGCAAATTACTGTAGTCCTGACCAAAGTTCCAGAGCCTGGCAGAACTGAGCACCCTCTCCCAAGCCAGCTGGAGAGTTTAGGGTGTCCCTCCTCACCACAGCTGGGCTAAGAGACCTCCCCTAAATGCTGCAGGTGCGAGGCAAAGAGAGAGCCCCTGAGGGCTACTGACAAAAGCGGTGACTCCCTTCTCCCTATGTCCACCTTGCCACGGGCTGAGGGGAGAGTGGCCAGGTCCACGGGTGCGAACCGACCTCTAGTGATATCCCTCATGCCGTTTCTGACCGTCAGGGTCTAGCATCATTAGTGTCTCTGCAGAAAGGCTGCCTTAGCTGATGGTGCTGAAAGTTGGCCACAGCCCTCCATGCCAAGCTGAAATAGACTCCCATAATCCCCGTTGACCACCTGCCAGGTCTAGTGTATGCCATTCATTCACTCAGCAAACACCTCCGAGCCGAGTCCTAACCATGAGCCACAGAGGCACAGGACACCACCTGGGAGCACCGCGGGAAGTAGACAGACAGCCGTCCAGGGTGCATGCAGTTCCCATTGCCCTGTGGTCAGGAAGGGAGCCAAAGGGGCGCTGCAGTGGGGTAACCGGGAGGTGACCAGGCTAACTCAGCATGCTCTGGGGCAGGGCTCCCGGAGCCCATTTCATGTGAGCCCAGCCCTAGAGTGGAAAAAGAGGGGCCTGAAGAATGAGCCAGATGGCGAGCCTGGCCTCAGGGATGTGCAAAAAAGGGGCCTCGCGTGAGAAGACCCAGCCATGCTCGGCCCAGCCCCCAGGTTCAGGCGGAGTTCAGCAGGTCCTTAACCATTTGCAAATGCAGTTCCTACCTCTATGCCAACCTACCGCTTTCTTTCTGAGATGCTGAGCTCCTGCAGAGTCTAGCACGATGGCCTCCTTACCTCTGGGTGCTAGGCTTTGGTTAATGTGGCCTCTACCTGCATCCCTTGGCTGACAGCCTACAGCCCCCACTCCTACCCTTGTCCCCAAGCCTTTATTCCTGTGCTCAGGAAGCTGAGTATGGGCCGAGGGTGGTGGTGAACACCTGTAGTTCTAGTTCTTAGGAGGCTGAGACAGGAGGATCAAAGGTTCAAGGCCAGCCTTGGCAACTTAGAGATACCCTCAGCAACTTAGGGAGACCCTGTATCAATATAAAAGTACTTGGGAGTGTTGCTCAGAGGTAGAGCCTGGTGGATTCAATCCCCAGTACCACAATGGAAGACAAAAGAAGAATGATACTAAAACCAAGCTTTGCAGAGCCTGCCCGGGGCTGGAGATGTAACAACCCCTTGTTCCTCCCACCCCAGCATGAATGTCCCCTCTGTCCTTGCCTGTCCCCACCTGGCTCCCAGCAGCCTGGTTGGCCTCCCCCTCTGCCAACAGCTCCACCCCTCCCCGCTTGTCCTCCCAGCCTCCACTGACATCCCTCTCTGCATCTGAGCCACTAGTCACTCTTATATCTAAGAAGTCCCATCTAGCCAGGCATGGTGGTGCACGCCTGTAAGCAGGAAGCTGAGGCAGGAGGATCATAGGTTTAAGGCCAGCCTCAGCAATTTAGTGAGACCCCCTATTCTCTCTCTTTCTATTATTATAATTTTTATTTTTGGTGGTACTGGGGTTCCTGGAAACCCTTCTACCTCCGGGCTACACTCCCAGACCTATTTTATATTTTTATTTGGAAACAGGGTCTCTTAAGCCAGCGAGGCTGGCTTTGAACCAGCACGATCCTCCTGTCTCCGCCTCCCAAGCGCGGGGATTACAAGCGTGTGTCACCACGCCTGGCTTGTTGTTGTTGTTGTTGTTATTATTATTATTATTATTATTATTATTATTATTTTGTGATACTGAGGATTGAACTCAGGGACACCCTATCTCAGAGCTACACCCCCGGCCCTGTTTTTATTTATTTATTATTTATTTGTTTATTGATATAGGGTCTTTTTAAGTTGCTGAAGCTGGCCTTGAAACTGCAATTCTCCTGTCTCGGTCTCCCACATTCTGGGATTATAGGCATGTACCAACACACTCAGCTGTGAGATCTTGTTTCAAAATAAGAAAATTAAAAGGTCTGGGGGAGTAGCTTGGAGGTAGAATGGCCCCTGGGTTCAATCCCCAGTACTATAAAAAGAAAATAAATAAATAAATAAATAAATAAATAAATAAATAAATAAAAGAAGTCTCATCTGGCCAAGTTATAATCTCAGCCTCAGTCTGAGCAGACTTTGGAGTGTCAACCTGTGTCTCCTAGTTGCAGGGGGGATAGAGGAGGTTCAGGATCCTTGGGGGGACAGAGGGACCATCTACTCCCTCTATGTGGTCCTCAGGAGCAGGGCTGGCTGGGAACCTGTCCCTCTAACCACCAGAAAAGGCCACCTGCACTAGCCAGAGCCAGACCAAACCCCTGCCAGGAAGAAGAGGGAGGAAGGCGAAGGTTTGCATCCTGCCCCACCAGCCAGGCGTCTGGGGGCTTCTGGGGGGACAGGGAGCCTGCCCAGACACGAGACTCAGCTTCCATGAAGGTGACAAACTTGGAGCCACCACAAGTAGCCAAGCACTGCAGGTCTACCTGTGGGGACATCAGGGTCCCACTTGCCAACCTAGCAGGGGCGGTCACAGGGAGGGGAGACAGGTTCAGAGGACTGTGTGATCAGACCCACAGCGAACCCAAACCCCTGCAGACACAGCCCCCCGGTGGTGAGGCGCAGGGAACCTCCACATGTGGCAGCCCCCTCCTCCACACAGAGACACTAAGCAGATCCCCCATGCCATCCAGAGAATGCAGGCACTCCAAGCGGGAGGGGACCTGTCACGGGCCAGGTGCCACAGGACAGCCCAAACAGCCACCCAGGTCCCAGCGGCAACACCAGCAGGTATTTGCTAAGGGCCTTCGTCTCCAAGGACCCTTTGATGCCAGGAGCGTGACACTCTGTGATGGACAGGTGAGGAGCAGGGAAGCCACACCTGGGGAGTGCGCGATGAGCTCTGAGCTGGGGACCTGGCCACACTGGTCAGGAAACTGCCAAGAGGGGCCCATGGGTCACTGGGGACCTGATGTGATCACTAATCTGGGTGTCTTGGAGATGGCTCAAGGGCAGGTCTGAGGGCTCAAGGTGTCTGCACACCAGGCCTCCTCCTCACAGGGCCCCCAGCTTTACCCAAAAAAGAGGGAGGAGATGCCCCCGCTAGGAGTAGGAGGTCACGCCGGGCTCAGAGTGCTGAGGTTGGGGTCTGGGTGCAGGCTGCTCCGGGCCTTCAATAGGGGAATCTCCGAAAGGAATTTTATTTTTTATTTTTTCAAGAATGTATGAGTTTATTTTTGGATTTGCAATTCCACAATGAAAACATTAATTTATGGTCTGACTTTTCTGCGCCTCATTTTTGTTAGGTTGTTAAAGGTAGACGTCATTTCTCCAAAAGGAATTTTAGTCTGAGTCAGCACATTAAAGAACACAGTCTGAGCCAGGTGTGGTGGCACACACCTCTAATTCCAGTTCTTGGGAGCCCGAGACAGGAGGGTTACAGATTCAAAGTCAGGCTCAGTAACTTAGCAAGATTCTTTTTCAAAATAAAAGATAAGCCAGGCATGGTGGTGCACCCTTGTAATCCCAGCACTTGGGAGGCTGAGACAGGATGATTGTGCAGATTCGAAGCCAGCCTCAGCTACTTAGTGAGGCTCTCAGCAACTTAGTGAGACCCTGTTTCCAAATAAAATATAAAATAGATCTGGGATTGTAGCCCAGAGGTAGAATGCCCTTGGGTTCCATCCCCAGTACCACAAAAAATAAAAATAAAAAAAAGATAAAATTAGGGCTGGGGGGTATAGAGCAAAGGTAGAACATCCCTGGGTTCAATTCCTGGTACCAAAAAGAGAGGGAAAGAGGAAAGAAAGAGAGAGAGAGAGAGAGAGAGAGAGAGAGAGAGAGAGAGAGACAGACAGACAGACAGACAGAGACCCAGGAAAATGCACTTTTCCTTGACCCCTGATGTGATTCTCTATTCAACAAATTCGCAGTCCATAAACATTTGCAAAAGCCTATGGGTTTGTTTGTTTGTTTGTTTGGTGGTACTGGGGGTAGAACCCAGAGGCTTTTTATATCCAGGTTATACTCCCAGACCTATTTTATATTTTATTTGGAAATAGGGTCTCACTAAGTTGCTGAGAGCCTCACTAAATAGCTGAGGCTGGCTTCAAAAAAGCCATGTTTTCACCCTATGGAAAACATCAAGTGTATCTCATGCAAAGGTGCCCGGTCCCCTTGCTCCACCGTGCTGGAGAGACGGCTCTAGAAACCTAACTGGGTCTCATCTGGACACGCCTCTGTCGACACAAATTAACAGTCCTCCTGTGCATGTGTGCGATTACATCCCCGCCGGCTTCGGGTGACTTTAGACCCAGATTCCAAATAAGATGTGAGCTCGCTCAACTGAAACTTCAAGTATTAGGTTTATAATCAACTAAGAGAGGTGGCACGGCTGTGCCATTTTGTAAAGAAAAGAAAATTGAGAGGAAACATTGGGGCTTTATTCCACGTGTCCCTGAACTCTGTCAGATGCAAGGGACACTGAAAGTCGCCGACGGGAGCTTCGCCGACTGGCGAGGTGGCCGTGCAGGACCCCGCAAGCCTCAGGTACCTTCCAGGCACCGGCCCACATCCTGGCGCTCTGAACCGCTAGGGTTTACAATGTCCTCACTGCCCACCGGGCTAACTCTACCTCACCCTTGGTCACTCTGCCCCACACTTTGCAGCTCCCTTCCAGGGAAGGGTTCACACCCTCCAAACCCAAATCCGGAGACCACCATGAGAGTCTGCAAAGCACATCCGGTAAAAACCAAAGCGTTTGTCCCTGCGCTTGGGTAGAGGAGGGGTTAGCTCCCTTTGGAAACACATTTAGGGGCAAATATGGTTCCAGGTAGCAGGGGATTCCTGACCCACCGGGCAATCTGTTGTTGATCGTGGATTCAGGACACGTCTGCGCACACCCCCTCTTGTCCAGGGTCACATGTGCAGGTGAGCTAGCAAGAAAGATGGCTGCCGAGGCCAGGTTAAGAGAGGGTGGCATCTAACTCCAGGGCTCCCCGTGGGGTTTCTCTTTCCTAGGCCATAGACGTCTGGGCCTCCGGTAATGGAGCCTGAGCCTCTGCGCCCTACACACAAGGGAGCTCCCGGGCTCCCCGCAGGAGGCCCAGGGGGGCTGAGGGCTCATCCCTACAGCATTTGAACCTCTGAATCTGAGAGAACAAGGAGACACACACACACACACACACACACACACACCAGCCTGGACACACACACGCCCAGAGCCAGAGGAAGCAGGACAGGAGAAAGGGCTGGAGTACTGGGGTGGGAGTCTAGGCCGAGCGAGGCCTCATTTACCCTCAGCTCCCAGGAAGGTACATTAAGACAACAGCCTGGGTGAGCTCAGTCAGTGGAGGATTCTGGTACTGCATACGTGCCTGGGACTTGTCCATGGCCAAGAGCCTTTTTAAATATACTTTTAAGCCAGACATGGTGACATACACTTGTAATCCCAATCCTTGGGAGGTGAGACATCTGGAGGATCAGCTACTTCGTGAGGCCCTCTGCAACTTAGACCCTGTTTCAAAATAAAGAATAAAATAGGGCTGGGGAGTGTAGCTTGGAGGTAGATTGCCCCTGAGTTCAATTCCTAGTACAGCAAAATATATATGTTTTAATATAACATATATTTACATATACTTTGTAATAATATACTCACTTATTATCAATATATATTATAAACATCTTTTAATATAATATAAAGTATATTATACATTTATTGATGCATTGCAATCTTTCATAATGACATTCAAAGAGCTACATTCATACATACACACAGCTCTTGTGTTTACCTCTGCACGCCCTCCCCCATCCTTCCTCCCTGTACAAGTTACTGAGACGGTAGTGATGCCTTCATCTACAGATACAGCATCGTTTGAACTGGTCCCTTCCTCCATCTCCTCTCCCCTCTCACATCCCTCCCCAGACCCTCCACTGCCCTACTGGCTTCTCTCCTCATTTATTGAAGACTCTTTTTTTTTTTTAATTTTTGGTGGTACTGGGGTTCCTGGAAGCCCTTCTATCACCGGGCTACACTCCCAGACCTATTTTTACATTTTTATTTGGAAACAGGGTCTCCTAAGCCAGCACGCGCGGCTGGCTTCGAACCTGCGCGATCCTCCTGTCTCTGCCTCCCAAGCACGGGGATTACAAGCGTGCGCCACCACACCCGGCTGAAGGCTCTTTTTAATTCCTATTTTCTCTCTGACTTCTGCATGTAAGAAAAAAAAAACACACACACACACACACACACAACCCTTGACTTTCCAAGACTGGCTGATCTCACTTGGCATAATATTCTCTAGTTCCATCCATTTCCCCACAAATGATACAATTTTGTTTTTCTTTACAGCTGAGTAAAGTTCCATTCTGTGTACACACCACATTTTCATTATCTATTTGTCTTTTTTCCCCCCTCTTTCTGGTACTGGGGATGGAACCCAGGGGCATTCTACCTTCAAGCTACACCCCCAGGCCTATTTTTTATTCTTTATTTGGAAACAGGGTCTCACTGAGTTGCAAAGGGCCTCACTAAGTAGTAGCTGAGGCTGTCCGTGAACTGCGATCCTCCTGTCTCAGCCTCCAGAATGCTGGGATTACAAGCGTGCGCCACCACGTCCGGCTCCATTCATCTCTTGACGGATGCCTAGGTAGGTTCCATAAACTTGGCTATTATGAACTGTGACACTATAAACACAGGTATGCGTGCATCACTATAATAGTCTAACTTCAATACTTTTGGAAAGATACTGAGTCGTCAGCTGTGTCACGTGGTTCTATTCCTAGTCTTTTGAGGAACCTCCATACCAATCGCCATAGTGTTTGTACTAAATTCACGTCTCACTAACAGTGTATAAGAGTTCCTATTTCTCTGCATCTTCGCCAGATCTATTACTGTTTGTAGAGTGTGTGAGTGTGCTACTGGGGATTGAACTCAGAGGCATTCTACTTCCAAGCTACACCCACAGCCCTTTTTGTTGTTGTTGTTGTTTTGTTTTGTTTTGTTTTGTTTTTTCCGGTACTGGAAATAGAACCCAGGGGCATTCTACCTCAGAGCTATATCCCCAGCCGTATTTTTCATTTTTCTTTCCTTCTTCCTTTCTTTCTTTCTTTCTTTCTTTCTTTCTTTCTTTCTTTCTTTCTTTCTTTCTTTCTTTCTTCCAGCACTGGGGATGGAACCCAGGGGCATTCTACCTCTGAGATATACCCCAGCCCTATTTCTTATTCTTTGTTTTGAAACAGGGTCTCACTGAGTTGCAAAGGGCTTCACTAAGTAGTAGCTGAAGCTGGCCGCGAACCGCGATCCTCCTGTCTCAGCCTCCAGAATCCTGGGCTTACAAGCGTGTGCCACCACGGCCAGCCTGGCTTGTATTCTTGATGATTGCCATTCTAACTAGAGTTAGAGGTAGTCTCCGTTTCAATAATAACCCAGGAGCCTTTGGGGTGGGGGGACTGGGGATTGATCCCAGGGGTGTTCCTACCTCTGAGCTACACCCCAGCCCTTTTTATTTTGAAACAGGGTCTCACTAAGTTGCTGAGGCTAGCCCTGAACTTGGGGATCCTCCTGTCTCAGCCTCTCAAAAAGTGGGATTACAGGCATGTGTGACCGTGTGCCCAGCCCAAGAACCTTTTAATACTGCAGCAGCCCCTCATGCTGGATTCTGCACGAGAATGACCTTCCTTATGCCCACCCCATGTCACCCTGGGGACACCCTCCTGCAACAAGTGGGAAAGGTGAGACTTGACAAAGACTAAGGCTTTACCGTAACTAAACCCAAGCCCACGCATTAACACACACGTGTCCACGGGTCCCTCTGCACACCCCGCCCCTGCACCTAGGTGCACACACATGCCTAATACATACATGCACAGACACGATGCACAGCCCATCAAGTAGGCATGGAGAGAAGTCGAGGTCTTGCCAAGCCCAGGCTGCTGGCTCAGTCTGACCCGGCGCTGTCACGCTCCCACACCTGGCACATGCAAGCCCCTCTCTAAGGCCCTTCCCACCATCTCAGCCTATAAAACCCATGTGGCTTTCCAGACCCATGACAGGTCCTCCCTGCCCAGGTTTCCATGGCCCTGGGCACAACAGAGGTCTCTGGGTGCTCACTCCAGATGCCCCGACAAGTTGCCAATGCACAGAGACACCCCACCTTCCCTAGGGGCCGCAATGGGACAGGGACAGCAGGAGAGCTTGAGGGCGGGCGCTATGGCACAGCCCCCAGCTCTGCCGCCCATGTGCCCGACTCCCCGGCCCAGAGCCAACCTGATGCAGGGCAGGTGCGTGGCTGGGCTTCTCCCAGAAAGTTCCGACTCACCAAGCACAGACATGATCAGCTGTCCCAGACACAAAACTGAGGGGAGCCACATGTGGCCGGGGTTCCTGAAAAGCTGGGAACGAGTTTTCCGGCTGCTTTTGATTTCTGTTAACTGTCCTGAGCAGATGTTAGCCAGGAAACCTCTGGCTGTACGTGTCTCTCGTCAGTGTGGGGCAGTTATAGGGAGTGCAGGCTTCCAGTTCCCGGGAAGGCCTGGTCTCCTCTCCACAAGCGCTGGTCTGGCCTGGGGCAGTTGGTGGGTGGACAGACCCTCAACTGTGGCCAGACTCAGTGCCCTGCACAGCAGGTGCTCAACCTGGCCCGGAGGCCAAATTTTCCCTGCAAGTGGCCCTGGGGGGCTTTCTAGGGGAGGCCTGCATGCACCTCCAGTTCCTCCAAACCACCCAGAACCAAGGAACCCCATTGCCCCCCTCCAGCCCTGGCCTCGGTCTCCCAAAGTAGGTTCAAAGAATTTTTGTTGCTGGGTGTTTGTTTGTTTGTTTGTTTGTTTGTGGTGGGTTTTGTTTTCTTTGTTTTTGTTTCATTTTGTTTGATTTTTGGTATATGGGCATTCTACCTCCAAGCTGCATCCCAGCCGTGTGTGTGTGTGTGTGTGTGTGTGTGTGTGTGTGTGTGTGTGTGTTACTAAGGATGGAATCCAGGGGCATTCTACTTCCATGCTACACCCTCAGTCTTTTTTTATTATTATTATTCTTTATTTTGAAACAGGGTCTCACTATGTAGCTGAGGCTGGCGGCAAACCTGCGATCCTCCTGTCTCAGCCTCCCAAGAACTGGAATTACAAATGTGTGCCATCAGGCCCGGCTAGCCCTTTTCATTTTTATTTTGAAATAGGGTCTTGCTAAGTTGCTGAGGCTGGCTTTGAACTTGCGATCCTCCTACTTGTTTCAATGAGACTGAGCATATTTGTTTCGGTGAGACTAGAGGAATGGAGTAAGGGGTGGGCATGCTGGAACCCCAAGGGGCCGCCTCTTCCTCTGTGACTCTGCCCATAAGGTCACATGGCTCTGCCAGCCCCATTTCCCTGGGCAGAGTCAGGCCTCCACCTCTGTCCATAAGATTCAGGTGGGCCTCACTTCCCCTTCTTCCTCAAACGCACATGGGACCACACCCATCAGTCGATGGGCCTGTCTCCTGAGCTGCAGAGGATAACACAGGAATGGCCACATGACCTAATGGTCACATGACCCAACGGCCACAGAAGGGACACACACACACACACACAAACTTGTGCTCTAAGAATGGAAAAGGAACATTTTCTGTGCGTGGACTGTGGTCTGGGATCATACAGGAAAAACTTGTCAGAAAACAAATAGCACACAGGAAGCAGATCCTGGACAGTGTGATGGATGCATCCAGATCCAGCCAAGCCTGAAGACACCATTATTCTCCAGCTCTCTATGCCAATCCTATTGGGCTTATGGCAGTTTGACTTGAGAGTCTGATACTTCCAACTAAAGGAGTCCTGATCTGTACAGAAATGCTTCGATATTTGCCTAATAAGGAAGGATAAATACTTCCGCCGAAGAAACATATTTGTAATGGTGGAATTACAACCCATGGAACAAACATGTACTCGAGACGCAGTTTGCCGACAGGTCGAGTCAGAATTCCTCAGGCACCTGCACGACAGCCCCTCTCACAGGTGCTGCGGCGAGGTGGGCCTGGAGTCTGCCCTCTCAGCAGCTCCCGGTACCCAGCAGGCTTTGAGGATGACAGTCCTGGCCTTTCTGCTTCTGGGGACAGTTTGGGACACCGTGTAGCCTTCATAATCAAGACCTGGGCACCAATGTCCACACACACACTTGCAGGGCACAGCCACACACAGGTGCACAGCTCTACATGCACACTTACACGGCACACCCCAACCCCACACGGGATCAACACGCAGAAGACTCCTGTGGGTGTGCTTGTGGAGTTATGCGCATGTGCTGCGGCTGTGCCCAGCAAGTGTGTGCGTGTGTGTGTGTGTGTGTGTGTGTGTGCGCGCGTTGGTTGTGGGGTTCTTTTTTTGGGGTACTGTTGGTGAAACCCAGGGGATCTTCTACCTCCAGGTTATACTTCCAGACCTATTTTATACTTTATTTGGAAACAGGGTCTCACTAAGTTGCTGAAAGCCTCACTAAGTAGCTGAGGTTGGCTTCGAACCTGAGCAATCCTCCTGTCTCGGCCTCCCAAGCACTGGGATTACAAGCATGAACCACCACGCCTGGCTGGTTGTGGGGTTCTGACGAGGTGACCGGGGGAGGGCTACAGACATGAAGTGGGGTCTCTGGGAACTTGCCCTGCGTTCTGTGGTACCAGCCCCTTGGGGTCCATCACCCCCAGCCTTGTGGCTCCTAACATCCATGAGAACATCAGCAGATTTTTTTCTTTTTTCTTTTTTCTTTCCCCCCCCCCTGGAATTGGAGATTGAACCCAGGGTAGTCTACCTTTGAGCTATACCTCCAGCCCTATTTTTATTCCTTATTTGAAAACAGGATCTCACTAAGTTGCAGAGGGCTTCACTAAGTAGCTGAGGCTGGCCACAAACCTGTAATCCTCCTGCCTCAGTCTCCCAGGTACTGGAATTACAGGTGTGTACTACCCATCCGGGTTAGCAGATGTCTTTTTTTGTTGTTGTTTTTGTTTTTTGCAGTACTGGGGATTGAACCCAAAGGCGTTCTACCTCTGAGCTACACCCTCAGCCCTATTTTTTATTCTTTATTTTTGGAACGGGGTCTCACTAAGTTGTGGAGAGCTTCACTAAGTAGCTGAGGCTGGCCGCAAACCCATGATCCTCCTATCTCAGCCTCCCAAGTACTGGGATTACAAGCATACACCACTATGCCCAGCCACAGATGTCTATTTTGACCCAATTTATGCCAAAACCTGAGTCTACACAGCAACAGATCCTCTAGCTCTCAGAACTTACCAGAAGTTTCCCGGCCAGGGCATGACGTGGCATCTGCTGCACTGTCTGGCCAGGAGTCTCCACGTGTGAGCTCAGTGCTCTAGGACTCCTCTCAGCCGGACGCAGTGAGAAGCGCTCTCTGAGGCCCCTCGGAGCCGCACCGCGCGCCGCCGATGAAAGCAATCAGTGCTGGCGGAGCTGGAGGTAAAGGTTAATACATAAATCAAAGGGAAATGTCAGGTGCCTTTTAACACTGATTGAGTTGTAATTTGGGTGGAGGCTGTGCAGGCCACCTCGCTCACGGAACCATGGCAGGCCGCAGAAGGAATTATGTCATTTGTTTATACTCCCATAATCACATCAAGATTGATCGTCCACACAGCTGCTGTGGACGCCGCTCCGCGTGTTCTGCAGAGGTATTGAATTGCCGCGGCTGGGCGCTGGTCCGGAGAGCGCTGGTAGTGATGCCCACTGAGGAGAGGCCTTAGGCGTGGTGTCTGGGCTAGAAAGAACTTTCCAAGTGCTCTTAGGACTAGGTGGGTGGGGGGACCCTCCATGGCAGAGGGTTCAGTTCCACGATGCAGACCCAGGCCAGACCCAGCAAAACTAAAACTTCCCATGGCGTACCTGTGTCCTGTGCCCCTTGGCCGCTCAAATGGGGGCGCTCGGAACTGGGCCGAGACCTCCCCAGGGCAGCCCCAACTGCTTCCTGCTTCAAGAACCCTGGCTGGGTCTCTAGTGTCAAAACTTGGGGGCTCCAGGCTTCCTGATCTCCCAGAAATCCTCGGAAAGGACCCGTGTGTCGAATTGCTACAGAGAGCATGATTAAGTGTGACTGTAGTCAGCGTGACACAGTGCTAGGGTGCATCAGATACTCACTTTGCACACCACCAACGTATTCAGCCTTTCACTGACAACTAAATGCTCCAATATATGTATATGTATAAATATATATATACATATATTGGCAGTACTAGGGATTGAACCAGGGGCATATACACCCAGTCCTATTTTTTATTCTTTACTTTTGAAACAGGGCCTCGCTAAGTTGCCAAGGCTGGCTGCGAACCTGCGATCCTTCTGTCTCAGCCTCCCAAGTACTGGGATTACAGCAAATGTGTACCACTACACCCAGCTCTAAAATAAATTTTTTTTAAAAATTGCAGCCCTAGTTGGGCACGGTCATACAAATACTATAATCCTAGGACCTGGGAGGCTGAGGCAGGAGGATCACAGGATTGAGGCCAGCCTTGGAAACTTGGGTGAGACCCTGTTTCAAAAAATAAACAATTAAGGCCCGGCGTGGTGGTGCACGCTTGTAATCCCAGCATTCAGGAGGCAGACACCAGAGGATCGCAGTTCTCAGATGGCCTCAGCTACTTAACGAAACCCTTCACAACTCGGTGAGATCCTGTTTCAAAATAAAAAGACTAGGCCGGGCGTGGTGGCGCACGTTTGTAATCCCCGCGCTTGGGAGGCAGAGAAAGGAGGATCGCTCAGGTTCGAAGCCAGCCATGCTGGCTTAGGAGATCCTGTTTCCAAATAAAAAGTATAAAATATGTCTGGGAGTGTAGCCCGGAAGTAGAAGGGTTTCCAGGAACTCTAGTACCACCAAAAATAAAAATAAATAAAATAAAAAATAAAAAGACTAAAAAATAAGGCCGCCTGGGGGTGGAGCTCAGAGGTAGAATGCCCCTGGGTTCCATCCCTACAAGAAGAAGAAGAAGAA
Source organism: Muscardinus avellanarius (assembly GCF_963383645.1). NCBI lineage: Eukaryota > Metazoa > Chordata > Mammalia > Rodentia > Gliridae > Muscardinus > Muscardinus avellanarius. Next base: position 69,892,092 of record NC_137796.1, read on the forward strand.
GAAGAAGAAGAAGAAGAAGAAGAAGAAGAAGAAGAAGGAGGAGGAGGAGGAGGAGGAGGAGGAGGAGGAGGAGGAGGAGGAGGAGGAGACAATTAAAAAGGGTTCAGTCCCCAGTACCACAAAAAATAATAAATAATAAATATTGTAGGCCTTGCTTAGCCAATATTTTGACTGCTTAATTCTTAATTTTTTTAACTTGTGACTTCAGTAAACAATATGGCCTAGTCTTCTCTCTACCTTGAGCCCTTACTGAGTCTCGGTCCTCTACTCAGAACCACGCATGGGCATCCAGGGGCTGGCGGAGACTAGTTTGCCCTGCTGGGCCTCCATCAGCCCCAGCCCTGCATCTGTCCTGTTCTTTGTTTGCAGAAGAAGAAATGTGAGTTCCTCTCCTGGGGAGTGCTCCTCTCTCCTGGCCCAGTGAACCCCCAGCTGCACTCTGAGACTCCAATGAAGGGCTGCCTTCTCCATGAAGCCTTCCCTGACTGTCCAGGTTGGGTCTCAGGATACCTGTTCTATAATTTCTGGATTTCCAAGCATGCATTCCTCCTATCTTTTTTTTTTTTTCCTGCAGTACTGGGAATTAAACCCAAGGGCATTCTATCTCTGAGCTACACCCCCAGCCATATGCTTTATTCTTTATTTTGAAACAGGGTCTCACTAAATTGTGGAGGGCCTCAGTAAGTGGCTGAGGCTGGCCACAAACCTGTGATCCTCCTGTCTCAGCCTCCCAAGTACGGGGATTACAAGTGTGCACCACCACATCTGGCTTCATTCTTTCCATCTTGATCACAATACCTTCTAGGGGTCCTGATGCTCACCACGAGAGATTCCCAGAGCCCCTTCCCCTCCTTGGGACCAGGAGACCACCCGAGGGGCGATGGGCCTGGTCTGCGCTGCTCCCACTTTGCCTCCAAGTGGAAACTCCAATTTGTCAATTATGTAACCTTTCACCAGAGAAATTCCAAGAAAACAACTGATTATCAAGCTGAAGTTTGTTTGTTCATTTTTATGGTCCTGGGGATTGAATCTAAGGGTATGCTACCTCTAGGCTAGAGCACCAGCCCTATTTATTTTTTATTTTAAAGCAAATAAGGTTGGCTGAGGACTTTGCTAAGTTGCTGAGGCTGGCCTTGAACCTGAGATTCTCCTGTCTCAGTCTCCCAAGTCCTGAGATTTTAGGTGTGTGCCACCACTCCTGGCTCTCACTGGACTTTTAAAAAGCCAAACCTAAGGTGGGCACAGTGGTGCATGCCTGTAATCACAGCTACTTGGGAGGCTGAAGCAGAAGAATCACAAGTTCAAGACCAGCCTGGGCAACTTAGCGAGACCCTGTTTCCAAATAAAAAAGACTGGGAATACAATTTAGTGGTAGAGAACTCCTGGGTTCAATCCCTAGTACCACAAAACAAAACAAAAACAACCTAAAAGCTGTTTACATGAAACACATTTTAATCATAAGGACACAAAAAGGTTAAAAATGAAAAGATAGAAAAATATCCCATACAAAGCCGGGCGTGGCGGCGCACGCTTGTAATCCCAGCATTCGGGAGGCTGAGACCGGAGGATCGCGGTTCGCAGACAGCCTCAGCTACTTAGTGAGGCCCTCTGCAACTCAGTGAGACCCGGTTTCAAAATAAAGAATAAAAAATAGGGCAGGGGGTGTAGCTCGGAGATTGAATGCTCCTGGGTTCCATCCCCAGACCCGCAAAAATAAATAAATAAATAAATAAATAAATAAATAAATAAATAAAATTAAAAAAACAAAAAGCAATCACCCAAAGCCAAAAAAAACCAAAAGTTTTATTCTAAACCCCACCTACCAGAAAATTCTACAACACATGCCTAATAGCCATGATTCAAGGGGGAAATCAGAATGAAAATTGCAGAATATTTTGGTTTAAAGGGTAATGAAGACGCAGCATAGCGAGGCATGCTGTGTGCAGCCAAAGCAGTACTGAGAGGCACATGTGACCATGCACCAACACAGCATCTTTGAGAAGAGAAAAAGAAAAAAAAGACCTGAACTTGTCCCATCCCCTGGAGTATGTTGTTGACTTTGTAGCTGCTTGTCTAAAAACAGCCCTTCCTGTTGCCTGTCTGGATAGGTGTGACTCCAACCTGGGCTCTTCGCAGACAGGGGCCCTACCCCGTGACTGTATCTGTACGTGGCGGTCATGAGAGTCAGCTGGGTGCAGAGGAGTTCACCTTCCAGGAAGAGCGTGTTAAGGGATCTGGTTCTTTGGGGACAATGTGACAGGATACTGTGCTATGATTCTCCATCAAGGGTGGCATCATACTCCCCAGGAGGCCTTGGAAACATGTAGGGCTCGCAGCTCTGGTTGCTGTAATTGTTGTGGGGGGGAAGGTTCAGGTTTTGTTGTTGTTACGTTTTTGTTTTTTGATACTAATGATTAAACCCAGGGGCATTCTACCTCTGAGCCCACACGCCCAGCCTTATTATTTTTTTATTTTTTTATCTTGAAACAGGGTCTTACTAAGTTAGCACATGCTGACATGCTGCTGGCCTCGAATCTGCGATCCTCCTGTCTCAGCTTCCCCAAGTACTAGGACGCCGGGCGTGCTCCACCGCACCTGGTGCCAGAATGGGCAATGTATTGATGAGCTCTGGGTAGAGACTCAGAATGTCAGACATTCAGCAATAATGAGACCACGCCACACAAAAAGAAATGTCCCTCTCACAATGCCAGTGTGCCCGGCTGGGCAACACTGCAGCCCGTGACAGGTGCTGAGGAGGAGCCTCAGGTGTGGCCCACATGGGGCCAGGCTTCTTTTCCTTTCTGGATGGCCCTCCCTTGCTATTTGTGTTTTCTGTTTAAAGCTACCCAGAGACGTGCCATTGGCAGCTAAGCAGGGAGACTGATGCAGACTCCAGCTGGTGCCAGGCCCCGGATCACTCGCTGTTCGTTTTATTGTTTCATGCAGGAAAACCCGAACAGATTTTCCCAGGCATTTGCCACTAGCTTTGCTCCCTACGGTTCCTGCATTCCAGGCCACCGTCCTCCTGGGATCCATTTCTTTCTTCCTGCGTTTGCTAAAAGCAGCTCTTTCCGGGAGGGTCGGATGGCTCAGTCCCAGACTGAAGGCATCTCCCTCCCTATCTCTGTGTTGGTGCTGGGGATTGAACCGAGAACTCTCTACCTCTGAGCTATTATTATCAGAGTCTCACTAAGTGACCTCACACTGGCCTCGAAACTGTGATCCTCCTGTCTCAGCCTCCCAAGTCCTGGGATCACAGGAGCGTGCTCGCCGATATCCCCCCACACGCCATAATTCTTTTATCTGAATTTTTTTAAGACAATCTTACCATAAAAGATTTTTGCATATTGTTCATTCTTCCTCATGGGGTTTGTGCATTTCATCTGGACACCCTGTCTGTCCTAGGCTGAAGGCAGGTCCTCTGGGAGGTGGCAATTTGCTTCTCCCAGGAGCCCCCAGAGGTTTTCAGGGCTGGTCATGCTGCTCCAGATTCCCCAGTGGGTGTTTCCGCACCTTGTGGTATATATTCTCAGCCTAACCCCACTGCGGCAGTTACCTTGTAATCATTCTCAGCAGAAAGATTTTCCCCACAAGAACCCTGGACAAACATTTGCCTCTGGAGGGGTTAAACACAGTGACCGGGGACCTATCTGTGCACACCCCCGGCCTTGCCTCCTTTACACAGATCAGTCTCCTTGTCAGAACAACAGGCCACCAGTTTGCACACTTCTGGCAGAGTCTTAGCTCTGTCTCAGGTTTTTCTTAGTTTCTCAAAGCTGAACTCTGTTTTTGTTTTGTTTTGTTTTGCAGTACCGGGGAAGGCACTCAGGGGGCATTCTACCTCTGAGCTACACCCCCAGCCCTATTTTTTATTCTTTATTTGGAAACAGGGTCTCACTGAGTTGCAAAGGGCCTCACTAAGTAGCTGAGGCTGGCTGTGAACTGCGATCTCCTGTCTCAGGCTCCCAAATGCTGGTATTATGAGCGTGCGCCACCACAGCCGGAGTCTAAGTTGCCGTTCTGAGTTCATGAATTCCACTGTTCTGCCTCCAGTGTCCCGCACATCCCAGAAGGCAGGCTGTGGAGAAGACAAGCTGCATCTGTACCTTCGAATGACTTGGGTCTAGTTCGGAGAAAAAGAGGCAGAACAGAACCCAGAACCCGGAACCCAGCTGGTACCTGTGGGCCGTGGGCACAGGGCCACGGGATACTGACGGAGGAAATCTAGCCCCATCCAGGAGCTGTGACATGTGTTTGTTGTTTGTTTGTTCGTTGTTTGTTTATTTCTGGGAATTGATCTCGGGAACATTCTACCACCAAGCTACATTCACGGCCCTTTTTAATTTTAATTAATTTATTTTGGGTACTGGGGGAATTGAAACCAGGGACATTCTATCTCCAACCCACACCCTTTAAACCTTTAAACCTTTTAAATTTTATTTATTTATTTATTTATTTATTTATTTATTTATTTATTTTGTGTGGGGGGTCTGGGGATGGAACCCAGGGGCATTCGACCTCCGAGCTACACCCCCTGCCCTGTTTTTTATTCTTTATTTTGTTTTTGTTTTTGTGTTTTTGGTGGTACTGGGGTTCCTGGAAGCCCTCCTACCTCCGGGCTACACTCCCAGACGTATTTATAAATTTTTATTTGGAAACAGGGTCTCCTAAGCCAGCGCGCGCGGCTGGCTTCGAACCTGCGCAATCCTCCTGTCTCTGCCTCCCAAGCGCGGGGATTACAAGCGTGCACCACCACGAAACCGAGTCTCACTGAACTGCAAAGGACCTCACTAAGTAGCTGAGGCTGTCCGTGAACTGCAAACCTCCGGTCTCAGCCTCCCGAATGCTGGGATTACAAGCGTGCACCACCACGCCTGGCTCTTTTATTTATTTACTTATTTGTTTGGGGTGCTGGGGACTGAACCCGTGGCATTCTACCTCCAAGCTAAACCCTCCCGGTCCTTTTTCTTGTTTTACTTTGAAACACGGTTTCACTAGATTGCAGAGGGTCTTGCTGCTAAGTTGCTGAGCCTGACCTTGAACCCGTTGCCCTCCTGTTTCAGCCTCCCAGGTACTGGGATTACAGGCGTGAGCCACTGTGCCCAGCTTGTTGCACTTCTTTTTATTCAATAGTGTAACAAATTTAAAGATTTTTAAAACTTTAAAAAGTAGAAGGTGAAAACTCCCTATTTTGTCTCTTACACTTATCTGCCTTTGCCGAATAGTGTCAAGAAAACACATGTGTGTGCACGCACGCAACTGAGTAAGTTCAGGGCTCTGTTTGAAGCGGATCTAACTGCGCTGTGCCTCCCACGCTTGGGCCCAGCCACAGTAGGTGTTTTATCTGGGTTCAGACCGCAGACACATGCGAGCAGCACCCCAATTCCATGTGACCACCTTGAGGCCTGACTGGCTACACACAGGGCCACCATCGGGGAGCCGGGAAGAACCCCTTTCATGAAGGCTGGGGACCAATATTTTTGAACAAATTAATCTGCCTCAGCACCCAAGCCACCAAACCAGCCCTCTGGACTCTGTGCCACAATGCTCTCGACGCTCAGCAAAGTCAGGCCTATGATTCCATAATTGTGATTCCACACGCTTCTCTGCCAGTCCCTCCCAGGCAGCTCACCGAGGTACCAGGTGGAGTCTTATCTGCTGAGCTGCCAGAAGGGGCGGTGCAGCCGCGGCACCCAGCACCAGGCCCAGCCTGAGTCTGTCTGTTAGGTCTGGATTCCGTCAAAGAGAATTTGAGAGCATTTCTCAATCTCTCAGTCTTTGCCTGATCTCAGATGAGCTCCCAACCATCTCAGGAGATCAATCCTATCAGACCTACTTCAGGTGAGAGCCCAGGGGAGCCAGAGACACTAGAGGTGCGGGAGAGGTTCAGCCCCAGCTCTGGCTGCCAGCCATAGAGTCCCTGCTCTGGGACCCCCTCCCAGGCGAGTGCCGGATGCTGCTGGGGGCTGACACGCTCCTGGATCCCAGTGCAGCCAGGAGCCCTGGAGACACAGGTGGGACCTCAGAGGCCCCAGTTATAAGGGTCAGGTAGAACATGGCCACTCACGTCTGGTAAGTGGGAGGACAGAGCAGGGCCTGGATGGGAGCCTGTGCTACAGAGGGCAGGAAGAAAAGAAATCCAGAAAGCCGGGCAGGGCAGGAGGGGGGATGGATGGCACCTGCAGCTTCCCCTCCCTGTTATGTGTTCCCAAGTTTTCACACCAAGGCTATCACACCAGGCTGTTTGCCAGCAGCCCAGAATGTTATGCCCAAATAAGTCCAGCCGAGGGCAGAGGGCAGTGACGTTTCAAATCTGACCTAGGATTTGACTATCAAAAGACCAACAATTGATGACACACACCTGTAATCCCAGTACTTGGGAGGCTGAGACAGGAGACTTGCACGTGTGAGACCAGCCTCGGCAACTTAGCAAGGCCTTGTTTAAAAATAAAATTAAAGCCGGGCGTGGTGGGGCATGCTTGTAATCCCAGCATTCAGGAGGCAGAGACCAGAGGATCACGGTTGTGGACAGCCTCAGCTACTTAGCAAGGCCCTTTGCAACTCAGTGAGACTCTGTTTCAAAATAAAAAGAATAAGCCAGGCATGGTGGCACACGCTTGTAATCCCCTTGTTTGGGAGGCAGAGAGAGGAGGATCACGCAGGTTCAAAGCCAGCCTCGCTGGCTTAAGAGACACTGTTTTCAAATAAAAATATTTTAAAAATAGGTGTCTGGGAGTGTAGCCCGGAGGTAGAAGGGTTTCCAGGAACCCCAGTACCACCAAAGAAGAAGGAGGAGGAGGAGGAGGAGGAGGAGGAGGAGGAGGAGGAGGAGGAGGAGGAGGAGGAGGAGAAGAAGAAGAAGAAGAAGAAGACGAAGAAGAAGAAGAAGAAGAAGAAGAAGAAGAAGAAGAAGAAGAAGAAGAAGAAGAAGAAGAAGAAGAAGGGTGTGGTGGCACATGCTTGTAATCCCAGCATTCAGGAGGTTAAGACAGGAGGATCATGGTTTGCGGACAGCCTCAGCTACTTAGTGAGGCCCTCCGCAACTTAGTGAGATCCTGTTTCAAAAATATAGAATAAAAATTAGGGCGGGGAGTGTAGCTCGGAGGTCAAATGCCCCTGGGTTCCATCCCCAAACCCGCAAAAAAAAAAAAAAAAAAAAATAGGGCTGGGGTTGTAGCTTGGAGGTAGAATGCTCCTGAGTTCCATCCTCAGTACTGCAGAAAGAAAGAAAGAAAGAAAGAAAGAAAGAAAGAAAGAAAGAAAGAAAGAAAGAGTAGCTCACGCACAGAATAGACTTCCATCCGCTATAGGAAGGACCAAAGCACTGACAAACGCCACCATGTGGATGGGCCTCGAAGACAGACCAAAAGGCCAGATAGGGTATTATTCCATTTTTCTTTTTTTCATTACCTTCTTTTTTGTTATCCCCTGCCCCCTCCCACCATGGTACTGGAGAGTGAACCCAGAGCCATTCTACCTCTGAGCTACACCCTCAGCCTTGAAACTGTGATCTCCTGCCTCAGCCTCCCAAGTACTGGGAGTGTGATTCTGGTTACATAATATAGAGAGAGCCGCAAATCCACAGGACACAAAGTACACCAGGGTCTGTCCAGGGCTGGAGTGGCCAGGTGACTGCTAATGGCACAGTTTTGTTTTTGGGTGATGAAAATATTCTGGGTACAGAACTGGTAGTGAATATATTAAAGGATGCTGAGTTATCTGGGCACAGTGGCACATACCTGGAACCCCAGTACTTGGAAGGCTGAGATAGCCAATTCAAAGCCAGCCCCAGCAAAACTTAGATCCTTGACATCTTAGTGATACCCTGTTTCAAAATAAAAAATAAATAAATAAAATGGGGCCAGGGGCGTAGCTTGGAGGCAGAACATCCCTGAGTTCAACCCCCAGTACCTTGGGGGTGGGGGAGGGAGGCCATTATACACTTTGAAATGCTGAGTCTTGTTATAGCGAATGTACCAAAGTGTTGAATATACTAAAAATATACTAAAATATTTGAGCACACTAGAAGGCACTCAGCTACACACTTTAAAATGGCGAGTCTTATGTGAAGGGTCCCTGAGTTTTTAACTTGTACCCACGCCCACACCCCGACCTTGGTGAAATTGCCACCACAGCCCTTACCTCTGTGGAGACTGTGACCCCGCATCTCTGGGAGCCTGTTTCCTTGTGCCCAAAAAAGGGCAATAAAGCTGTGCCACGAAGCGAGATAAGGAGGGAACACCCTGGGTTATTGTGCTAAGAAACCGAGATAATGCATGCAATGTCACTCGGGGCTCAAAACCAGGGCCATTTAAAAAGTCACCTGGCCCAGTTCCCATCGCACCTGTGAGCAATTCCAGCCTGAAACCTGGCAGAGGGCCTCAGTCCTCCCTGGCTCCCATTCCCAGGCAAATCCCGGGTCCTCACGCGGTCCCTGTGAATCCACTTCCACAGCTGTCCCTCCAGGTCACCTAAGGTCATGTACCTGTCCTCCCACCCCACCCCACAGCAGCCTCCTGCAGCCAGAGGGGACCTCAGAAATCGCGAGCCTTCCCCCTGCCCCGGTAGCCCCTGGTGAAACCCTTCGGGGAACCCAGGAGGAAGCCATAGGGCGGCTGGTGCCCGCTTGCTCGCACAGCCAAGGGCCCCGGGGTCTGGGCACCACCTCCGCTCTCTGTGGCAAGGAAGCGGGTCCCAGTGCCAGGTGCATGCAGGGATCTCAGTCTTTCTCTTTCTCCTCCGGGCTGGAACGCGGCAGGCTGGCCGGCCTGGTGCAGGACTGACCCTCCGGGCGCTGACACTCCTGTCGCGGTGGAAGCAGCCTCACCAGCCTGTCTCTCCATCTTTGAAGTGAAGTGCGGAGCGGGGCCCGCCCAGATGGCAACAGTTGTCTGTCAGGACCCTGTCCGCGTCTGGGCACGGAAGCCTCCCCTCTGTCCAACGTTCTCCGCGTAAACAGCCTAGACGCCTCGGTGGGGTCTAAAGCCCCCCTCCCGGAGCAAGCATGCACCTGCACATCGCAGGTGAAGCCCAGAGGGTATGCGGCCGCGCCATGCCGCCAGGGGGCAGCAGAGTGCCAGGGATGAGCCAGACCCTGACAGGAGCCCAGCGGGGGGCGCAGAACCAAGAAGCGGTCGTTCCGGCCACGCCCACGGCCCGGCCACGCCCCCTCTGCTGGGCACCTACTAGCCGCTCCGACCACGCCCACCGCCGAGGCCACACCCCCTTCCTCAGCCCCTCCCCTTGACTCGGCACCCGCCCACCGCTCAGGCCACGCCCCGCAGACTGAGTGGGTCTAGGGTCTGCAGGTGACCTCGGTGAGCTGGGGAGGGGGCAACAGTAGAGGGCGCCGCCATCGCCGTGCTGGGCCTTTTCTGAGCACTGTACACTAGGTATCTCACTGCTGGTTACCACCGCCCCATTTTGCAGAGGGCTAAGACTGAGAGGAACCAAACAGCTGGCGGGAGTGAGAGCACAGAGCAGGGTGGGTGGGCAGAGCCCTGCGGGGCGGTGGCAAGGGAGGCTGAGATCCAGCCCCCTGTAATGTCCCACGAAGAAGCTGTCACGTCCACCACAAGTTTCTGGCAGGTGGGCATTGACCTCAGACCAGGTGGGCTCTGACCCCAGGCCAGGTGGGCTCCGACCCAGCAAAGTTCTTGCAGGACTTCTCCCCACCACCCTTCACTGTGACCTGGGAGTGGTGGGCCTGGAAGACAGCTGTCCAGCAGATGCAGAGGAGGCTGGCCCTGGGTCTCAATGACAGCTCTGAGACCCAGGCCCAGCCCTCACTGGCCCTCAGTCTCCTCCTGTTCATCCCTGTTGCCCTTTGGGGGTCTCTGAGCCAAGCTTGAAGCCAACAGCAGCCTTGTACTCCCTCTCACCCCGACTGAGTGTCCCCAGGCCAGGGCTCTTGGCTGCAGCCAGCAGGAGCCAGGCAGGGAGGGAAGTCAGGGCCCATGAGCTGCTGTTTCTGAGACCTTAGGAAGTCTGTGTCTCTCCTGCTGAGGGGCTGAGCCCAGGAGACCCTTTGAAGGCGACTTTTTATTTGCAAATGCACAGACGAATGCTAACCTGTCTCCCTGAAGTGTCCACTTCCCTCCATGAGAATCTAATCTGCACATTTATACTCAAGCAAACACAGGCATCCACAGATATGGAATACAAAATTCCCATAAAATCGTATTTTATTTTTCTTTGTGGTACTGAGGATGGAACTCAGGGCCATTCAACCTCTGAGCTGCAGCCCCAGCCCTATTTTTTACTCATTATTTTTTGAAACACGGTCTCACTAAGTAGCTGAGGCTGTCCACAAACCTGCGATCCTCTTGTGTCAGCCTCCCAAGTACAGGGATTGCAAGCGTGCGCCACCACACCCAGCTCATAAAATCCTATGTTCGAAACAGCAATGTTGGAGAAATTTTGAATTTGAGAGAGGTTGTTTAAGGTTACATCCACAGATCCTGGTGAGGCCATGCATTTAAGGCCCTCTGGTTTTAAAGCTACGCCCATAGAAACGTTTTAGAAACTCCACGGGAAGCCACTATCAGCCATTGACACTCCTCCCCCCAGGTGATCTCAGGGACACTCCTGACCCCAAAGAATTTCTAGCTCTTCGTTTTCTAGGAAATAAGCCCCAGATGCCTCTCTGGTGTCCAGCCCCGCAGTGTCCCTGCTGCAGCTCGCCGTTGGAGCATCTGAGGTGGCCAGCCCAGCATCGGCCCCGCCCTGCACCGCAGCCCACGAGCCAGGCCAAGCGGTCCACATGCCACGACTCGTGCACCTCCATCGCCTACTCCTCTCCTCGGCCACGCACACACCTTGAGGGATAGGCATATAGTCTAAAGAGGTCCCCGCAGGGAGAAGCCCTATGGAGACCGATGGGCCAGACATATTCTCTCTCCTGGGAAGGGTGGCGCTTGGATGTGAAGTCTGAAACTGCAGCAGCTATTTTCTCTCAACCCACGTGGTAGAGCCAGCTTTGGGATAAGGCCGAGGAGGCACACCACAGAGACAAGGAAATTGAGGTTTGGGCGGCGGCGCTGAGACCCTGGATCTGATCCACCCCCAAACCCACCCTGCCTTGGGGACCTTCAATCACGTGTACCAGCAGCCCAGCCCGAACTGCATCCTCGAGAGCTGGTCTCCATCTTTGCAGGTGCTTCAGACATTGAGTGGCCATCTGTCTGATGTGTCCAGCTCACCCATCTCCCTGCCCACCAGTGAGCCAGAGCCAGCGACCAATTCCCCAGAGAACAACCGAGGGCACCTGCCCCCAGACGAGGCTCATACAGGGACAGATGACCTGCTTTGTCCCAGAAGAAATTGGAGACACCCGTTAATCACTGCCACAGGCCCAGCCACTTGGTGATAGCCATGGCTCTCTTTAAAAGGACACACACCGGCCTGGATGGCAGGAATCAGGGTTTCCTTAGGCTTTGGGGACTTCACAGCTATCTCTGTATTTATTTTCTTCTCTCCAGCCCCTTTCAATATCTAAGCTAAAATCCCTAGCTCTTGGCAGGAGGTAAGGAAATCTCCAGGCAGGGAATTTATGAGCCAACAGCCGGGCCCACCCGCAGGCCTGATGATTCCTAATTCCCTGTCCTTCGCTTAGAGGGAGCCCTGGGTTTTCCTTACACTGTAGTTCGTGTCTGATTTCAAGGGGAAGTGCTGGGCAGGGCTGGCCTTGTAACCTGTGTGTGTGTGTGTGTGTGTGTGTGTGTGTGTGTGTGTGTGTGTGTTTAAGGCCCTGAAATGTGCTTCGTGATTCTGGAAGCTTCAGCTGGTCTGCAATTACAAGTAGCCCTTATTAAAAAATCTGTACGGCCTCCCACATCAAACAAAATTAATCAGTAACAAGCTGTAAAGGTATTAGGTCACTTCCCAGCGCGCAGTAACTCAGGGCGGCCCTATCTGATTGGCCAGCGCGAAGCCTCAGGAATTCTCCGGTTCTGTCTGTGTGCCGGCAGCTTTGCACAAGATGTTTGTCTTTGCTTGAATCACGTGTGGGCACTGTCTTGCTGGATATATTCCCACTGACCCTGGCGTGTGTGTCTTCCAGGGCCAAGAACATGAGGAAATCGGAGGTTCCAGTTGGAGCAAAGGCAGCAGGTGTGGTCCATAGAACACCACAGCATCCTTCTGTCGTCTACTCACCGAGATGCGGGATGGCCTTCCCAGGCCCAGCCTCCACTCTGGACACATTCCCAGGCAGTGGCAAGAGTCATCTTTTTAGAGCAATGCTCTAGTTTCATCCTTACTGATCCTTCTGAGCACCCCATCATGCTTGGCCTGCAAGATCCCGTGCCCGGTGCCCCTGCTGGCCCCGTGTCTCACCCTTGTGCCCTCCTCCCTCCTCGCTGGCCTCCACTCCCACCTGGTGCCAGAGATGGTGCCTGGGTGAGGTCTCTTCCTACAGACATTTGGGGGCCGTAGCTCTGTCCTCCCCCTGGACCCACGCATGGGCTAGTGTGATGTGGAGCTGGGGTGGGGGTGGGGGTCAGCTTGAGCCTGAACCTTCTGGGGACACAGGGCTGCCAAGGAAGCCCAAACTGGCCCTTGTGGGAAAGAAAGAGGCCCGAGGGTATTGGGGGAAACAGGAAAGTCTCTGAAGATCCTGGTGATCGCGTCCACCCACAGCCATAGGCGGGCTGGCAAATGCTTCAGCCAGGGCCTGCCTGAGCCCCGGATGCGGGGACCCTGAGGCAGGAGGAGCATATTACCATTGTCCTGAGCCACGCACGGGCTAGAGGAGCTTTGACTCTTCCCGGAGGTCTGTGCTCCAGGTTCTGGGGTCCCATAGCTGTAGCCTTTTCTGTTCCCTCCACCTAGAACACTAGTTCTCCACTCTCCTGGCCTGCAGTTCATAGCCTCCTCCCTTCAGACCCTTCTCTGAAGGAAACAAGCCATGGCCCCTCCTCCTCCCTCCCTTGGGAGCCTTCCCCCTCCCCCACCCAGCAAGGGTTGTCATTCTCTCTCTATCTCTCTTTTTTTTGGTTCTGAAGATTGAACTCAGGGGCATTCTCTCTCTGAGCTCTAACCCAGCCCCCCCCCCCTTTTTTTTTTACTTTGAAACAGGATTTCACTAAGTTGTGGAGGGCCTCACTAAGTAGCTGAGGCTGGCCACGAACCCACGATCTTCCCGTCTCAGCCTCCCAAGTATTGAGGTTACAAGCGTGGGCCACCGTGCCTGACTCTCATGAGCACCTATCACCAGAGCGGTTGGCTGGGTTGACTTAACTCTGAATTTTTAGTAGTCCTGGTCTCAGTCACCAAACTTGCTGAGAGTTTAACGGCATGCTTCAGCAGCCAAGAAACAACAAACATATAGGAACAGGCGTAGCAAGACACATGCAGAGGACGCCAGGCGCGGTGGCACACACCTGGAATCCCAGTACTTGGAAGGCTGAGGCAGGAGGATCCAGGTCCGAGGCCAGCCTCAGCAACCTAACAAGATCCTGTTTCAAAAACAAAAGAGAAGCCGGGCGTGGTGGCGCACGCTTGTAATCCCCGCGCTTGGGAGGCAGAGACAGGAGGATCACGCAGGTTCGAAGCCAGCCGTGCGCGCTGGCTTAGGAGACCCTGTTTCCAAATAAAAATGTAAAAATAGGTCTGGGAGCGTAGCCCGGAGGTAGAAGGGCTTCCAGGAACCCCAGTACCACCAAAAAAAAAAAAAAAAAAAAAAAAGCTATGAAAAGGGCTGGGGGTGTAGCTGGGATGTAGAATGTCCCTGGGTTTAATCCCCAGTACCACCAAAGAGAATACTACAAATATCTATGTTACAAGCCAAAATTAAAAGACAGTTCACCGACTGAGAAGGACACAAACAACCGATGGACGGCGAGCTGGCGATCCTGGACACGTGAAGACAAAGACCAGAGCCAGGTCACACGGGAAAGGATGCAGGTCAGCGGCTCGCTGGCCAGCAGATAGAGACGTGCCCAGTCACACTTGCAGCAAGGAAAGTGTTAGTCAGAGCTAACCAGAGACCCATTTTATTGATTTATTAGATTGGTACCAGGGGTTAACCCCAGGGGCATTCTACCTCTGAGTTACATCCCCAGCCCCTCCTTTATTTATTAGATTTTTAAAATTTGGAAACAGGCTCTCTCCAAGTTGCCCAGGCTGACCTCAAACCTGACATCCTCCTGTCTCAGCCTCCCAAGTACTGGGATTCCCCATTTTATGATCAATCAGGTTGGCAAAGAGCAGCGTGTTGGACAGAGGAACGACTCATTTGACGCAGGGACACCTGCAGGGAGGCGGCTGATGGAGGTTTATTACACAACCTTATGGTCAGAGAACCGCAACCTCAATAAAAAAATGTTAATACACACGGCTCTTGGCCCCGCAGTGTTACATACACACCCTGTAGATACCACTGTACGAAGGCAAAATGGTCTGTGTATGAGGACATTCCAGGCAGGTTTATTTACAATGACCTAAAAGTTCACGGATAGGAAATTGCTAAATAAGCCACAGTAGGTCCATAAAACAAAATGCAACTTGTAAAAAGAATGAAGATTTAGCAGGGCATGATGGCCCACACTACTTTGGAGGCTGAGGCAAGGAGGATCGCGGGTTTGAGGACAGCTGCAGCCACTTAGCGAGACCATATTTAAAAATAATAAAAATAGGGCTGGGGGTATAACTCAGAGGTAGGATGCCCCTGGGCTCGATCCCCAGTACTAAAAAATAAAAAGAAGTGGGGGTGTAGCTCAGAGGTAGCATGCTCCTGGGGTCAATCCCCAGTACACACACACACACACACACACACACACACACTGGGAAGAAAAAAAGGAGGAAGAGGTGATTTGCTTCTGGCCCTAATCAACCAGGTTGGAGGAAAACAAGATATCCAGGGGCTGGGGATGTAGCCTGGTGGTACAGTGCTTGCCTCGCCTGTGCAAGGCCCTTGGTTCAATCCCCAGCACTTCAAAAACCAACAACAAAAAAGACATCTTTCTGCATGTAGCAGAGAATATCAAGGGCCCAGGGCCCTGCCGTACCCCTCCCCTTCTGGCTGCCCCTGCCCACCCCATCTCCCGCTCCCTTCCTCTTGCCCACGTGCAAGCTGTTCAAAACTTGCTCGGCTCCACCTTCAAGACACCCCCTTCTTCTAGTCTCGCACTAGCCCTTGGTACAAGACACTGAGGTATGACCACCATGGTCCAGCTGTGCCTCTCTCTACATCATTTGCTAAAACCAAAGTCCCCGAGAGCAAACCGCCAGGCTCAGAATGACCTATGAGGATCTTTGTGACCTCCACCCCAATTGTGGAACTAGGGGCTGAGCCTAGGGGCGTTCTACCTTGAGCTACACCCCAAGCCTTTTTCATCTATTCATTTATTTATTTATTTGCCGTACTGGGGATAGAACCCAGGGGCATTCTACCTGCGAGCTACACCCCAGCCCCATTTTTTTAGTCTTTATTTTGAAACAGGGTCTCACTGAGTTGCAAAGGGCCTCACTAAGTAGCTGAAGCTGTCTGAGAACTGCATTCCTCCTGTCTCCGCCTCCCAAATGCTGGGATCACAAGCGTGCGCCACCACAACCAGATACTATTTTTTATTTTAAAACAGGATCTCACTAAGTTGCTGAAGGTCTTGCTAAGTTAGTTACAGAGGCTGGCCTTGAACCTGCAACCCTCTCAAATCAGCTTCCCAAGTACTAGGATTACAGGTGTGCACCACTGTGCCCGGCCCAAACTTTCTTAATAGAACTGCTGTTTTAGAATACTTTTAAGTTTCAGAACAATTATGGGGTCAATACAGAGTTTCAGCATGCCCCGCACCTGTTTCTCCTATTAACATCTCACTGTGGGCAGGTGTCACAATTAGCAACCCAATACTGACACTCTAGCCATAACCAATGACAGATCTTCTTTAGATGTCATTAGCTTTTCCATTGGGTGCTTTGCTATTTCCACACCTGCCTTGAATTTTGAACCATTTTTTACAATGTTGAAACAGAGTCTCTCTACGTTGCTGAGAATGGCCTCAAACCTGCAATCCTCTTGTCTCAGCTTCCCAAGTACTGGGATTGCAGGCATACAACTAACACACCCGGCTTCTAAATTATCTAATTTTTTTTTTTTTTTTTGCAGGTCTGGGGATGAAACCCAGGGGCATTCAACCTTCGAGCTAAACCCCCTGCCCTGATTTTTTATTCTTTATCTTGAAACAGGGTCTCGCTAAGTTACGGAGGGCCTCACTAAGTAGCTGAGGCTGTCCGCGAACCGTGATCCTCCGGTCTCAGCCTCCCAAATGCTGGGATTACAAGTGTGCGCCACCACGCCTGGCTTAAATTATCTAATTTTCTAAAAAGTACTGTTCCACTGGCCAGGAAGTGGCCTCAGACTGGTGACTTCGTTGCCTATCCCCAGGGACCCACCTGAGAAACCTCCAGCAGAAAACGTCAAGGCTGCTACAGGTGTGTGTGTTTTGGGGAGGAGACACAAGCCCACCTCTGCAGGAGGACAGTGGCCACTCCTCACTTGCAAGGAAGGGGCTCAGAGGGAGACCTCTCTCCCCACCTCTGCTTGGATCTCCACCGCGCACCTGTGGTCCAGCATCTGCCAGCAGGGGGCAGCATTCTCCAAATTCTCCCAAAGGTGCTGCAGCACCTTTGGGACAGCCCGGCCCTGGTCCTTTGCTATTCTGTTGTTTCCCTGTGTGGCTACTAGCTGCCTCCAGCCCACATCTTTAGGGCAGGAGCCCGAGACACCAGGAGGCAGGCCTATGCCCCAGACCACATCACTGGCTCCCATGTCCGTCATTGCTCTGGGGCTCCGATCTCAGCACCACTGAGGAGGCCCCCGAGCTGCAGGTAGAGCTGGCTGGGCCCTGGTACTAGGACCCCCAGAGCAGGCGCGAGTTGGCCTCTCCCAGGGGTGCCCGTGGGTGGGGCGCCTGCTGAGGACATTGTCCCCGGGGCTGGTACCACAGGGCCCTGGCCGCCCCTCCCGCCACCGCTGCCCTCTGAAAGGCCTTTCATCCCTAGGCCGCTGGCCGCATCAAAGACCGTCTATGGAAAGTCATATTTTTCCCCAAACCAGAAAAGTTCAGGCTCAGAGCACAAACATTCGACTCATTATTTAGAAATAACAAGTCCTCCGGGTCCTGGTATCAGATCAAAGCTCAGAAATTAAACTCTCCAGAAAAGGAGGCGGCCGCGATCAGCAGATCTGTGTTTGCTTTTTTTTTTTTTTTCTTTTTCATTCAGCAGCAGCTAAAAAAAGGGCCTTGAAATCTGCCTAGCGGTTTGGAAGTCTGGCCCGGGGTTTGGGAGCCGGGAGGAGACAGCGCGCTCCGGAGGCTTCTGGGTGTGGAAGCTGAAAATATTTGGTTGGCGTGACAATGGAGCTGGCTTGGCAGTTTATCAAGCCCCGGCCTCAGGGAAAATCCTCTCCCGCTCCGCTCCGTGCCCCAGCCACAACTCCTTCTCTTGCACATGCACATGCATGCGCGCATACACACACATACACACACACACACACACACACGCACGCGCGTGTGCACACATACAGCAATGGCTCTGCACAGGTGCCACCTGCCCACAGCAGCTGGGATCCACAAGGGCGCATGCGCCAGCTGCATCCACAGGAGGTGTCTGACCAAGTCACACACGGGCACACGCAGGTGTGCACACTCAGGGTCACAGCTACTGAAGGAAGAGGGACCAGGAGCATGGCTCTTCACCCCACCAGGGAACAGGAGCTGGGGGCTGGCCAGAAGTGGGCCATATAACCAGGGGGTGATACAGTGGACCCACCCACCCCCAGATTCAGATGGGCTTGCCCTTCAGGGGGATATTGCCTCTCGCTGACCTCCACTCCAAGGATCTCAGACCCCTCGACCCCTGCTGCAGCTGCCAGCCACAGTCAGAGGCGTGGACGTGTCCCCTAGGCTATCCCCACTGCGATCTCTGCTGTGACCTCTCCCCCTCCCCCACATGCCATGACGATGCCCCCACACCCCCATGCTCCACCCCCAGCAGCATAGGGCAGGATTCCCCTTGAGCACTGGGTTTGGGGCCTGGCTGGGAGGGTGTGTTCTGAACGGCAGGCAGGATAGTCACCCAGCCTGCCACAGTGCCTGTCTTTCTATGGTGGACACAGCGTCTTTGGCATGGGGAGCCAGACAGTGGATGGCATCGCTGAAGGCTGAATCAAACCTGACCTGAAGCCTGCTCTGGATCCCAGCCTTTCAATCTCAAAGTCTGTAAAACCTGTCTGTGTCACTTGGGGAAGTGTTTGTTTGCTTATCTTTGGTGCTGCGGATTGAACCCAGGGGTGTTCTATACCCCCAGCCATTTTTATTTTGAAACTGGTTCTGACTATGTTGTTAAGATTAGCCTCAAATCTGCGATCCTCCTGTCTCCGTCTCCCAAGTATTAGGAATATGGGTGCGTACCACCATGCCCGGCTTGGATAAATTTGAGGTGAGTTTTCTCTTAAATGCCAAAAAATGAAGCAGGGAGACTGGAACCTGGGTCCCTTTGCCCTCACCTCCCACAAAGCAGAGGTCAGAGGTCAGAGGCCCATCAGAGCCACCAAGCCACAGATACAGAGTAACCTAGCCCTGAAGCCCCTCTTTCTGTTTTTTTTTCTGTTCAGCCTCCCAAGGACTCTGGACAGGCAATTCCTGCAGGCCCCTTACAGGAACACACTGTCCACCGGTAGGTCCCAAACAGCTCCTCCATGTCAGATCTCCACCTGAGATCCCAAAGCCCCTGGTTGTAAGATAAGGTAACATACCAAGCCCCGGCAGGGACATCTTTATTCTGTCTACCACTTGGGCATGTTCTGCGGACACACATGTGCCCAGATATACATACCCGTCCTATGTTCACCCCTGCGTGCATGCAAACAGATCTGCTGGCTTAGTCTAGGTTCCCTAAAGAGCAGAGCCCAAGACCAAATTTGATATGCAGGTGATCTATTCCGGAGAAGATCTCTGGAAGTAGACGAAGGCAGGTAGCGGGCCTGGGAAGGGAACCTAGAGAGGAGGTGCTGCTAGGTACCCATGAGAGGCTGCGGCAAGGGGAGGGAGTGTGAATCCACCATGCTGTCGGTGGAAGGTCATTCCCAAAGCATGCACACCCCAGCACTTCTGGGGCCCTGCCTCGGTGGCCCAGAGGCCCCCACACACTTCATCAGACAAGTCTTAGACACAGCTGGACTCTGGGCCTCTGAACCAGACACGCCCAAACACACCGCAGGGACCCACGTGCACTTCCGGGCACACAGTGAGCACTGCGCTCCTGTGGCGTGAATGCCACCAAGCAGCGCTGGGGCACGTGGCCCGCACTGGACCTCCGTGCCCTGGACCTCAGGGACGGCTGTTTGTTAACCCCCAGAACCCTACCAGAAGAGCCGATTCAAGACTGACGGGGGAAAGGCCAATGTCCCTTTAAAGTCCCCCCAGAACTCCTGCCTCTAAGTTTAGCACCAGACACGGGGCAAATAAGAGAGAAGAAATAGAAAACAGCTGGAAAGGCAGACAGTGTGACACTCTCTCTCTCTCTCTCTCTCTCTCTCTCTCTCTCTCTCTCTCTCTCTCTTTCTTTTCTCAAAAAGTGATGAAAATAGTGTCCTAGACAAGCTTGTTTTCTAGGCAATGTTATTTTAGGCCATGTATTAATGGTATGAGAATTAGTGCAAATTAAGTAATTAGGCGGCGGCTGGCAGCTAGAACGCCAGGTGTTTATGCGCCCTGCTCTGCGCTCCCTGCGCTTCCTGTGCTCCGGGCTCCACACCTGTCAGTAGGGGAGTCGCCACTTAACAGTGCGCGCAGGGGCAGGGACCGGTGGGTCTAGCTAGGCATTCTGGGATGCCTGCATCCCATGATGTGGGCCACAGGGCTGGGCCGGCCCAATTTGGATGTTACTACAACCAGGCTTCAGGCTAAGCCACAGGGGCGCCCCGGTCATGAATCCAGGCAGAACCCTCCCTACATCCCCCACACACCAGTGTCTGGGCAGCCGCCAGGCTCCGAGCAGGTCCTCAGCGCTGGACTCACCTTTGATGATCACCTCCCACGAGTGTCGTATATACTGATTGCCACAGCAGGTCACGCACGCCATGGCACGCTGAGGGGGAGCAGCTCATGCATTCTAACTGCACCTGAGGCCCTAATGCCCAAGACGTGCATGTAGGGCCCAGGGCGAGCCCTGCACCCTCACTCTGCCTCAGTTGCCTCCACTGCAAAGAGGGTTGCAGACTTAAAAGTAAGACGTCATAAGCTGGGCATGGTGGTGCAGGCTTGTAATCCCAGCATTTGGGAGGCTGAGACAGGAGGATCGCGGTTTGCAGACAGCCTCAGCTACTTAGTGAGGCCCTTTGCAACTCAGTGAGACCTGGTTTCAATATAAAGAATAAAAAATAGAGCAGGGGGTGTAGCTCAGAGGTCAAATGCCCCTGGGTTCCATCCCCAGACCCACAAAAAAAAAAAAAAAAAAAAAAGGACATCGTGCCGGGCACAGTGATGCAAACCTATATAATTCAGCACTTGTAGGGGCTAAGACAGGAGGATCCCAGGTTCATGGCCATCCTCGGTGACTTAGTGAGGCCCTAAAATAAAATATTTTCAAAATAAAATATTTCAAAATAAAATAGGGCTGAAGGTACAGCTCAGAGGCAGGAGCGTCCCTGAGTTCAATGCCCCGTAAGAAAGAAAGAAAGAAAGAAAGAAAGAAAGAAAGAAAGAAAGAAAGAAAGAAAGAAAGAAAGAAAGAGAGGGAGGGAGGGAGGGAGGGAAGGGAAGGGAAAGGAAAGAAAGAAAGAAAGAAAGAAAGAAAGAAAGAAAGAAAGAAAGAAGAAAAAGAAAAAAGAAAAGAAAAAGACGTCCTATCACAGCCCTGAGCTGCCAAGCTCTATGTGGAATCTCCAAGCCTACAAGCCTGGGCTCGCTTTCTCTCCTCCATCACGTTTCCTAGAGAAACAGCTTGCTGCAGGATGCCCTGTGTTAGGAACATCCCCAAAGGGCGCCCTTGGAGCATTTGCCCTCATGCCCTGTCCCCGAGGGCAGAGGTTCCCCCTGGCATGTGCTGGCAGGTCCCCGCAGGCACAGCCTAGACTCAGCAGGTGCGCAAGCATGTGCGGTGCTCTCCGAGCCAGCGCCGCCCCCGGCCCCTCCGGGCTGCATGAGAGAAACCAGGTTTATTATTTCCTCACCAGCCTGGGAAATTTCTGTTCTGCCACCATGAGGACCCACGGGAGTGGCAGACAACAGCCTCCTGATTGAGCATGGGTAATGCTTTGAACTTGTCCAAAGCTGAGCTAAAACAAGGGTCCCAGGGGGTCTGCCCTGAAGCGTGGTCTCAAACCCAGCCAAGGTGACCATGCAGGGTTGAGCAGATGCTCTTACAGGACTGGGGTCCCACCTTGCCACTGACCAGAGAAGCCACAGGGAACACACACACAACACACACACACACACACACACACACACACACACACACACACACCTGAAGGATGGAGAGCTGGCTATCTGTCCCAGTCTGCCGTCTGTATATGGGCAGGGCAGCATCAATGGCCTGGCACTCCCAGCTGCCAGAAGGGAGGCTGAGCCTGCACTGTTGATAGCAGAGAGAGGCCAGGAACTCGAGGGTGTACAGGTGCTGCCCACTGAGCAGGGCCAGGATATCAGCCGTCCACCAAGCATCTAGTCCCACCAGTGGAGAGGAGGCACTGTCCACCCTGCACACCGTCTCCAGCACAGAGGTGCAGCTCTTTTTTTTTTCTCATTCAGAATTTTTTTTATTGGTACACTGTATTCATACATCATAGTGGGATAAAAAAAAAAAAAACTTTTGTAGACATACATGCACACATCGCCCAGTTAGCCCCTACCCGATCCCCACCCTGTTCCCTCCCCATCCCTCCTTCCCATGCTTGGCTTAGTGGTTGACATCTAGTATTATAGCAATTTATCCAATATTAATGATGATAATCATACATAACAGTTTCATTTGTCTGATACCAAGCTTTTGATGACTTAAAGATAACATTTCAATATTTCTTTTTGCTTTCTTTCTTACCAGAGAATATTTTTTCTTTTTTTTTTCTTTAGGTGAAACTATCATATATTTATTTATTTATTTTTCAGAAAAAAATCCATCCTAATATGGAATATCGACTCTAGATACCCAAAATGATCTTGAAAAAGAACAAAGCTAGAAGATGTATATTTTCTGATTTCAAACCATATAAAGCTACAATAATTGAGACAGTGTAGTACTGTTATAAGGGCAGATATGTAAACCATTGGAGTTAAATAAAAGCCTAGAGCTAAATTCTTCCATATATTGTCAAGTTATTTTTGACAAGGTTTCCACGAACATTTGGTGGAGGAAATACTAGTCTTTTAGCTAAATAGTGTTGAAAAATAATAATTACATGAAAAAGAATAAAACTGGACCCTTACCTAACCCCATATACAAATATTAACTCAAAATAGATAAAAGACCTAAATATAAATCTTAAGACTATAAACTTTTAGAAGAAAATCTGGGTGATAAAACCTCACAGCATTGAAATTGGCAGTGATTTCTTGGATATGATTTCAATGGCACAGGCAACAGAAGGGTATACAAACTCCCTAAAAAATAAAAAAATATTGTATATCCAAAGACAATGTAAACAGAGTTAAAAGTTACTGATAGAATGGGATAAAATATTTCCAAATGCTATATCTGAAGGTATATTAATATTCCAACTAGAAATCCTAAAAGTTAGCAACAATAAAAGCAAACAATACAATTTAGAGATAGGTAAAAGACTAACATAAATAATGAATCTCCACAGATAACCAATCTTAGTTGTCTGTTGGATAGAAAATCTTGTTTCTCTGGTTCTGGTGTGTGTTACCTATTTCTTCTTTGTAGTTAATCTCTTTGAGTATTTTCTCTAGTGCTGGTTTTGAAGACATAAATTCCTTCAGTTTCTGTTTGTCGTGGAAGCTTCTTATTTCCCCATCTAATTTGATAGAAAGTTTTGCTGGGTAGGAAATTGGTCATTTTGACAATTATGTGGCATGGGGATCCTCTTCTTCGATCTTGTCTAACGGGGGTTCTATAAGTTTCCTGGACCTGTGTATCGACCTCTTGCTCTATGTTTGGAAAATTTTCTGCTATTACTTCCTTGAAGAGATTGTTGATCCCTTTGGTTTCACCTTCTTTTCCCTCCTCTATTCCAATTATTCTTAGGTTAGCTCTCTTAAAATGGGCCCATATTTCTCCAATGTCAGATTCCTGCTGTCAGATATTTTTTCCTAAATTAGAAACTATGCGTTCATTTTTGGAGTGATCATCTTCTAGGAGCGAGATTCTATTCTCCATGTGGTCTAATCAGTTGTTTGTACTTTGAATTGAGGCCTTTACTTCATTAATTGCATCCTTTATCTCTCTTTGGCTCTCTCTGAATTCTTTTCGAAACACCTCTATTATTTCTACAGTTATTTTCCTGATTTGATCTTCTAGAAATCTCTGAATTTCTATTTTATCAGGTTCTGATGTTGTGGGGTAGTGGGCATTCATTGCTCCATTGTTATTCCTCTTTCCCATGATTTTGGAAGTTTGTGCCTTCTCTGGGTTCTTCCCTTGGGTCACTACGACTTCACTTAAGGTGCTCTGGATCTCGAGTCTGTGGTATCTCAGTCCCCACTACTCCTTTACTGGGTTGTATCACAGAGTCTCAGACCCAGGGAGTCAATCGAGGCTGCTTTAGACCGTGGGGGGTGCCAGGTTGGGTGTTCTCCTATGGTGTGATATCTCTGCCACCGCCACTCCCCCACTGGGTCAAGTCCCTGGGAGTCAGTACTGGGTTTTCTCCTCTAGGGGCCACAATTTGACTCACTGTTGTTGAGTGCACTGATGGAGCTGTAGTGGACTCGGTGAATTCGCTGCTGCTGCCGCCAGTGGCAATATAGCACCGCTGTCATGCCCTTGGCCGTGAGGCTGGTGTATTTCTTCTCTGATTTTGAGCTCCGCTCTGAGTCCCTGCAGGGTGTGCTGAGCCCAGCCACTGAGAGCTTTAGATGCTCCCTGCACCGAAAAATCTGCCAAATTCCGCCCAGCTGATCCGCAGCGGCTCACCTCGGCTCGCTATCCGTTGCTCCTCTCTGGGGCCTGGTGGGCTATTGAGTGCATTGGTCTGGTGCCGTCCGGTGAGTTCACTGCTGCCGCTGGCAGTAAGACGCTGCTGCTGCGTCCTCGGGCGTGAGGCCAGCGTATCTCCTCTGTGGCTCCGAGCTCTGTTCTGAGTCCCCCTCCTCTCCGGGAACTGGTGCTGCAAGGGAAGATGGCGCCCACACCGCTCCGAGCGGCTCCAGCCGCAGCCACTGCAGTCTGGTTTCTTTCTGGTGTCTCGTTTTTCCAGCCCTCTTTTTCTCTGTCCCTCGTAATTACATTTTTTGTTTCTCTGCTGATGGTGTTTTCTGGCTTTGAAAGGCGCTGATTTTGTGGTAATAGAGATTAGTTGTTAGCGGGGCTCGTAAGCCCTGCTTTTCTCCGTCGCCATCTTCCCAGAAGTCCCGAGGTACAGCTCTTAAAGATGACAACAGGTTCCTGGGTTGTCTGTGGAATGGGAGGTCTATGACATGCTCAAGAAAAAGGGCCCTAGACCACTGTTGTAAAATGATCACAAACTGGGGCCATGAAGAAGTATGTTCTCAGCCGAGCACAGTGGCACACACCCAGAACCCCAGGACGTGCGAAGCTGGGACAGGAGGATTACGGGTTCAAGGCCAGCCTCAGCAACTTATCAAGACCGTCACCAACTTAGTGAAACCCTGTTTCTAGCCATTAATAAATTAATGGCTAGAAGGTATAGCTCACAGGTAGAACATTCCTGGGCTCAATCCCCAGTACTCCCCCACCCAAAAAAAAAGAAGTGTGTCCTCACAGTCCAGGAGGGTGAGGTGTTAGGGGTCTGGGGCCTCGTAGGCTGCAAGGGGGTTGTACTCCTTGGTATCCCTCACCTTGTAGACACATCACCCCTATCTGCATATGTCCATGGCTAATTCTCTCAGGCTCTGTGTCTGACACCTGCTGTTGATTTGGGGTCAACTCTAAATCCAGGGTGATCTCATCTCAAGGCTCTCAACTAATTATATCTGCAATGACCATATTCCCAAAAGAGCTTCTGGGTGGATGAGATTGGGGGGATTACTGTTCAGTCCAGCACAGGGGGTTCCAGGCAAAGGACTTAAAAGGCACTGTGTCACAGTGGAATGCATCACAGGCTCGCCAGAGATTGGACCCAGGGGCATTCTACCTCTGATCTACACCCCCAGCACCGCTTCATTTTATATTCTGAAATAGACTCGATAAGCTGGGCGTGGTGGCACACGCTTGTAATCCCAGCATTTGGGAGGCTGAGACAGGAGGATCGCACCGGTTCGAAGCCAGCCTCAGCTATTTAGTGAGGTTCTCAGCAACTTAATGAGACCCTGTTTCCAAATAAAATATAAAATAGGTCTGGGAGTGTAGCCCAGAGGTAGAAGGCCCCTAGGTTCCATCCCCCGTACCACCAAAAATAAAATAAAATAAATAGACTCAATAAGTTGCTTCAAGTCTTACTAAATTGCTGACGCTGGCCTCAAACCTGCCATCCTCTTGTCTCAGTCTCCCAAGTACTGGGATTACAGGTATGCCCCACCACACCCAGCATATTTATTTTTTGAAACAGGATCTCGATAAGTTGCTGAGGCTGGCCTGGCGCCTGTGATCCTCCTGTCTCAGCTTCCCAAGTACTGAGATTCTAGGTATGCACCGCCGTGCCCGTCAACACAGCCCTATTTCTGCCAGGGGACTCCCTTTGTGACCTCCATCCCAGGTACTCAACTCCAGGCCCAGCAGCAGCCCAGGGCTTGGGAGAAATGCAGAAGCCCAGGCTCAACCCCAGGTTCCCCTGAGCTCGCTTCCACGAGATCTCAGGCAATTCCTGCACCTGCCAAGCTAGAGAGGCGCCCGCGTGTGAGGCCACATAAATGGGCAGCTCTTCCTCCAGCTCCTACACCTGACCGCTTCCCCTCTCGGGTTCTCCTGTGGCTATGGGTCCCGTTCCCCTGGCACCCAGCGCCCCACCCGCTTGTTTACCAGTGGAGAAAGCAGGCCTGGAGGGTGCGACTCTGTCCCCGGTTCCAGCTGTGGAGCAGCTGAGCTCATTGGAAAGTCGGCGGTAGGCCTGAATGCGGCCCTTGTCTATGCGCCCGGGTCAATAGCCTCCCTGGCTGCCCAGCATTTCTATTGACTCAAGATAAGTTCCGGGAGGCCGGAGAACAGTCACTCTTTGGCCCGGTGTCTGCTGGCCCAGCCAGCCAGGCCAGGATCGCTGGGCCTGGTGCGTCCCCAGGCCGGCCCCATGGTCCGGGGCTGCCAGCTCAGCAAATACCCTGCCTGACCTCATGCTTTGCTCCTTATCCCTGGCCCACCTGGAGCCCCGCGGCGATTACACCTATCAGCCTCCGGTGTTGGTGCCAGCGTGTAAGAGCATCACGTGTCTCCGCAGCTCGGTGCAGAACAGGTGTTGAAGTGACATCATATCTCACTTGCGATCACTCGGTCCTCCGGCTTCCATCAATATTGACGTTCCCAGCTGCACGGAGAATCTAATCAGACTTCCGGTGACGGCTGCCATGTTTCTGACACCTTGATCCTGGCTGCGGTGCTCAGCACCCGTCTCTGCAACATTGGGCGTTTGCCTTCGGGGGGCAGAGAGGGGCTGAGGGGTGGGCTGACCGGTGGGGCCTCAGAATGGCTAGCGAGGGGACAGGGCCAGGAAGAGGTACAGGGGCGGGATGTGTCAGCCCAGGGTTTAGCCTGCAGGACTCAGACCTGGGAGAAGAGCCTGCAGCCCTTGGGGGCCCTGGGATTTCAGCCACTGTGCCCAGCAAGTAGCGAGAGGCTGAGGCTCAGGGTGGGAGGCAAAGGTGGGGGGAGATTTTTCCAGACATTTCCTTTTGGAAAAATAGCATTTTCGCAGTCAAATGCCCCAGCAGCAAATGAAGTTGCTGAACCGGGCCAGCCCACAGGCCAGTGCCAGAGAGGAGAAGCGGCACCTCCCGTGCGTCCTGCACCTCGTCCTTCCCAGGTTTGACCTCCACCTGCCCTCACCACCGTCTGAACCACTGTGGATAAGCCTCAACGAAAGGGCAAAGCCGGGCTTAGTGGCTCACAGCTGCTATCCCAGTACTTGGGAGGCTGAGACGGGAGGATGGCAGGTTCGAAGCCAGCCTCAGCAACTTGGGGAGCGCCAATGTCAATAAATAAATAAATAAGCCGGGTGTGGTGGCGCACGTTTGTAATCCCCCTTGGGAGGCGGAGACAGGAGGTTTGAAGCCAGCCTCAGCTGGTTTAAGAGACCCTGTTTCCAAATAAAAATGTAAAGTCTGAGAGTGTAGCCCAGAGGTAGAAGGCCCCTGGGTTCCATCCCCAGTACCACCAATAAATAAATAAATAAATAAAGAAAGAAAGAAAGAAAGAAAGAAATAATGTGTGTGGTGGTGCACAGCTGTAATCCCAGTACATGGGAGGCTGAGTCCAGAGGATGGCAGGTTCAAGGCCAGCCTCAGCTACTTAGCAAGACCCTGTTCCAAAATAAACAGGGCTGGGGGATGTAGCTTGGAGGTAGAATGCCCCTGGGTTCACTCCATAGTGGGGATGAGGAGGAGGGGAGGAGGAAGAGAAAGAGGAGGAGGAGGAGGAGGAAGAAGAGGAGAGAAGGAGAGAAACAAAGTGGTGAAGCCATGCAGCCGGGCGGTAGCACAGCAGTGTCTCTGGGCCGTGTCGTCTAGAAGGGGGGCTCTGGGGAAGCGAGACTCTTCTTCATGGCCTGAGTCCCTCTCGGCCCCCCAAGTGGAAAGACCTCAGAACTTGGAGAAACCGTCTGGAGTTGTGCTGACCCATCAGGGGTAGGAGATAAACCCACCTAATGTCAGAATAAATAAGAAGCTGAAACCAGAGAGGCCCAGAGAGATAAGACAGGCATTCCGGAGGTACAGGGGGAGGCGAGGGGAGGCACTGTGCCCCCGCACCCCCAGCCCCAGCCCCAGCCCTGGAGAAACAAAGAGATCAGTGCTGCCCACGTTAATCATTACTGGTTGGGCAGAGGCCCTGTTTGTAGGAGACCAGGAGGCCCCACCTGCTGTGGCGGGCCAAGCCCTTTGTAATTTTTTTTTATTTACTAGGGATTTAACCCAGGGGCATTCTATCTCCGAGCTATGCCCCCAATCCTTTGTTTTGTTGTGTGTGGTGGTGGTGTTGTTTCAGAAACAGAGCCTCGCCAAGTGAGCACACACTGACTTTAAACTTGTCATCCTCCCAACCCAGCCTCCCCAGTACCGGGACTGCCACTACGCCTGGCCCTGCTTGGTTTTGAACCCGCGCCTCTCCACCCAGGACCTAGCATGTCCCATTCAAGTCCAGCTCATCCTGGTGGCCACACCAAGACAAAGGGTGCGCTTCTCTGAGCCCCAAGTCTGTCCTCACGGTGTGAGACGTCTCCACCAGGTGAGCAAGGGCTATACGGCCCCCTGGCTGTGTCCGCAGGAGGCCGGAGGGCAGCCATTGGGCCATCCTTCCCTACCCCAGGGAGTGCACAGAGAAGGAAGCAGGTCCCACTGGGGGCTGCTGGGTGGGGCCAGAGAACTTGAGAATTCCAGGACAGCTGTGCTCAGAGGAACCCCACCACAAGACACCCCTCCCCACAGCAGCCAGCTCTTCAGAGCTCATCTGCCCAAGCACGCAGTGGGTCGGAAGCCCCAGCCTGAGACGCGGTCCCCTGCCCGGGCTTGCACACCCGAGGCCTGCAGAAGCCAGGTGGTCAGCGCAGACGCGTTCCTTCCCGGGGGTCGGGGGCATGGCAGGTGGGGGCAGGGTGTCTCCTCTAGCTTCTATCCTGACAGGTCAGGTCTGCAGGAAGCCTCAAGGTCCAAGGGGGTAGGCTGAGCTGATGGGGAGAAGGAGGCGGGGAGGCAGGCGAGCAGGGCTCCCCCTTGGGCCCCCCCAGCTCTGCCTGGAGAAGGGCGGCAGAGGGTCAGCATTGGCAGGCGCTCTGCTGAGCCATCACCACGCTTAGTTCCGGGCACCTCGCGTGCCTCTCGGATGACCTCATGCCAACACCACTGTAATTTCAGATGAGGCAGACAAGTCCCCAGGGGAATGCGGCTTTGAGGCTCACCCAGGGGAGCGCTAGGGGACACTGGCCAGGGCGTGGAATCTCCTCAACCCCAGATGAGGATTAGGTCACAGAGCATCCAGGGCTGGACCTGAACTCTCCGTGCAGGAGCCCCGGTTCAGTGAGGGGACGCTTGACCAGAGGCAATCGGGGCCAGGCAAGACCTGTGCACAAGTGTGTGCATGTTTGTGAAAATGCGTGTGTGCGTGTGTGCATGTGCGGACGAAAGAGGTGCTGACCTCAGTAATTTGGGGGGCGGTGGTGGTAGTACTGGGTATTGATCCTGGGGGCAGGAAGTTCTACCTCTGAACTACACCCCCAGCCTTTTTTATTTCTAATTTTGAAATAGGGTCTCACGAAATTGCTAAGGGTCTCCCTAAGTTGCCGAGACTGGCCTCGAACCCGCAATCCTCCTATCTCAGCCTCCTAAGTCATGGATTACAGGCGTGCGCCACTGCACCCAGCTCCAGGTGACGATTTGAATGAAGATAATTTATTATTATCTTGCCTTTGTTAATTAATGTTCAACAAGAAAGTATTTTCCAGAGCAAATTCCATTAATCCCACAATTCACCCTGGGTCAGTTGTCTAACCTTGAAATGAAACAGTTTCCAGTTGATTTGTTTTTCTGCTGGCTAAAATTAAATTCGCGGGGATAATTTCCATTTTAATTTACAGCGGAGTAATGATTCGCTCACTGGCGTTGGTTGGTGTCTGTTTTCACAGTTCCTGCTCCTCAGATCTTCAGGGAACCAGAGAACAAGTCACTGTCACTAATGCTTCCGTCTCCTGCACTTGTTCACATCTGCGTTTCTGTGGACACCAACATCTACTTTTCTGGATTGAATTGTGCAAAATAAGCCCAGGTGTGGTGTCAGATTCCTGGAATCCCAGTACTTGTGAGGCTCAGACAGGAGGACGGCAGGTTCAAGGCCATCCTCAACAACTTATAGAGAGGTCCTCTGAAGCTTAGTGAGACCCTGTTTCAAAATAAAAAATTAAAAATCCGGGTGTGGTGGTGCGTGTTTGTAATCCCAGCATTCAGGAGGCTGAGACAGGAGGATCGCGGTTCGTGGACAGCCTCAGCTACTTAGTGAGGCCCTCCGCAACTTAGTGAGGCCTGGTTTCAAAATAAAAAATAAAAGCCGGGCGTGGTGGTGCACGCTTGTAATCCCCGCGCTTGGGAGGCTGAGACAGGAGGATCAAAGCCAGCCTCAGCTACTTAGTGAGGTTCTCAGCAACGTATTGAGACCCTGTTTCCAAATAAAATATAAAATAGGTCTGGGAGTATAGCCCGAAGGTAGAAAGCCTCTGGGTTCCACCCCCAGTACCACCAAAATAAAAAAATAAAAAAATAGGGCAGAGGGTATAGAGAGGGTATAGCTCGGAGGTCAAATGCCCCTGGGCTTCATCCCCAACCCGTAAAAAATAAATAAATAAATAAAAATAAAATAGGGCTGGTGGTGTACCTCAGAGGTAGAATGCCCCTAGGTTTAATTCCCAATACTACCAAAAAAAAAAAAAAAAAGATTGCAAAATAGAGAAAATAGAGCAGAGTGTAGTGGAGCATGTTTATAATCCCAGTACTTGGGAGGCTAAGAGAGGAGAATTGCAAATTCAAGACCAGCATGGGCAACTTAGCAAGACCCTTTTTCAAAATAAAAACAAGAAGAGCCAGGGGTATGGCTTGGAGGTAAAATGCCCTGGGTTCAATCTCTAGTTCCCCAAAAATTTTTATTTAAAAAAATATGTTCTGGGAATTTTTCCCCTGTTTTACTTTTTACAGCTAATTCTGAAGAAAAGTGTGAGCTATTTTAATCTGACTGAGCAGAGAGACAGAAGAGAAGAGAGGAGGAGGGTAGAGGGGGCAGCAGAGGAGACAGGATAAGGCGGCAAGGAGCCAACGTCAGCGCTTCCAAGCTCCTCTTGTGATGGTTAATTTCGTGTCAACTCGACTTAATCTTGGGTGCCCATGTGTATGTGTATGGCTAGGCTGCATGTCTGGGTGTGTCTGTGTAGATGTTTCTAGAAGAGATTAGCATTACCTTGTTGGATTCTGTAATGTATGAACTCAATAACCCTCAGGACCAAATACAGCAGGCGGAGCCCGCTGAGTGTGGACCTCTCATCCCAGCTGCGCGGGCCCCATTGCTCTACCCACTCCTCTGGATCTCAGAATGGAATCTACATCACAGGCTTTCCTGGGTCCTGGCTTGCAGGTGGCAGGGAGTGGGCCTTCCTGTCTTCTCTAATTACTTGGGCCAATTCCTCACAATAAATCTCTCTCTCTCTCCTGTTGGTTCTGTCTCTGGAGGACCCTGACTGACACGCTTCATGAGGTCAAGAAGTCCCCAGATAAGCCAGACTTGGTGGTGTGCATTTGTAATCCCAGTACTTGGGGGGCCGAGACAGGAAGATCCCAGATTTGAGGCCAGCCTCTGCAATTCAGCAAAACCTCAGCAACTCAGCAAGACCCTATTTCCAAATAAAAAAAAAATTTATATAGGCCGGGCGTGGTGGCGCAGGCTTGTAATCCCCGCACTTGGGAGGCAGAGACAGGAGGATCGCGCAGGTTCGAAGCCGCGTGAGCTGGCTTAGGAGATATTGTTTCCAAATAAAAATGTAAAAATAGGTCTGGGAGTGTAGTCCGGAGGTAGAAGGGCTTCCAGGAACCCCAGTACCACCAAAAAAAAAAAAAAAAAAAAAAATTATATAGGACTGGGGTTGTCCATCAGAGGTAGAATGCCCCTGTGTTTAACCCCCCAGTACCATGAAGATAAAAGGGGGAGGAGAAGAAAGAGGAGGAGGAGGAGGAGGAGGAAGAGGAGGAGGAAGAGGAGGAGGAAGAGAAGGAGGTGGTGGTGGAGGAGGGGGGAGGCGGAGGAGGAGGAGAGAGAAGAGGAGGAGGAAGAAGAAGAGGAGGTGGTGGAGGAGGGGGGAGGAGGAGGAGGAGAAGAAGGAGGAGGAGAAGGAGAAGGAGGAGGAGAAGAAGGAAGAAGAGAAGGAGGTGGTGGTGGAGGAGGGGGGGTGGAGAAGGAGGAGGGGGGAGGAAGAGGAGAAGGAGGAGAAGGAGGAGGGGGAGGAGGAGGAGGAGAGGAGGAGAAGGAGACGGAGCTACCCAGCGAGCTTCAATGTCAACTGTTGAAGTCAACGTCCCCCACAGTTGCCAGGAGACTTTTAGAATCCTGGAGTCCAAGCCCTCGGCACTGAGCGCTTCGCCAGCCCCAGGGGCACAGGAGGAGCCCACAGAGGGCAGATGGCTGGAGGTGACACTGATCAGGGGCTGGTACAGGGAGATCCTGGCCCAGATCCGACGTTCTGTCTCCTTTACCCACTCTGAGCCAAGGCTCCTCATCCGCACACTAGGGGCGTAGTGGATCGCGGGAAATGTAGGATGTGGTGGAGTTTTACAGCTAAATCCTAAGCCAGGCATGGTGGCGCACTCCGGTAATCCCAGTACTTGGTGAAGCTAAGGCCAGAGGATTGCAGGTTTAAGGACAGCCTCAGCACACAGAGACTCTCATCAACCTACTGAGACCCTGTTTCAAATTTTTTTAAAAAATAAGAAAACAGCGGGGCGTGGTGGCTCACGCTTGTAATCCCAGCACTTGGGAGGCTGAGACAGGAGGATCGCACAGGTTCAAAGAGCCTCAGCTACTTAGTGAGGCTCTCAGCAACTTAGTAAGACCCTGTTTCCAAATAAAATATAAAATAGGTCTGGGAGTATAGCCTGGAGGTAGAAAGCCTCTGGGTTCTACCCCCAGTACCACCAAAAATATAAAAAATAAAAAATAAGAAAATAGAGCTGGGGATGTTGCTCTGAGGTAAAATGTCCCCCAGGTGCAATTCCAAGAAAGAAAGAGAGAAAGAAAGAAAGAAAGAAAGAAAGAAAGAAAGAAAGAAAGAAAGAAAGAAAGAAAGAAAGGGAGAGAGAGAAAGGAAGGAAGGAAGGAAGGAAGGAAGGAAGGAAGGAAGGAAGGAAAAGAGAAAAGAAAAGAAAAGAAAAGCTTTTTCCTAAGCTGCATCCTGTATTTAGACCACAGCACTGAGAACGCTGACTGATCACCATGTGGCCAAGGTCACCTCTTCCCGAACACGCACGAGCTGAGCTCTGCATCCAAGAACCTGCTGAGCCCAGGTTCCCACGGGGCCCCCTCCAGACCCGCTTGGTCCTCAGAGGAGACGCCAGCTTTGGCCCGAGAGGACCCCAGTTGACCCAGGCCCCTGCATTTCCCCACCACACATCCTCTTGCCCTCTGAGGGTCAGCTTCCCATGCAAGGATGTCATTGAGCTCCTCAGAGGGCAGAGGGCAGAGGGCAAAGCTGTTCTCAGGTCAAGGTCCCTGCATGGAGTGGGAGGAAGCCAGTGGCCACCTCCATCCTCCCACCATTAACTGCACAGAAAACTCTCCCAAATCTATCTAGATCCATTTCTAACCATTACCCTCCCCAGTTGGCTCTGTTTGACTCCCTCCAGTCCCCATTGGTGGGCTTTGCATGAGATGGGCCCCAGGAGCAGGAGGAGATCCTCTCAGGTAGCTGCGCATGCCGAGCAGTGTGCCAACACCATCTCTGGACCCTCCCAGCCATCTATGTGGGGATCCTGCCAGCTTGGAGGTAAAGCCAAGGAGCATCATCTCCACCGAGAAGACATCTGAGCCCTGGTCCATGAGAAGCCCCTCCAGGGACTCTACGGCCCCCAGTGCTCCCTGCCAAGGATAGAAGAACCCCCAGCAGGCTGCCCACCCTGCTGTGGGCACCTCCCATGATGATGTGGGAGGTCTTGGAGTGCAAGTGCTGAGGTCCCTTGGATTCCCACCCTGGAGGCTGCTGCTGTGAGATGCTCCAGCTGCCGAGGACAGGAACCAAGCGTTCAGCAGACACAGAAGCCTCCCTGCACTGCCGCCCCAGCCCCCGCCTAGCCTCCCAAGGGCACAGACTCCTCACCACCCCTGAGCAGAAGTGCCCAACTGAGCCACCCCAAATTCATGACCACGGAAGCCAGGAGAGATAACTGTCCTTCTAAGCTGCTGAGTTTGGGGCGATTTGTTACACGGCGGTAGATGACTGTTTGAGTCTGTTTTTTCGTTGCTGTGACCAAAATATCTGACAAGCACAACTTCGAAGAAGAAAGGTTCATTTAGGACTCGTGATTTCAGAGTTTTCAGAGGTCAGTCGTGGTCAGCTTTAGGACACGGTGGAAGAGGAAGAGTTCATGGCCATGGGAGGGGAGAGAGAGAAAGCAGCGGGGGACAGATGCAGTCCCCCAGGCCATGTCCCCAGAAACCCACCCCCTCCTGCCTTGTCCCACCTTCCAGCCTGGCTGCATGACCCACACACGAGGTTTGGGAGGTTTGGGGGAGGGGGGTATTAAAATCCAAGCCTTGCCGGGCGTGGTGGCGCACGCTTGTAATCCCCGCGCTTGGGAGGCTGAGACAGGAGTATCGCACAGGTTTGAAGCTAGCCTCAGCTACTTAGTGAGGCTCTCAGCAATTTAGTGAGACCCTGTTTCCAAATAAAATATAAAAAACAGGTCTGGGAGTATAGCCTGGAGGTAGAAAGCCCCTGGGTTCCACCTCCAGTACCACCCAAAAAAAAAAAATTTAAATCCAAGCCATAACAATAACCTAGGTCCTTTTCAACATTTTTGAAGTCTGAACTCTGAAGCTTTGCCAGTGGGTCAGGGGGTGTCGACTAGGAGCCCAGCTCAGAGAGGCCCCAAGAGAAGAGCGGCCCTTCCCCTGCTGCCCTTGGGAGCACCCTCCACACATGCCCCAGAACTCCAGGCTCTGCCTAAAGAGAGGCCAGGCCCCACCCCAGACTCCCACCCTGCCTCCTTCATGGGCCCCGGCAGGGTCCTTCCCTGGCACGCCTCCATTTACACCTGCACGTAGACTGTACAGTCTTCCGAGGTGGACGGGCTCCGCCTCTCTCCTCGGGCCGGGCTCCCGCAGGGCGTCCGCTAAGGTCATGGCTCCTGCTTTCCTGGCATCCCAGCCACAGGAAGAAAAGAACACATCCCCGGTCCTCCTACCCACAGACACCCGGGTCGGAGGATTCTGCCACAAAGGGACTGAGGGAGGGAGTTAGGTCCTCTTCTTAAAGAGACAGAACACTGAGGCCCAGAGAGGCATAGAACCCATGAGGTTAGTCGCCCAGCGGGCAGCAGTGGGGACCTAGCACCTTTGGTCTGCCCAACCCAATGCAGTGCTCTGCCCCCCACACAGTACCTCCCTGAAGGTGTTTCTCAAAGTTCTCTGGGCACTGTGTTTCCCCTGGATGTTAAGTGCTTTGTTTATCCACACCAGAGGACCCAGGCACCCCCGCCTGAAGTCCCCCACCTTCGGCCCTCGTCCTTGCCCCTGACCAGCGGGGCCTGCCCCATCCCGTGGCAGGTAAGCCTGGACCCTGGGAAGCCAGCCCATTCCGGAGCTTGGCCCAAAGCCCAGGCTGGCTCGGTGTATTTTCTTGGCAGCTCCGGGTCGGGGGCCAGGGCATGCCTGCAGGTGGGGGCTGTCCTCCCAGAGGTCTCAGCAAGGATCCCAGGTGGGGGGTGGCCGCAGACACTTCCTGGGCAGGTCTGCCTGCTCCGCGGGGCCCAGCTGGGCGTCTCTCAACAGCTCTGGGCAGCTTGTTTACTCAGAGCCTGGCCACTTGCTAAGGGGTTTGAGGCAGCCGGCTTGTCTGTGTGCCACCGCCAAAGTCAATGGAAAACCGCGTGGGGAAGGAGGGAGGGATTCAGGGAGTTCAACCGCAGGAGAGGGGGCTCCTGGGACGGGACACGGCTAGCCAACAGTGGGGGTGAAAGGAGGACCCCAGCGTGGGCAGAAGACAAAAACGAGGAGGCAGGTGCTCCAGGCAACCCAATCCCACCTCAGAGCAGACCCGACTCTTTCTGTCTTAAAGTTGAACTGGGCACAGTGAGTGGCAGGCACCGGTCATCGAATACTTGGGAGGCTGAGAAAGGAAGTTTGCCGGATTGAGGCCAGCCTCAGCAACTTAGCGAGCCACGCAGTGACTTAGCAAGACTCTGTCTCAAAGTAAAAAGTTAAAAGGGCTCGGGTGTAGCTCAGAGGTAGAATGCCCCTGGGTTCCCCCCCAAGGACCAAACAACAACAACAACAACAAAACAACAACAACGACGACGATGACGACGATGACGATGATGATGATGGGCGTGGTGACACACGCTTGCAATCCCAGTACTTGGGAGGCTGAGACAGGAAGGATCGCAGGTTCGTGGCCAGCCTCAGCTACTTAGCGAGGCCCTCGGCAATTCAGTGAGACTCTGTTTCCAAGTAATGAATAAAAAATAGGGCTCAGGTATAGTTCAGAGGTAGAATGCCAGGCCGGGCATGGTGGCGCACGCTTGTAATCCCAGCGCTTGGGAGACTGAGACAGGAGGATCACACAGGTTCAAAGCCAGCCTCGGCTACTTAGTGAGGCCCTCAGCAACTTAGTGAGACCCTGTTTCCAAATAAAGTATAAAATAAATCTGGAAGTATAGCCCAGAGGCAGAAAAGCCCCTGGGTTCCACCCCCAGTACCACCAAAAAAAAATAATAAAGAGGTAGAATATCCCTGGGTTCCATCCCCAGTTCCACAAAATAATACTGATGATGATAATGATAATAATGATAATAGTAAAGTTGATTTTCCTAAAGCTGTGAAATGCATCAGGCCCACATCAGAGAGCACAGACCATGAGCAGAGTTTGCATATCCCTAGGAAGGAGCAATTTTCAGAGGCCCCACGCCAAGTCCCTCCCCTTCATACAGTGCTGCCCTCCTCCCTAGCGTGAGCTCCCGCGGTCCAGCCATGCCCTACCTGGCTGTAGCATGTGAGTCTCACTGTGGGTGTTTATTTTTTTCTGCCTCTTTAAAAAAAAAACTATATATTTATGTATTTATTTATTTTGGTCCCAGGAGCATTCTACTTCCAAGCTAAACCCAACCCTCCCCCACACTTTTTTTTTTTTTTTTTTTTTTGGTACTGGGAATTGGACCCAGAGCCTTCTACCAAACAGGGTGTAGCTGATCTTCTGAGGCTGGTCTTGAACTTGCGATTTTCCTGTCTCAGCCTCCCAAATATTGACATTACAGGCATGAGGCATCACGCCCAGCTTCTTTGCTGCTGTCGCTGTCTGACTTTTAGTCAAAAAATCATGCCCCCGCATCTCTCTGAACCTTCCAGCAACCCTCCCCTGCTCGGTGCCAGCATCTTAGCCCATACACCCAGATGCGCCACCGACACCCCTCTGCTATGAGCATACTTTTGTGCTGTTCCTCTCTTTTCTTTATGAATAACAGTGCCAGGAACATTCCCACAAGTCCCCGAGTCTGCCATACAGGAATGTTTCTAAGACAGAGGAGAGGCTGTGGCTCGGCTTCCCTGGGGCGTTAGTGCCGAGCGCTGCCGAGGGCAGCAGGCCCCCGGATCAGTGTTGCCAGCCTGTGGTACAGTCAGATTTTTGTTGCTGCATTGTTGGTACTGAGGATTTAACCTCGGGGCATTCTACAAACTGAGCGGTACCCCCAACCCCCATTTAAAAAAAAAAAAAAGTTTTGGAACAGAGTCTCACTAAGTTACCTTGCCCTTGCCCTGATCGCAAACATTCAATCCTCCCATCTCAGGCTCCCAAGTCCTGGAATTATAGACATGGAGCCACTGCTCCTGGCTTGGTCAGACTTTTAAACTTTGGCCAACCTCTGGGTGGCTGAGGGTCTGAGCTATGGATTCTGCTTGCCTCTTTGCAGCCCTCAGAAGGCTGAGTGCTTGGCTGTGCTGAGCCTCCAGAGCCTTTGGTGGCAGGCACCTGCCCTGGGCAAGCTCAGGTGCTCTGCCTGCTTGAGTGCCACCACAGACCTTTCGTGCATCGGACCTCTTACTTGGTTGAATGGATGGGCAGACCTCTTCTACTCTGTGGTTTGTCTTTACAGTCCTTTTGGGGTGTGTGTGTGTGTGTGTGTGTGTGTGTGTGTGTGTGTAACTGGTGATGGAATCCAAGGAGCTATATTTGTTTGCTTTTTAAACAGGGTGTAGCTGAGCTGCTGAAGCTGGTCTCAAACCTGCGATCTTCTTGTCTCAGTCTCCCAAAGATTGGGATCGCAGGCCTGTGGCACTGTCCCCAGCTTGCTGTTTTTTTTGTTTGTTTTGCTTTTTTCAGTACCAGAGATTGAACCCAGGGGCATTGTACCTCCAAGCTATACCCCCAGCCCTATGTTTTAGTCTTTTTACTTTTGAAACAGGGTCTCACTGAGTTGCGAAAGGCCTCGTAAGTATCTGAGGCTGTCCACCAACCGCAGTTCTCCAGTCTCAGCCTCCTGAATGCTGGGATTGCAAGCATGTGCCACAACGCCAGGCCTCGATGGTTTTCAATGTAATTGGATTTCTTAATTTTAATGTATTAGGATTTATCGGTCTTCACTTTTATGACTATTAATTTTGTAAGTTGTTTAAGAAACCTACCTCTAGTGGCTTGGAGGTAGAATGCCCCTGTGTTCAATTGCCAGTATAAAAGGAGAAGGAGGAGGAGAAGCAAGAGGATCCCAGGCCCAACTCAAAATCACAACAATATTTCTTAAATTCTCTTTTACAGCCAGCCGCAGTGGCACACACCTGTATCCCAGAACTTGGGAGATGAGATAGGAGAATCATAGGCTCAAAGCCAGTGTGTGGTGACTTAGAGAGACGTGTTTTCACAATTAAAAAAGATAATAGCGCTAGGTTCAATCCCCAGTCCCAGAAAGGGGGGAGCTGAAGGTGTGGCTGGGATATAGACTATCCCTGGCCTTAATCCTCAGTACCAAAAGTAAATCAATGAATGAATGAATAAATAAATAAACACATTTCTTCTGCAACTACAGTTTTGCCTCATATTTTTGGAATCTACACAGGACATAAAGTAGAGCCACGCTATTCTCTCTGTGTGGAAAATACTGAAGTCCCTGAGCTATTTGCGGGAAAGCCTTCCCGTTCCCTGTCCGTCCTGATCGCGCTGAGCCCCCACTGTCTGTTCCTCTGCTGTCCGGCCCCTGCCTCCCGCCACCTGGCGTGGACGCGGCGGCCTTCTCAGGAGCCTGGGCCTCTGCGAGAACAGCTCTCTTCTCTCTTCTTGGCTATTTGCAGCTCTTCGCCTTGGCACAGAAATTTGAGAATCACTTTGTGCTCTCTCTCTCTCTCTCTCTCTCTCTCTCTCTCTCTCTCTCACACACACACACACACACACACACACACACACACACGTGGCAGGGGCTGTCTGCAGCCTGTGGACCCCTTTGTGGGGAGCTCAGGTCTGACCACAGGGGACCCTCAGGTCTCAGCCTCCTGCCTGGGTCTTCGCAAGTGCCTCTCAATGTTTTTAGGTCAGTTTCCTCTATTAAAACCTTACGCATCTTTCATTTTCCCGTGCGGTTCCTTTCCCCAAAGCTTTTAAGAACGACATCTCTAAATTTCAGTTTGTTAGCCGGGTGTGGTGGCGCACGCTTGTAATCCCCGCGCTTGGGAGGCAGAGACAGGAGGATCGTGCCGGTTCGAAGCCAGCCACGTGCGCTAGCTTAGGAGACCCTGTTTCCAAAATAAAAATGTAAAAAATAGGTCTGGGAGTGTAGTCCAGAGGTAGAAGGGCTTCCAGGAATCCCAGTACCACACACACACAAAAAAAAAATTTTCAGTTTTTTACTGGAATTAAAGAAAAATGGCTAGTCTAGTTCCATGGTTTTCTTACCCAGTGGGCTTCCTAGCTCTGATTCATTGTGCTGGGTGGTCTGATATTCTTCAGCGTTCACATAATCCTATCCCCTGTGACCATGGAAACCTCCATTTCTCCCCTACCCACTCACCCATCTCATTATATTTGTTGTTGTTTGTTTTGTTTTGTTTTTGCTACAGCTTTGGCTGGACCTGGATGATGCTGGATGGAGACGGGTGGGAGACACTGGTCCTCATTCCTGACCTGCAGTGGGAGCTCTCACCGGACGTGGCTGTATGTCCTGCACCAGTCACCAGTTCTCTGCTCCTAGCTGAAGTACCTGTTCATTAGTGGACACTGAGTTTTACCAAACACTTCTTCTCATCCATTGAAATGACCATCGGACATTTCCTCTAAGTTTCTCTCTCTTTTTTTTCTTTTTCTTCTCCTCCTTTTCTCCTCTTCCTCCTCCTTTTTCCTCTTCTCCTTTTTCTTTGGTTCTGGGATTGAATCCAGGAGCATTCTACCTCCAAATCACATCTCCAGCCCTTTTTATTTATTTATTTTTTAATTTTGAAACAAGATCTTACTAAGTTGTCAGGGCTGGCTTTAAACCTACAACCGTCCTGCCTCAGCCTCCCAAGTGCTGGGATTACTGGTATGTGCCTGGATAAGATTTTCTATTTAAAATATCTAAAAGCAGTCACATGTTGCTACTAAGAGTGCAAATCTATGCACCCACTTGGGGAACTTCCCGGTGCTACAGCATCTCTGCTCCTGGGAAAACCAGGGTCTACTCAGGACAGGTGTGAGGCAGCCACAGCTGCTGTATTCTAAGAGTCCAAAGCTGGAAACCACCCATTTCCACCTACAGGGTCAGTGAGCGGCGAGGTGTCCACCCATCCCCTGGAACAGATCAAACTGCAGATTGTACAGCAAAGGTGAGCCTCACAGCTCCGTGCTAAGGGAAAGGGGCCTGCAGAGGACAGCCCGGCAGCAACGGCCTTCAAGCACAGGCAGAGCTAACTGGAGGACTGGGGCCGACAGGAGTGAGCCTGAGGGGCCTGAGGGGCCAGCACTCAGAGGCAGAGTGCTCAGGCCCTGGGCGGCCTCGTGGGGTCCTGGCACGCTCTGCGTCTTGTGTGCCCTTAAATCTGTGTGCTGTGTTTGCACAGGTGGTCGTGTGTATCACACTCCAATAAGAAAGACACGGTAAGGACCACGATCCCACATCAGTGATGTGGGCGGCAAAGAGGAAATGTGCACACCCT
This sequence comes from Muscardinus avellanarius, assembly GCF_963383645.1. Classification (NCBI taxonomy): domain Eukaryota; kingdom Metazoa; phylum Chordata; class Mammalia; order Rodentia; family Gliridae; genus Muscardinus; species Muscardinus avellanarius. The sequence goes on from NC_137796.1 coordinate 69,933,231, forward strand.
GTCCTGACCACTGCTGACAGCCGGCTGCTCCTTCTAGATTCTTCTCACAAGTCCGTGTGTGTGTGTGTGTGTGTGTGTGTGTGTGTGTGTGTGTGTCTACATCCACTGCCCACAGTTGCTTCAGTCCTCTGGACTGGACAGATCACAGCCTTCTTTCCGATTTTTGCAGGGTCATAGCAACACCAAAATCAACTATGTGGGGGGTGTTGGGTGAGTTTTACCCATCATGCACTGGGCTGGACTGCAGGAGCTAACCCCGTTGCCCTGGACTCCCTGAGGAACCACAGGCCATCCTGGAAATGAGGTGAACAGCTTCAGAGTGAGCAACTGGCTGGACATCCTACCTCCCAGCTATACCCAAGCCCTTCATATATATATTTATATTTATATTCATTATATAAGTTTTTGTAGTACTGGGGATGGAACCCAGGAGCATTCTACCTCCCAGCTATACCCCTAACCCTATTTCTTATTCTTTCTTTTGAAACAAGGTCTAAGTTGCAGAGGGCCTCCCTAAATAGCTGAGGCTGTCCTCGAACCCATGATCCTCCTGTCTCAGCTTCCTAAGTACTGGGATTACAAGCAGGTGTCACCACACCCAGCTCCTTCTTATATTTTTATATTGAAACCCCAGCCCTTTTTACTTGAAACAGCTAAGTTGCTGAGCTTGGCCTCAAGCCTGCCATCCTCCTGTCTCAGCCTTCCAAGTACCAGGATTACAGGCGTGCACCACCACACCTGCTACATCAATATTTTCTTTATTTTATTTTACCTTTATTTACTTACTTTTTATTTTGAAACAGGGTCTCACTAAGCCGCTGAAGCTGGGCTTGAACCTGCGATCCTCCTGTCTCAGCTTCCTGTTGGCTTTTAAAAAGCCACCAGTTCTTTGTGTCATTGAAACATCACGTGTTTTGGTTTTTTTTTATCATAGTTGCTGCAAATTGTGTGCCTGTTTAATTTGCCTGCTTGCCTTGGCAGTGGGTTTTTGACACACAGACACTTTCGATTTTCATTTAGGTAAATGTTTATCTCAATAGACCAAGCTTAGAAAAACAGTGAAGTGAAACATTCGTTCTGAGTTTTCTAGCAGCTCTGTGGTTCTGAGGCCAGCTCTGCCACATTTTAGCACCCAACCATATGGGGTTCACAACCTCCAGGAGCCATGGCTCTCCCATCTGTAAACAGAGCATTAGTCAGGCATGGAGGAGCACATCTGTAATCGCAGTACCTTGAAGGCTGAGCCAGGAGGATCACAGGCTTGAGGCCAGCCTCAGCAACCTAGCAAGACACTGTTTCCAAAAAAAAAGGTGCCAGGGCTTGATGGTGCACACTTGTAATCCCAGCATTTGGGAGGCTGAGAAAGGAGGATCTTGGTTCAAGGACAGCCTCAACTGCTTAGTAAGGCAGCCCTTGACAACTCAGTGAGACCCTGTTTCAAAATAAAGAATTAAAAAGCCGGGCGTGGAGGCACACGCTTGTAATCCCCACGCTTGGGAGGCGGAGAAAGGAGGATCACACAGGTTCGAAGCCCCTCGCTTGTTTAAGAAACTCTTGTTTCCAAATAAAAATATAAAAAAATAGGTCTGGGAGTGTAGCCCGGAGAAGGGTTTCCAGGAACCCTAGTACCACCATAAATAAATAAATAAATAAATAAATAAATAAATAAGTAAATAAAATAATAAAGAATTAAAAAGTAACCAGGCATGGTGGCGCACGCTTGTAATCCCCATGCTTGGGAGGCGGAGACAGGAGGATCACACAGGTTCGAAGCCAGCCTCACTGGCTTAAGAGACCCTGTTTCCAAATAAAAATATTTTAAAAATAGGTCTGGGAGTATAGCCCGAAGGTAAAAGGGTTTCCTGGAACCCCACTACCACCAAAATAAATAAATAAATAAATAAATAATTTAAAAAATAGGGCTACGAGTATAACTTGGAAGTAGAATGCCTCGGGGGGGGGGGGGAGGCAGTGGTGTAGCTAGAAGGTAGAATGTTCCTGGATTTAATCCTCAGGACCAAAAAAATCAATAAAGTAAAAAATTTAAAAAGGGCATCAATTCCCCAGCTGCTTCTCCTCCAGGTGTTTGGGGCTGCTGCCTGGGACCATCCTCCCCGAGGGCTGGGCAGGGGACACTATCACTGTTCCTAGACGTGGTGTCACAAAGCAGCGGAGACTCTGAAGAAGGCGCCTGCAGAGCCCTGGGCTGCGGGAGGCGGCGGGACATTCTTGAACAAGAGCAGACACGGCGGGCTGGAAGGAAGCTGCTCCTGCCGGATTCCGGATGTGACTCCCGGCACAGGCCTGGTCTTGCGGGACGGGCGGCCCCTCCCGACGCTGACAGCCCAGCCCTGCGGGCAGCCTCTCCAGGCTGCAGGTGGCCTATCGAGGCGGAAGATCAAGTCCCCGGGGGGCTGGGGAGATGGATCGCATTCCTGGGGACCCACCCAGCCCCCTGCTTGCCAGTCCCCAGAGGAACAGAACAGATAAGAAAGCTCTGGAGCGCTGGGACCTGGGCTCGAGTAAGTCCCCAGACCTGCAGCCGAGTTCCCGGAGCCCAAGGCCACCGGCCCAGGACAGTTACAGGGATGGCCCCGCAGCCGCCCCAGGCCTCACAGATAAGACACCTACACAAACAGTAACACAAAGGCCACTCTCACGCTGCACCCCAGCCGTGTGCCAAGCCCTCAGCGGGCGCTTTATGGCACACTGTCTCCTCTGTGCCCCACAACAACCCTGCCAGGTGGGAATTTCACTCCCTGTAAACAGATAAGGAAGCAGGGTTCAGAGAGGCAAGGGGCGGCCCAAGGTCACTCAGGTTATAAAGCGGCTAGTCTGGATCCAGCCCAGGCCCACCTGGACTCACAGCCCACCTGGGTCCCTGCCACGCCCCTTTAATAAAATGTGACAAGTAGACTCTTTGTTTAAAGAGAACTTTTTTTCTTTTCTTTTTTCTTTCTTTTTTCTTTCTTTTTTCTTTTTTTTTTTTTTTCTTTTTCCCGTACTAGGGGTTGAACCCAAGGGCGATCTACCTCTGAGCTACAGCCCCTTTTCACTTTTTATTTATTTTTTATATTTGGAGGGGACGGAGGATTGCTGGAGATTAAACCTAGGAGCAGTCTACCTCTGAGCTACACCCCAGCCCTTTTTAATTTTTATTTTGAAATAGGGTATATCATGAAGTTGCTGAGGCTGGCCTTGAACCTGCAATCCTCCTGTGTCAGCCTCCCAAGTACTAGGATTACAGGCATGTGTCACTGTTCCCAACTTAAAGAGGACTTTTAAAAAGCCGTGCAGCAGCCTCAGCTGCTTAGTGAGACCCTGTTTCCAAATAAAATATAAAATGGATCTGGGAGTATAGCCCGGAGGTAGAAACAGGGTCTCACTAAGCAGCTGAGGCTGGCTTTGAACCTGTGTGATCCTCCTGTCTCAGCCTCCCAAGCGCAGGGATTACAAGCATGCGCCATCACACCCGGCAAGCCGCACGGCTTTTAAAAAAAAAAAAAAAAAAAGCTGTGCGGCATGGCAAGCAAAGAACAGTAGTAGGACACTAGCACTGGCCCGGCCCCCGACTTCTTACCAGCATGACTTGTAAGACCAGGGACCCAGGGACGGTGAGGAAGCTACTGTGGGGGGATGGGGGACAGACAGCCAGACCCTCGTGCAGAGACCACAAGAGGCTCTGGGAGTAGAGGCATTGGGTACCCAAGCAGAAGCTGGCACGGTACCCACACCCTCCCAGGTTCTGCACCCATCAGCTCCCCTCCCTGCAGCTGGGTCTCAGAGGTTTGTTCAGAGATCCCTGGCCTGGGAACCCAGACGTCATGGAAAGTGGAACAGGCAGAGGCCAGCAAGGGAACGGGAGACCAAGAATTGAGATCCTGGCCTGCTGAACAGCCCAAGGGCTCTGCCCACTAATCTGGCAGGACGCTGAGGGTCTTTCTCTGAAAACCTAGCCAACCCAAGAGGAACAGACTGAAAACATGGGCTCTGGAGCTTCCCGGTGAGATGTTCCCGCACTGGGAAGCCAGGCTCCCTAAAGAGACCAGCACAGGCTGGGCATGGTGGTGCACATATGCAGTTCCAGTATTTGGGAGTCCGAGATAGGAGGATTGCTGGTTAGAGGACAACCTCAGAAACTTAGCAAGACTCTCAAAATAAAATAGGGCTGGGGATGTAGTGAAGAGGTAGAATGAGAGAGAGAGAGAGAGGGAGAGAGAGAGAGAGAGAGAGAGAGAGAGAGAGAGAGAGAGAGCGCAGCACTGGCAGGCTGAGGGGTGAGGCTAGCCACAAAAGAAGGTGGAGGCACACCCTCCAAGGAGAAAAACTTGCACTTGCAGCTGAGTAGCTGGCAACTGCAAAAGAGGGACCCAGACATGCTCTTTACATAAAACATAACAGTAAGAAAGGGGAACTCAAGCCAGGCATAGTAGTGCACACTTGTTAGCCCAGTACTTGGGAGGCTGAGACAAGAGGATCTGGGTTGGCGGCCAGCCTCAGCTACTTAGTGAGGCCCTCTGCAACTTAGTGAGAGCCTGTTTCAAAATAAAAAAAGAATAAAAAATCAGGCTGGAGAGTGTAGCTCAGAGGTAGAACACCCCCAGGTTCAATCCCTGGCCCCACAGAAAAAGAAAGAAAAAAGAAAAGAAAAGGAGAGAGGGAGGAAGGGAAACTCAGCAGAAGGTCTGAACAATAAAGCCAGAAAAGTCTTTCAGGGGGCAGAGCCAGGGGACAAAATGATACAAAATTGGAGAAAAAATATTTTATAAATTATGGACCACCATGTGAGGAGTTTGATCAGAGTTTAAATAGAAGTTTAGAAGAAAAGAATCAAGAAAACAGAGGGAAGGAGACCTCAGCCAGTCATAGGAGCCACACATACCTATAATCCCAGTACTTGGGAGGCAGAGACAGGGGGGTCACAGGTTCAAGATCAGCTTCAGCAACTTTCCAAGAGCCTGTTTCAAAATTTAAAACAATAAAATAAAATAGGGCCAGGGTGTAGCTCAGAAGTGGAATGTCCCTGGGTTCAATCCCTAGAACCAAGAAGAAAGAAGGAAAAAGAAAGAAAGATGGAAAGAAAGAACAATTTAAGGAATTTTCTAAAGGACAGATGGAGACTGAGACAGAGTCCCACCACAACCAAACACCGAGTTCCCCTGTTTCAGGCCCTGGAATAAACAGCTGGCCTGGAGACCCAGCTCTCTCTCTCAGAGGATGCTATTCAGATGGTTTTGGAACCATCAATGGAATCAAGAGCATCTCTAAGATTCTGAATGGAGATGATTTTCACCAAGTTCTCCAGCCGCCGGTGAGGGTTTGTTCTGCAACCTTTTTTTTTTCTTTTCTAAATCCAAGAAAGCATCATTGACGACACCTGCAGCTGCAGGAGGGCTACCTCATTCCTTTAATTAGATGCGCTGTATGAGGAGGACTGCAAGTCCTGGTCCCCGTTACCACCTGTACCGGCTGATGGGCTTGGAACTCGTTTTACTGTTGTTGGTGTCCACTGAGTGTACAGTGCTATGCTTTCAGTCTCGAATGTTCCCAAGGGCCCATGTTTTAAAGCCTTGGTCCTCAAAGTGCTGCTTTTGGAAGATGGTGGGACCTTTAAGGGGTGGGGCTTCACGGGAGGTCTTCATGTAACTGGGGACATGCCTTTGAAAGAGACTGTGGGGCTCCAGACCCCCCCTCTCATCTCCAAGCCCTGAGGCAATGGGTTTTATTCCACCACCGCACCGCCCCCCTCCCCCTCTCGCCATGATGCCTGTTCTTTGTTAGGCCAAGTGAGCACGGGGTGAAACCTTACCAACAGTGCACTGTAATAACTTTCTAATAACTCTCTATTATAGCAACAGAAGGCTGACTAAATCATTCAGGGATTATCTATGAACATGTATCCTGGCGCATCTTTATCAGTAAGAGAGAAACATTACCAGGCCCGCAGTGCCAGTGTGGAAGCGCTGATGGGCTGCAGAGAGTGGTGAGGCCAAGCCACGCCCATACCGCGCCACGCCCACACACCCATGTCAAGCCACACCCACATGGTGCCACGCCCAAAACAAGACACACCCACGCGATGCCACGCCTATATCAGGCCACTCCCACACGGTGCCAGGCTACCAGGCCACACCCACACTGTCCCATGCCCATACAAGGCCACACCCACACTGTCCCACGCTCACAACAAGCCACGCCCACACAGTGCCCGCTCATAGCAGGCCACACCCACGAAGAACCACGCCCATGCGGTGCCACGCCCACAGCAAGCCAGTCCAGTGGAAAGTACCACCAACTTTGCTGCGGCCACCGCTGCACAGGCAGTAAAGCCCAGTCTTTAGCTCTGTCCGCCTGGCCCAAAGAAGGAGGTGGGGCAGCTTGTGAAATGAACGTGTGTTTTCCTATCATGTTGTCCAAGGTCTTTCCTCTTGTCAGCCACCTCTCCCCTCCCTTGCCCATTCTCCTGCTACTACATTTTATCTTTAATTTGTAGATGCTCTTTCTATAATTGGAGTATTAACTTTTTATTGCAAATACTCTCTCTGGTCCTCTAACTTTTTGTGCTATCTTTCCATGCAGGGTTTTTTAATTTCCAGGTGGCCAGATCCATGCACTTTCCCCCTGTGGCCTCCAGGGTCTGGGCAGTCTGTGGAACACGCAGGCTGGTGCAGAGCCTCAGTCCTAGGCGCCCCTCCCCAAACTGTCCTGAGGGAAGGCACTCCTGGCCACCAAGTCGGACACAGATAACCACAGCAGGGTAGGAAGCTTCCAGAAGTATTTGGCAGAAGGGAATATCGGCCAGCAGGTAGACCAGCAGCAGAGGATGCTATGGCCCTTGACCTTGGTTCCCTGATAACTGAGAACACAGGTGCCAAGCTCCTCCCAGGGAAGCTGACCTCACGGACTCCCCCACACACCTCACAGCCGTCACCCACCCCTCCCGTGAACTTCCTGGCCGTCCCCAGGCTCAGGAGGAGGTGGCCCAGGTGCCAGCTGGGCTCCAGGAAGCAGAGGCCATGCCCTGAAGCCTGTTAAGTTTATTCAAAAGGTCCTGGGCACCTGCTTTCCTACAACACAGGCTCTGACCTCACCCCCTGGCCTTTGGCTGGTTAGACTGACCAGCCAGGGAGATCGGCTCTACCAGCAGAATGGCCAACACAAACAAGTAGCTCATGGCAGCAAGGAGACCCAGCAAACATGCGGGGCCTCAGGAAGAAATGACCCAATCCTGATGGCCAGTGTCGTTGCCTGGGCATGCTGCCCAGGGCCTCTTGGGGTCGATAGCCTCCTGTTTGTTAATGACAGTCCCATGTCTCTGAAGGTGATACCCTAGGTACTCGTAGTACTGGGGACTGAACCCAGAGGCATTCTATCTCCAGGCTATACCCCCAGTCCTTTTCATTTTTTATTTTGAAACAGGGTCTTGCTAAGTTGCTGAAGCTGACTTTGAACCTGCAATCCTCCTATCTCCGCCTCCCACATACTAGGATTACAGGCATGAGCCACCACACTCAGCCTCCCCAGCCTTTTTTAAAAAACTTAATTTTGAAACAAGTTGCCATCAAGTTGCCCGGGCTGGCCTGGAGCCTGCAATCCTCCAGTCTCAGCCTTTCAAGTACTGGAATGTCAGGTGCGTGCCACTGCGCCCAGAATTTTGCACAGGAAAAACTCACTCCTTGCAAGAGATGGAAGTTCAACAGAGAGCAGAAGGGATGTGGAAGCCACTCTCATGTCACATGTGGTAGATGTCTCTTATAAAGAACAGTCCAGCAGGGTGTGCATTTGGGAGGCTGAGACAGGAGGATCGTGGTTTGCAGACAGCCTCAGCTACTACTTAGTGAGGCCCTTTGCAACTCAGTGAGACCATGTTTGACAAATAAAGAATAAAAAAATAGGGCTGGGGGTATAGCCTGGAGGTAGAATGCCCCTGGGTTCCATCCCTAGTACTAAAAAAACAAAAAACAAAAACAAAAACAAAAACCAGTCCAAGCTGTGCATGGTGGCACCTGCCTATAATCCTAGTACTTAGGAAATGTTCGAGGTCAGTCTTTGTAATTTATCAAGATTCTCAGCAACTTATCAAGATTAGGTCTGGGGGTGGAACCCAGGGGCATTCGACCTCTGAGTTACAGCCCCTGCCCTGTTTTTTATTCTTTATTTTGAAACCCGGTCTTACTGAGTTGCGGAGGGCCTCACTAAGTAGCTGAGGCTGTCCCCAAACCGTGATCCTCCAGTCTCAGGCTCCCGAATGCTGGGATTACAAGCGTGCGCCACCACGCTGGGCTCAAATTTTTAAAAAAGGGTATAGCTCTGAGGTAGAATACCCCTGGGTTCAATCCCTAGTATGAAAATAAAAAACAAAATAAAAATTTTTTAAAAGTCCCAAAAGAATAGCCTGACCATACGACATTCTGTTGGTGAAACTCTGGTCCTTCTCTTGTGTGGGAATTGGCTGGGACCCTGCTGTGAATGTGCTTCCCATAACCAGCAAAGTTTCTTGACCTCAGCACAGCACTTTGGGCCATGATATACCCACATACCCCACACACACACTGAGGGCTCGTACCTCCTACTGTCCAAGAAAGCCTGGACTACAAAAAAACTGCTCTTCGGGCTTCAGTCCACAGGACTGATCCCATGAGACCCGCTGGGCCTACGAAGCCCTTCTCCAGAGAAGCAAAGCAAGAGGACAGGTGTGTCCCAGGAAGAAGCTAGGCCCACGAAGACACAACTTAAAAGCAGCTCCAGCTCTGTGTGTGTGTGTGTGTGTGTGTGTGTGTGTGTGTGTGTGTGTGTGAGAGAGAGAGAGAGAGAGAGAGAGAGAGAGAGAGAGAGAGAGAGTGAGTGTGAGTTTTAAATCTAGGAACACCCTGCCTCCAAACTATCCACTCAGCCCTGCTCTTTATTTTGTTTTGAAACAGAGTTGCTGGCCTTGAACCTGAGATCTTCCTGTCTCGGCCTTCTATGTACTGGGATTACAAGCATGCACCACCACACCCCACTCAGAAACTGATTTTCAAAAGTCCTTTTTTGACACCGATGACCTATCAGGTGATAGCCAGCCTGTTAGCCCAATGCCAGGGGCCTCAGGAAGATTGCAGGAGCCAGGCCCTGCCTGTGTGCTATGACTGATCTTATCTCCTCTCCCCTCAAGCCAGAAGGCACCCCAAAGATGTGGGGCACCACCTGGCACAGCAGCGGCTCTGTCCATGTTCTCTCTCTCCATTCAAAGAGCAGAGAGGCCCACCGCTTGCCTGGATTTTAACCTCCCTAGCCAGCCTTTACTCCTGGAAAGACAGAGCCAGCTCTCAGCAAAGCCCCAGATCTCCACCTCCACTTCTGTTTTAATGGTTAACTGGCATCATAGAAACAGGTGATAATGAGGTTTTTGATCCTTTATCGGCCTCTCAGCCAAGGAGGCTGTGTGCGCAGCAGAGCGTTCCACTCCGCCGGCCAGCGCGGCCCAGCCACCCTTTCATCTGCAGCCAAGCTGCTCAAAAAAGAGAGAGCTCTTTTTTTTTCCCTCTCCCCAAACCCAACGTTCGTTGCCAGTGCAAATTTTGCAGTAAAAATAGAAAAGGAAATTCTTCTTAATCTGCTGTTTCATGTGTGACACGCGGTTCTGCCCTGGAACAGTGGCCCTGAAGGCTGAGAACACACCGCCCTCTCTCTCTGCAGGGCTGGCGGACCAGCCGCAGCTCGACTGTGGGGACCGGAGACTCCGGGCTGGGGTTGCCCACATGCCCTCCGCCTTGATCTGAATCTGACACCGTGGATGTAGCTGCCCGCTATCTGCGCCTGGGTCCTCGCAAAGCAGCTCCTCAGAACCTCTGGCAATCGTGCCCCGAGCCAGGCAGGCCGTCGAGCCTGCTACCACCTCTAAGTCTGGCCAGTTCCCTTAATGACCAGATGTGTCTTGTCTCCCTAAAGGGCTGTCTCCTGCTGATGCCAGCCAGTCTGGGAACTAGGAATACGCTTTACCAGAAAGAGTATCAGAAACCCAGAGGCAGTGGTACACACCTATAATCTCAGTGCTTGGGAGGCTGAGATAGGAGCATCATAGCTTCGAAGCCAGCCTCAGCAACCCCGTTTCAAAATAAAACTTAAACAGGGCTAGAGTGTAGCTCAGAGGCAGAATGCCCCCGGATTCAATTCCCACTACTCCCAGAAAAATAGTTCCAGCTGATACTTTTTGAAGTTTTGAGGATCTGGGCTCTGTGGTCTGATGATGCTGTTGCACACACAGCTGAATTTGAGTGTGAGTATGAAGAGAGAATACAGCGCCCTCTCCCCAGGGATGGAGGGCCCAGCGGGTGCCAGGGTAGGGCAGGGAGGCCTCAGGGCGTCTTCTACCTTGGAAGGTTGAGTTCCTGCCAGGGCTCACACAGATGCAGGTGCTTCTCAGGAACACATTTTGTCTCAGGAAAACGAGGGCCTTGTTCAATAAGAAACAAAGTGGAAGCCAGGCACAGTGGCGGACACCTGTAATCCCGGCACTTGGGAGGCTGAGACAGGAGGATTGCAGGTTCGATATCAGCCTTGGCAACTTAACGTAGTGCTTGGCAACTTAGTAAGACCCTGTTTCAAAATAAAAAATAAAAAGAAGGGCTGGGGGTGCAGCTTGGAGGTAGACTGCCCCAGTACAAAAAAATAAAATAAAAAATGGAAAGAACAAGGGAGGAAGGAAAGAAGGAAGGAAGGGCCAGCCCAGGGGTCCTGCTGCATACTTGCCTGGCTGCCTGCTCTCGTGCCTGGTGCAACTTCCCCCCAAAGAGCGTCCTCTGCCGGAGGAAGCCCAGCTACCCGGCCAGGCTAGCAGAATTTGCAAGGAGGCCCACAACAGCAGGCAACATCAGAATGGAGAACAGCAGAAGGATGCTGTTCTCCCAGCATCTGCATCCCAGGGTCTGCATACCACCCCCCAGGTGTGGTCTTCCCAGGGGGTTTTGGGGTGACCAGGAGAGCAGACTCCAAGTGTGCATCCTAGGTTTGGAGACAGCTTCCTGTGTCCCCCGCAGAACCAGAGATCACTGGCCCTTGCTCTGGGGACAGAGTGGCTTCTACAAATATACCCACCTGACCGGGGCCCTTCTGCCCACTGGGCCAGCAGCTCCTGTGCTCCAAATGCTGACTGGCAGGTACGGCTTAACAGAGTTGAACTCCCAACCCTCTGGGCTGCAAAGATTGTGACTCGGCTTAGAACCTCTGAGCCCAAGGCCACCCCAGTGTCAGTCAGCAATGTGGCCTTTCCAACCCCCGGGGACCTCAGGCTCGGCCGTGTCTATGGAGGGATCCCCCAATTAACAGGTAGGGAAACTAAAGGCTACATGGCAGAAGAGGGATAAGTGTGGAGCGCAGCTGCATCTCACCTCTCTGCTGCTCCTGGGAAGGGGGCTGGGGAGGTTACCGCTGGAAGGCGCAGCCTGACCCATGGGGATGCCTGGCATTGCCAGGCTGAAGTCCATCAGCAGTGCACAGACTGTTCTCGTGCCCTGGACATGGCTTCCTCGCCCAGCAGCCGTGGGAAACCACAGCTGAGCAGGAGAAAACCAATGGTAGGCAGCCAGGGCCACTGGGGAGGTAGGGGAGGGGATAATGGGAAGGAGGGAAGGGGATGGAAGGGGAGAGGAGAGGATGGGAAAGAGGAGGGAGAGAGGCAGGAGAGGGAGAAGAGGTTGGTGCCCAGAGGAGAATAGGCTACCAACTTGCGAGGTTAAAGCTGGGTACCCCGATGCTAGGAGGGAGGCTGGGCTTCCCAGGGAGGTCATTGCCTTGGTGGCTTCCTTTCCTGACTTCACGCTATTTTCTTTTCTTTTTTTTATTTATTTATTTGTTTATTTATTTATTTATTTATTTTGCAGTACTGGGGATTGGAACCCAGGGGGCATTGTACCTCTAAGATATACCTCATTCCTATTTTTAGTCTTTTTTTTTTTTTTTTTTTTTGAAACAGGGTCTCACTGAGTTGCAAAGGGCCTCGCTAAGTAGCTGAGGCTGTCCGCGAACCGTGATCCTCCGGTCTCTGCCTCCCACATGCTGGGATTACAAGCGTGCGCCATCACGCCCGGCCACACTTATTTTCCTCTGATGCCCTTTCTCTCCCCTTCTCAGGAGCCTTCTGTGGCTCCCACTGCCTGCTGACTAGAGTCCCTGTCTTCCCTAAGTAATGACTTTTTTTTTTTTTTTTTGGACAGGGAATTGATCCCTGTCAAATTCTACCTCTGAACTACACCCCCAGCCCTTTTCTTTTCTTTTCTTTTCTTTTCTTTTTTTTTTTTTTTTTTTTTTGAAACAGGTTCTCAGTAAGTAGTTGAAGGCCTCGCTAAAGTTACTGAGGTTGGCTGCCAACCTGCGATCCTCCTGTCTCAACCCTACCAAGTACTGGGATTACAGGCGTGTGCCGCCACTGAGCCCAGCTAGGAGGTGGCATTTCAAGAGAGCAGGCAGAGAGCAGGTTAGGATGGCCAGCCAGGGCATGGGAGGAGTTACTGGTCCAGCCCCCAAAGAGCACGAGTTTGGCACAGCCACAAGAGAAGGTGATTTGAGGATGTTGGAGACGCCAGCAGCTGGAGAGGAGGGCCCAGCCTGGGTGCAGCAGGACTCCCAAAGGGATTTTATGGTTCTGGAAAACCCAGGGGGGAGGAGCTGCCCAGACCCTGGGAGGTGGCTATCTGGCAACTTCATGAGAAGAGTTTTTTCCTGGTTTTCCAGATGGAAATAAGGAGCATGGGGGCAGGGGGGAGGGTGGAGACAGGCATTCAGAGCTGAAGGTCTCCCTGGCCTGGCTCAGCCTGGATTCAGGAGGAGGGTGGTGCAGACGGGAGGCAGCTTGCTGGGGTTAGAGGGAGGCTGCCTGGCCCGGCATCCGCCCTGCAGCGAGCTGAGACATGCAGCGCCCGCCAGCCAGCCTCCCCTCTCCCCACTCGCAGCCACAGCCGCAGGCCTCTGCCCACCCGCTCTTGACACGACCCAGGAATTCCTGGCTTCACATCCGCTCTGTCTGCTGCAGGTCGGGGCAGGACCCTGTGGGAGAAGGGGGTCCACCAGCTGATGACTCTTGGGCAGTAGGGACAGAGGGATGCTTCTGCAGTGTGGCAGGCCTGGGACATGAGGCTTGGCCCCAGGGAACAAGCAGACAGTGAGAGGAAATGGGGCTTGTGCCTGCTCTCCTGGCAAGAGTAGAAAGCACGCTGAGCCTAGAAAGGAGGAGCCTTGTAGCCTTGGCAAAACCCCTCCCCTCCCTCCCCACACGACCCTCAGCTTCCTTGTCTGAGCAGTGGGGCCAGCAGCTTGTTACGATGCTCACCTTGTCAGAGCCCTGGATATGGGTGCTCGCTAGAAGCTGTGGGGGGATGAAATGAAAATGGGGGGATGGATGGATGGATATATAGATGAGTATATAGGTAGATGGAGATAGTGGATGGATGGATGGATGGATGGATGGATGGATGGATGGATATAAATGAAAATGGGCTGATGGGCAGGTAGATTGGCGTGTGGGCAGATGGCTGGATGGTAGGATGGCTGAGTTAATGGATGGATAGGTGGGTAGGTGGTGGATATGTAGATGGATGGATGGATAAATGCATGAGTGGACAGATAGGTAACTTGCTGATGTGATAGAACTTCAGAAAACTTAGAAACAGACAGCTGGGGATTCTCCTCTGACCCAGTGGCATTTCCTGTGTTCCTCCTATGTGTTGGCCTCATTCAAGGCACCGGGGGAAGTCTAGTGAGAGACAGAGGCTGCAGAGTCTCTAGAGCCTCCTACTTGGCTCCTCTGCATCCCCATAGTGTGGCCACACGCCCACGGCTGAGTATTCTGCTCCCACAGATCAGGCATCCACGGCTGAGTATTCTGCTCCCACAGATCAGGCATCCCCCGCCCCAGTACTGAGAGGAAACAGCAGCTGCGGGTGAGATCCGAGCTGAGGCTGAAAGGCCAGCTCTGTGGGGTTGGGGGCGATGGGAGCTGCAGAATCCTCACATCTGGTGTTTGCTCGGGTCACAGCCACTCTGCATGGCTCAGGCTCCAGAGAGACTTGAACTTCCATCTCAGGATCACTCTCTAACATTTCTAGGTCCCCTTACTTGTCCAGTCCAGCACTGGTCCTTGGTCTAGCATGTTCTCTGGGTTGGATGTCTTCCCTGGAAGGGTCAACTTGGGTCAAAGCAGAGGACTTGGAGACCTGGAGGCCAAACCAGAAACTCACGGCTCTGGAAGGAGGCTCCCTGCCCATACATCCAGGCACTGTCAACATGCCCAGGATGGAACGAGCCACGTGCCTTCTGGACTTCAAGTTTAGTCCAACAGAGCCCTGGCAGTGCCACACCTCATCTCCCCAGGCCTCGCTCAGATCACAGGCAATGGCCGAGCCACAGCTCCTGGACCTAAAAAAACAAACAGAAAAAATACATCCTGAACAGTCAAGAAGCGCCAGGCTTCATTTCACTCCAGCACCCTACTCTGCCATCACCCCTTCCGCAGCTTCTCAAAGATGCTGAGCAGCCAGGCACGGTGGCACGCACCTGTAATCCCAGTACCTGAGGCAGGAGGATTGCAGGTTTAAGGCCAGTCTCAGCAAATTAGCGAAACCCTGTTTAAAAAATAAAAAGGGCTGGAAGAGGGGAAATGTAGCTTGTAGGTAGAACATCCCTGGGTTCAATCCCCAGTAGGAAGGAAGAAAGGAAATAAGGAAGGGAAGAAAGGAAGGAAGGAAGGAAGGAAGGAAGGAAGGAAGGAAGGAAGGAAGGAAGGAAGGAGGGAGGGAAGGAAGGAAGGAAGGAAAGAAGGAAGGAAGGACAGACCAGCACAGCATCCCAGTCCATAGCAGTTGTCCCACCTAGGACACTGCATTGCCCAGGATGATGGCAACAAGCCACATGTGATAATCACAACATAAATAATTAAAATTTAATAAAATGAGACGCCCTGTCTATTTCTAGCGTTCACAGGTGTGGTGCTGGATGACGCCCATGCAGACCTCTCCCTTCTCCTGGATCTTGATCCTCTCTCTTCTCTCCTGACAGCCTCAGTCAGAACAATGGCCCCCGGTCCGCCCTTTTACTCCGAGGCTGCAGGACATCACCTCCCGGCTGGCCTAGCAGCAGCAGCCCTGTGTGTGTGTGTGTGTGTGTGTGTGTGTGTGTGTGTGTGTGTGTGTACATGTGTGTGTGCGTGTATGTGTGTGCATGGATGTGTACATGTGTGTGCACACATGTGTGAGTCTGTGTGTTGCTGGGATCAAAGCTGGGGCATTGTAGTGAGATTCAGAGTGACCCACGCCTACCTCACCTGGTGTGTCTCTCCGGACGCCATTCCGCTCCCCATTCGTGGTACTGAGATCGGTGGTTATTCCTTTAGACATGGACAAAGCATTATTCTGAACCGTTTCCTTCATCCATTCTCCACTCCCCTCCAGCTCACTTCCACTGTGCTCTTGTTTCGTTTTTCTGAAGTCTCTTTTTGTATCCTATTTCCTCTCTATATGAGAAAAAAACATGAAAAATGGATAGAAATAGTAGGATCATCCCCAATCCTATTTATTTATTTATTTATTTATTTATTTATTTATTTTGAGACAGTGTCTCCCCAAATTCCCCAGGCTGGCCTCAGATTTGCAACCCTCCTGCCTCGACCTCCAGAGCAGCCAAGATTCCAGGCATGTGCCACTGTGCCCAGCTTCTCTTCTTGTTTTTGTTTTGTTTCTGTGGTACCGGAGATTGACTGAACCCAAGGGTATCCTGCTTCTGAGCTATCCCCTATCCCTATTTTGTTTTCTTTATTTTGAAACGGCGTCTGGCTAAGTTGCTGTGTGCTGGCCTAGAGTCTGTGCTCCTCCTGGCCTCAGCCTCAGAGTAGCTAGGATAACAGGCATGAACCATGGTGCCCAGGTCCCCATAGATTTTTATTTGGTTGGGTTTCAGCGTGTGTGTGAGCCCTGGGTCTGTTTGTGCCTGCAGCCCAACACAGGTGGGCAGGTGGGCGGGGCGGGAGGCTCTGCTTGTAGCCTTGTGCTGGAGAGGGAGGGCTTCTGGCTGAAGGGCACAGACCTCTGCTCCAAGCTGGGCCTGCTATCTTCAAGGATCGCTTCCTCAAGCAGTGCCACCATTTCTGGCCTCTGGCCTCCTCTCCCTCCAGAAGGCTTCCTGGCTTTGCCCCAGAAAAGGCTACTAATGCTGAGCTTGGCCAAACTCATGCTCTAGACCCCAGTCCTATTTTATTTTATTTTTCTTTTCCTTTTTTGTAGTACTGGAGATGGAACCCAGGGGCATTCTACCTCCGAGCTATACCCCCAGCACTATTTTTTATTCTTTATTTTGAAACAAGGTCTCACTGAGTTGCAAAGGGCCTCATTAAGTGGCTGAAGCTTAGCTGGGCGTGGAGGCGCACACTTGTAGTTCCAGCATTTGAGAGGCTGAGTCAGGAAGATCGCGGTTCAAGGACAGCCTTAGCCCCTTAGCGAGGTCCTTTGTAACTCAGTGAGACCCTATTTCAAAATAATGAATGAAAAATAAGGCTGGGGGTATAGCTTGGAGGTAGAATGCCCCTGGGTTCCATCCCCAGACTCGCAATAAGAAAAAAAAGTAGCTGAGGCTGTCTGCAAACCGCAATTCTCCTGTGTCAGCCTCCTGCCCAGCTTATTTTTTGTTTTAAAACAGGGTCTCTCCAAGTTACCGAGGCTCTCTCCATAAGTTGCTGAGGCTGGCCTTGAACCTGTGAGGCTCCAGTTTCAGCCTCCCAGGTACTGGGATCACAGGCGTGTGCCACCATCTCAGTCTCCACATTCAGTGCTTTTCATCTGGAATGAGAAGCCCTTCCCAATAGCTGTAGTCAATGCCCAGACACCCCACATGGGCGCTGGCACAATTCACCTTTCTGGGCCTCAGTTTCCCCCTCTGTCACATGGGATGACAGTCCCATCCCAGGAGAGTAGAAGGACCCCATGACCTAAGCAAGGATGAGGAAAGCATGTGCCCCTGGAAAAGAAATCAGGAAAAGAAATTAGCGTGGATAGTCCACACCCTGCTCCTGGGGAAGACAATGTGGCCAGGCAGAGAGTAGCAGAGAGCGGGTGGGGATTCTTTTGCAGAGGACCCTGCAGGAAATAAGCAGGCAGCCCCGCCCACCCCGCCCTGGGGGGCAGGGCAGGCTCTGCTTTGGCACAGAGGGGCCCAGGGATAGCAGGGGAGAGAGACAAGGGTTTCTGCTCCTGGAGTCAGGGTTTACAGCCTTCTTGAAGGAGCAGGGCAGGTGCTGACAAAAGAAATGAGAGGGAGGCAGAAGGATTGTAGGTTCCAGGCCAGCCACAGGAACTTGGCAAGACCCTGCTTCAAAATAAATTAAAAGGATTAGGGATGTAGCTCTGAAGCGGAATGCCCCTGGGTTCAATCCCCAGTACCAAAAGAAAAAAAAAAGACTGTCGTTTTTAGCCATGCGTGGTGACACACGCCTATAATCCCAGTATTTGAGAAGATGAGACAGGAAGATCACAGGTTCGAGGCTAGTCGCAGCAATTTAGCAAGCCGGGCGTGCTGGCACACGCTTGGGAGGCTGAGACAGGAGAATGGCAGGTTCGTGGCCAGCCTCAGCTACTTAGTGAGGCCCTCTGAAAATTAGTGAGACCCTGTTTCAAAATAAAGAATAAAAAACAGGGCTGAGGGTGTAGCTTGAGGGTAGAATGCCTCTGGGTTCAATCCCTAATCCTGTAGTAATAATAATAATAATAATAATAATAATAATAATAATATTAAAAGTAGCCGGGCATGGTGGTGCATGCTTGTAATCCCAGCATTTGGGAGGCTAAGACAGGAGGATCACAGTGTGCAGATAGCCTCAGCTATCTAATGAGACCCTTTGCAGCACACTGAGACCGTGTTTGCAAAAAAGAATAAAAAATTGGGCTCCGGGTGTAGCTCGAAGGTAGAATGCCCCCAGGTTCCATCCCTAGTACCGCAAAATAAAATAAAATAAAATAAATAATAAATAATTTAAAAAGTAAAATAGGGCTGGAGATATAGTTTGGAGATAAAATGCCTGTAAGTTCAATCCCCAGAACCAAAAATAAATAGATAAGAGAGGGCCTTCTGCAGAGGTGAAGGAGGAAGCAGGTGGTCTCAGGGCCCCCATCCCTGGATGGGGTGAAGAGGCCCTCCTGACCCAGCCCAGCTGCAGGAGCCCTGCCCAGCTTGGATGAGGACAGCGGCCCGGGGCCACGCACACAGGAGCCAACCCGGGGGAGTAGGGGGACCCTAGAGGGCAGGAGGGGGGCCCTAGAGACAGCCGGGCTCCTCCCTGCCTGGGCTCAGCAGAGGACATCACCTGAGGCCTTCTGTCCATACGCAGGATCCCCAGACCCGCTCAGCCTCCATGCCAGCCTGATCCTCTGCCAGCAGGGAGAATCAGGGAGTTGGCAAGGGTCTCAGGGGCTCAGCATGGCCAAAGGATGGTGCGGGAGCTGGCACTGGGCCGCTCCAGAGCCAGGCAGGAGCCGCAGTCAGAGCTGCTGAGACACCTCCTGTGAAAGGGAGCGTCAGGTCCTGGGTGGGCTTGTGTCCTCTGCCACCTCTGCCACCGGGCACAGCTGCTGGGGGTCTCAAGTTCTTATCTAGCCAGATCTCATTAACTCACTGGGGAAAGAAAACTAGGGAATGCACGCTTCCCGGGGCATTTTATTTTTTACACAAAAATAAGTAGCAACATTCATCGTTATTATCATCATTATTATTTCTCACTGGAGAAGACCACGGGGGGCGGGGGGGGGCTGCAGGTGAAGGAGAGGGGCGCGTCTCGGCCATAAGTGCAAACACCCCCGGAAGCCCTGGGTTCCCGGCTGCTGTTCTGCCCAGACCCGGGAGCTCACAGGGTCAATGATGGCCTTGCTTCTGGGATTTTATTTCTTTTTTCTTTTTTTCTTTCTTTTTTTCTTTCTTTCTTTTCTTTTCTTTTTTCTTTTTTTTTTTTTTTTTTTTTTTGTACTGGAGGTGGAACCCTGGGGCACTATATCTCTGAACTACACCTCCAGCCCGTTTTATTTTTTTATTTTGAAACGAGGTCTCGCTAAGTTTCTGAGGCTGGCCTTGAATTTGTGACCCTCCTGTCTCAGCCACCCATGTACAGGGATTACAGGCATCTGTGACCATGCCCAGCCACTTCTGGGATCTTGACAAAGCCCCCGCAAGCCTCAAGAGAAATAGTGGCATATTCCCAATCGGTGATGGCGACCGAGCTGTGACCTGGCTGTGGTCTGAGTGTCCCCACGCTCACTGGTGCTGAAATACCTTGGCTTTGCAGTATTGAGAGGTGAAAATTTCACTGACTTTGTCATTTAGAGGTACAGCTCCGGGAGGGAGCTAGCCTTCTCTAAGGACTCTGGAAGGTTGAACCCCATGTCTAAATCCTGGTAACTTTATTTATTTATTTATTTATATTATTATTATTTTTTGGTGGTACTGGGGTTTCTGGAAGCCCTTCTACCTCCGGGCTACACTCCCAGACCTAATTTCATCTTTTTGGAAACAGGGTCTCTTAAGCCAGCGCGGCTGGCTTCGAACCTGCGCGATCCTCCTGTCTCCGCCTCCCAAGCGCGGGGATTACAAGCGTGCGCCACCACGCCCGGCTAAATCCTGGTAACTTTATGAGGAGAGGAAGAAACTACGACACACACGGGAACACATGAAACTACATGCACACGCACATACATGCACACACACACACACACATGCATACACACTTTCCCTGTCTCTCACCACGTGATGCCCTGAGCCACCTTGGGACTCTGCCTGCAGAAAGCCATGGAGATGGAGCCTCTCCACCGGGCACAGGGCACACTCTTGTAATCCCAGTACTTGGGAGGCTGTGACAGGAGGATCAGTTTTGAGGCCAGACTCAGCAATTTAACAAAACCCTATCTCGATAAAAGGGGAGGGCTGGGGGTGTAGCTCAAAAGTAGAATGCCCCTGGGTTCAGCCCCTAGTGTCCCCAAACAAAGAAAAAAAAAGGAGGCTCCTCAACCCTTGGATCTATAGAACTGTGAGCCAAAATAAACTTAATTTTCTTTTTAACTTACAGCGGTATTGTGTTGTTAGTAACAGAACACAAATTAACACAAACACCCAGAGAGAGAAGGGAAGGCCGGGCCCTGGGTCCCCAGGCAGACTCCAAGTGGGACAGTCAGGCCTGAGCGCTGACCCTTCTCCCTCCCCCGGTTCCCATGATGCCTCTGTTCTCTCCATGAGGAACTTCCAACCTACCCATCGCCGAGTCTCTGGGTCACAGGCTGCTACAGGCTCCTTCCCAGGGAGTCCAGAGTCCGACAGGTCTCTTTGGGCGGCTCCTCTCCCTGTGAGCCCTTGACCATGGGAATGGCCTCCATCCACGCGGAAGCCCTGGGCAGGCTCAGAGCTCAGTGACTGGGGCCACGTCTGAATGTGGCAAACAGGAGAGATGAGGGTCAGAAGCTGCCTTGCCTGCCTGGACAAGGAAAACTCAGATATGGCCTCTCAGAGCCCTCAAAAGGCTGACAGCCCCCGCCTCCTTGGGGTAGAATAGAAGAAATAACGAAAATAGGTAGAAGCCGGGCGTGGTGGCGCACACTTGTTGTCCCAGCATTCGGGAGGCTGAGACAGGAGGATCATGGTTGGAGGACAGCCTCAGCTACATAGTGAAGCCCTTTGCAACTTAATGAGACCTTGTTTCAAAATAAAGAATAAAAAGTAGGGCTGGGGGTATAGCTTGGAGGTAGATGCCCCTGGGTTTCATCCCCAGTACCACAAAAAGAAAGAAAGAAAGAAAGAAAGAAAGAAAGAAAGAAAGAAAGAAAGAAAGAAAGAAAGAAAGAAAGAAAGGAAGGAAGGAAGAAAGAAAAAATAAGAAAGAGAAAATAGGTAGAAAGAAGATATTAAAGAAGAGGGAAGGGAATGTTACTTTGATATGAAAGCCTCCTGTGGAAATTTCTTACTCTCAAGCCAGGCCTGTCACTCCCAACCAATTTTCTAGAAAGTTTATGTATCTTTACTCATTCACTTGTGATAAATATCTTGAGAACAGTTAATTAACCCACCTAAGAATAGTCAAATAAAAGAGATAACTGTTAGTCAAACAAAAGAGGCTACACAAAAGATCTGGGAAGATGAGACCACCAAAACAGGAAACTCTCTTGTGCGTGTGTGTGTGTGTGTGTGTGTGTGTTACTGGAGATTGAACCCAGGAGTTTTCTACCTCTGGGATACACCCCAGCTCCCCAAGCCTTTTTTATTTTTTTATTTTGAAATAGTTTTGCTAAGTAGCTGAGGCTGGCCTCGAACCTGTGATCCTCCTGTCTCAGCCTCCCAAGTATTGAGATTATAGTCATATACCACGGCACTCAGGTTATAACAATTGCCTTGAGCCATCTTACCTATGAAGTTTAAGCAAAAGAGATCTCTATTGGCTGGACAATGAAGAAACTATCCAAACCCAGGTGACTAGAACACCTTAGATCACCATGTGATTACTGGATTGATGTTATCTTCCCATGCCTTCTGGTGCCCAATCCTGACCAGGCTTCCCTTAAAAGAAGAGCCACAGCCGGGCATAGTGGCGCATGCCTATAATCCCAGTACTTGGGAGGCTGACACCAGAGGATCACTCTGTTTCAAAACAAAAAATAAAAAGGGCTGGGTGTAGCTCAAAGGTAGAGTGCCTCTGGGTTCAATTCAAGAAGAAGGAGAAGGAGGAGGAGGAAGAGGAGGAAGAGGGGGAGGGGGAAAGGGGGAAGGGAGGAGAGGAGGAGGAGAAGGGGGAGGGGAGGAGAGGGGTGAACTCCAAAGGCACACCTCCTACCTCATGCTCTGGACATGGCCTGCACTGTCTCTCCGATGTGTATTTCTTGCTTTCCTAAGTAAGTCTCTGTCTAGGTTTCTGATTGACTGATGCTAAAATTCTTTTCCCTCATATAAGCCAAGGATCCACCAGTCGTGAGTTGCGCTCCCCTCTCTCCCGGACAGGAAACTCTTGGGACCCTTCTTAGTATCATCTTTTCTCCTGTGCCAGCCTCACAGGTCAGGACGCTGTACCCAGAAGGCCCTGGGAAAGGCTGCAGGGGCCCCTGCAGGGCCTCCGCTGTGGCCAGTCAGTGCCTTCCAGGTTCCTTCCTCAGGGCTCCTCCAGGGTCCTAGTCCCTGGCCCGCAGGGAGCTCAGGCTGTGGCCTCCCAGAGCAGGGGCGAGGATAAACACTCCCAGGCTGTCTACCCCACGCAGGCACCTTCTCCAGCTCCTCCACGCTCTTCCCACTCCGCCCTGCATCTGTGCCGTGGGCGCTGGCCCCTCTCCTCCCTCGGAGCTTCGCCTTGTGAGGGGCTCGCCACCTCTCACCGCAGCCCCCGGGTGCTGCCTGGGGATGAGCTTCCCCAGCTGTGAATTGGGACCCGGCCCTGGCTCATGGTTAACCAGAGATGAGGGCCAGCCCAGCGCTGGGTGTCCATGTGGCCGGTGGACGTAGCTGCCTGAAGAGTCCTCCCCCTCCCTGTCCCAGCTTCCCTGTTTGTACAATAAGAGACCGAAGGTCCCAAGGACCGGGCCACCCAAGGAGGACGGCGCATTGTCCAGCCTGGCTGACTGGCGAGGGAGGGAAGGAAGTGGGGGCAGGGCTGGTGGCCCCCTGCCGGGAGCCCCATTCTGTGAGGGGCGGGGCGGGGGCTGCCATCAGAGGGCGGGGCCCCCTGTGAGCTGGCCACTGGCTGGCCCTGGGCCGCCCCAGCTGCCGGGCTGAGATAAGCACCATCGGAAAGTGTTGCGAGGAGGAGAGGGCTCTGCAGTCACAGGAACTTCCAGGAATTGGACGGGGAGGGGTCCGAAGCACAGGCTCCCGAAGGTGCCAACTTCGGAGGTGGGTTTCCGGCCTGGGCACCCCCACCTCCCTCCTGGACATCCCCACCCTTCATGTCACCTCTCCCTCCCCAAGCTCCCCACACACACACCAACCACTGGTCCGTGTGCAAATATCCTCTCTTTAGAAGGACACTGGTCATATTGAATCACAGCCCATGCGGCTCCCAGGAAAGCCTCATCCTAATTATTTCTGAGACGACACTATTGCCAAATAAGGCCGCATTTTGAGACCCGAGCGGCTAGGACTCCGGCACAGGACTCTGAGGGGGACGCAGCCCATCATCCGGGAGGTCTTGGTCAGGGAGGAGCGCGAGCTCCTGCTTCCCAGGATCCTGGATCCTCAGACCTGAGTCTGGCAGAAAAGAGTCCTAGCCTGAATTCCTCAGAAGCCCGGCTGTGGCAAAGGCACCCAGCTTGGGCCTGATGGTGGGGTGCGCTCATAGGAAGAGGGGGAGGCAGCTGGTGAGCTGCTGTGCCAGATACAGCTTCCCCAGAAAATGGGGGACCAATCCCAGAGGCCACCTGAGACCCTGCCCCTGCCGGGGAGAGGAACTCGCCCACCCAGGGGTATTGACCTCACAGATCTGCAGGTCAGCGACGGGGATGTTCCAGGCCAAAGTGACCCTCCCTAGGAGGGCCCCACATCCACCAGGGCTCCCCCCTGAGAGAAGGCCAGGGGAGAAGGGGTTCTGCAGGCAGGAAGGGGCTGCCAAAAGTTGAGTCACCCTGTCCCAAAGCCCCAGCTCTCACACAGACCCCAATGTCCTTACTCCTCCTTGGATCCAGGTTGAGTGGTTCCTCTGAACAAAGGCCCATGGGCCTTTCCAGGATTTCAGGGGCTTTAGGGGTGGACATCAGACTCCTAGGGACCGCAGGAGGACTCCCACCGCCCAGCAGACTGTCGCTGCCTCAGGTTCCCCTCCAGCCCCACCTCACGAACTGCCCTTGGTTCAGGGGCGAGAGACAGCAAACAAGATGGCCAGATGCCAGGCCACCTGCTATCAGGCCCCACAAGCCTCCTGTACTTTGTAGACCAGGCAAGCAGTCATAAATACTGTCTCAGAGCCATGCAAAGAGGCACCAGGGACCCTCAGGTGAGGCAGGCAGTGTCACTTAAAAAGAGCTGTCAAGAGCTGGGCACAGTGGTGCACTCCTGTAATCCCAATACATGGGAGGCTGAGACAGAAGGATCACAAGTTCAAGGCCAACCTCAGCAATTTGGTGAAACCCTCAGCAACTTAGTGAGACCCTGCAAATAAATAAATAAATAAATAAATAAATAAATAAATAAATAGGGCTGGGTGTGTGTAGCTTAGAGCTAGAATGCCCCTGGATTCAATCCCCAGTACCACAAACCAACAAGCAAAAAAGACATATCCAG
This sequence comes from Muscardinus avellanarius, assembly GCF_963383645.1. NCBI lineage: Eukaryota > Metazoa > Chordata > Mammalia > Rodentia > Gliridae > Muscardinus > Muscardinus avellanarius. Next base: position 69,957,483 of record NC_137796.1, read on the forward strand.
AGATGCCCAGCCTGGGCACAGACTCCTTCCTCCTGCCCCTCCCATAGAGTGCAACAGGGTGTCCACGCAGCACCGTGAGCAACTGAGGCAGAATTCCAAGAGGTGGACGAGCAGTCCGGAACCCAGAGCCGACAGACATGGCAGCAACAGGCACCAGCCACACCCCGTAGAGGAGGGGACCCAGCCCCCATTTCCCGAGCCCAGCCAGTAAGAGAGGCAACCCAGAGTGGAGCCAAGTTCTACCCACCACACCTGCAAGCCCAGGGCAAGGGGCTCTGCGTCCACACCCTCCCTGAAAAGTCTCTTTGTGCCTCGGCCTGAGGACCCTCCCCAACTGAGAGACGCTTCTGTCCCCAGCAGCAGATCAGCCATGTTCCACAAGACAGAGGCCCTCAAAGCTGAGCCAGGCTCAGCTGTGGACCTGCAGGGCGGCCGCACACCGAGGGAGGATACCTCAGGAGGATTCGGCATCTCTAGGATCAGAGCGCAAATGTCCAGGCGCAATCCAAAAATCACTCATCAGAGCAACAGCCGGGACACCACCGCGTGCCCCCATGCCGGCCCCTTCCCGTCCTCCAGCTGCCGTCTCTGAGAGTTTTCCCTGGCCACCCCAGGCTGCTCCCTGGTCTCCATGCCAACCCGCCCCTCGGTCTTCTGCTGGTGGTGGTCGCTGGCTTGTGAGTATTGGGGGATCGAAACCGGGAATGTCTGTCTCTGAGCCTACACTCCTAGCCCTTCTACTTATTTATTTTTACTTATTTGGGGGGTCCTGGGAATTGAATTCAGAAGGCATTATAGGTCTAAGATGCAACCCGGCCCTTTTTATTTTGAAATAGGGTGTTGCTAAGTTGCTGAGACTGTCTTTGAACCTGTGGATCCTCCTGCTTCAGCCTCCCAAGGATCTTGAATCACAGGTGTGCACTACTTTTTATTTTGAAACAGGCTCTCATTAAGTTGCTGAGACTAGCCTTGAACCTACAATCCTCCTCCTTTGGCCTCCCAAATTCTGGGATTATAGGCATGCGCCACTGCGCCTGGCTGAAAGGTTTTATTTTTCAGAGCTAGGACATATCTTCTTGGCTGTCCTGATAACTTTGGCAAAGGATTGAGCCTGATAAAGGCAAGAGGAGACACAAATACCTGTTAGATGCACAAGGAATGGGCGAACGGTTGGAAGCAGGAGAGTGACCTGTCCTGGTTTGCATCACTATAATCTCTGGAGAAGTCGGGCATGGTGGCACGCCTGCCTGAAATCCCAGTACTTGGGAGGCTGAGACAGGAGGATCTCAGGTTTAAGGCCAGCCTCAGCAACTTAGACCCTGGTTCAAAAAGGGAAAGGGGGCTAAGGGATGTTACTGAGAGGTAGAGAGCCCCTGGGTTCAATTCCCAGCACCACAAAAAAAAAAAAAAAAAAGAGAGTTGCAGGGACCACACATACACCACACACGCATGTTCATGCTTCTCAGAAAACACGTACCAAAGCTGGTCGTGATGGCGCACGCTTGTAATCCCAGCACTTGGGAGGCTGAGACAGGAGGATCCTGGATCGCGGCCAGCCTCAGCTACTTAGTGAGGCCCTTTGCAATTCAGTGAGACCCTGTTTCAAAATAAAGAGTAACATCTGGGCGTGGTGGCGCACGCTTGTAATCCCAGCACTTGGGAGGCTGAGACAGGAGGATCGTGCAGGTTCGAAGCCAGCCTCAGCTACTTAGTGAGGCTCTCAGCAACTTAGTGAGACCCTGTTTCCAAATAAAGTATAAAATAGGTCTGGGAGTGTAGCCCAGAGGTAGAAAAGCCCCTGGGTTCCACCTCCAGTACCACAAAAAATAAAATAAAATAAAGAATAACTCCCCGGGCTCTGTCCTGGTGGCCTGGGGGAGCACAGGGCCTGGCCCTGTGATGTACAGTCCCTTTCCGCAGTGCTGGAGACGAAGCTGGGCTTTGTGCCTGTGTCTGCACATTCCTACAGCTTCTCAGAATCTATGGACAATGGCTGAGGAGATAAACCATGCAGGAAACAAAAGAAAAAAATAAAGAGTAAAAAATAGGGCTGGGCCGGGCGTGGTGGCGCACGCTTGTAATCCCCACGCTTGGGAGGCAGAGACAGGAGGATCGCGCAGGTTCGAAGCCAGCCGTGCGCTGGCCTAGGAGACCCTGTTTCCAAATAAAAAATAAAAAATAGGTCTGGGAGTGTAGCCCGGAGGTAGAAGGGCTTCCAGGAACCCCAGTACCACCAAAAAATAAATAAATAAAATAGGGCTGGGGCTATAGCTCAGAGGTAGAATGCCCCTGGGCTCCATCCCCAGTACCAATAAATAAATAAATAAACAAACAAACAAACAAATAAATAAGAAGAAAACATGTACCAAGCTGTTTCAGGCACAGGGTGGAGACATCTCCGAAGCCCATAAACAGCAGAAGGGCTGGATAAATTTTGAGCACTGCACACGGCAGGGATGATACAGAAATGTATGAGCTTATTGTATGGTTCTACTTACACAAAGCATTAAAACGGCCCAAGCCTGCGGGCCATGACAAAAGCGAGGCAGGGTCTTCCTTCGAGAGAGGGGCCTGCCTGGAGGAAGCAGGTGAGGAAGCCGCGGGCGGAGGGCTCTTCCTACCGTGCTTTATCACTAGGAGCTGGCTACAGTTCTGTGACGATCACTGGAGCTGCAGAACCATTCCTTGTGTGTTTTCTACCGGGAGTTAAACATCTATGCAATACCAATAATAATAATAATAATAAAAACCTGGCTGCTGATGGAAAGAAGATTGGGAGATTGGGGGATCCCAGGAAGAAGGCTTTCCCAGCTGGAGCCCTGAGTCCGGGTCCGGCTGCACCTCAGGGTTGAGTGTCCTCTCTCTGCCTCAGCTCAGTTCACCCCCTGCGCCCACGTCTGTCTTAGGCACAGAAGTTGGCACTCCATCACTTTCCCTCATCTGCAGTCGGGGTTGGGTCTGAAATATCCCCCAAAAGGATCAGGTGTTGAAGGCATGACCCTCAGTGTAGCAAGGTTCAGAGCTGGGACGTGGGAGGGTGAAAAAGTTCTAGAAATGGTTGCGTTCTAGAAAGTTCTGGAAAGTTCTAGAAATGTGCTGATGGTTGCACAATCATGGGAGTGTCCTTACCTCCCCTGATCTATACACCTAACATTGGTTAAATGTTGAGTTTATGTTATACATGCTATGTTGTATTATCTCTTTATATCTATTGTCCTGGGGATTGAACCCAGGGCATTCTGCCTCTGAGCCACACCCCAGCCTTTTTTACTTTATTTTATTTGTTTATTTATTTATATTTTTTGGTGATACTGGGGGTGGAACCCAGGGGCTTTTCTACCTCCAGGTTATACTCCCAGACCTATTTTATACTTTATTTGGAAATAGGGTTTCACTAAGTTGCTGAGAGCCTCACTTAGTAGCTGAGGCTGGCTTTGAACCTGTGTGATCCTCCTATCTCAGCCTCCCAAGTGCTGGGATTACAAGTGTGCGCCACCACGCTCAGCTTTATTTTTTACTTTGAAACAGGGTCTTGCTAAGGTGCTGAGGGGCTCACTAAGTTTCTGAGGCTGGCCTCACACCTGCAATCCTCTCCCAAGTACTAGCATCACAGACATGTGCCACCTCACCCAGCTGAGTTTATGTTACATATAACTAAACCATAACTAAAAAAAAATCTCTTGCAAGAGGCTGGGGCTCATTCATTCTGCCTCTGGCAAGTGGAGGGAATGAGGTAAGGAGGGCTCCACCTTCAGGAAGGCTGTGCCCTCCTGGGCAGGCTAGACCAGGAAGGGAAGAGCCGAGGTGGAGGTGGAAGGAAGGAGAAAGGAGGATACAGACAACATAAACAGAGACACAGAATGGAAATGAAGCGGCAGCGTGTGGGGTGGGCGGGGCTGCTGGGCAGGTGGGCCAGGAGATGACAGGCCACCGAGACCTGAATGGCCAGGAGCCGGCCACGCGCAGGTCTAGAAAAGTGCGTGGCAGGCACAGGCTTGTGCAAAGACCCTGAGGCAGGAAGGCACACAGCCAAGAAGGCTGGCAGGGCTGAGGCCAACCTGTAGGGACCAGGGGAGATCTCTCTCTCTCTCTCTCTCTCTCTCTCTCTCTCTCTCTCTCTCTCTCTCTCTCTCTCTCTCTCAGCTCTGAGGAGATGCAGGGACCCCACATCCTGAGCCACTCGATGTCCACCGAGTCAGGTGGCCAACCTAGGTGGCCGGGCTGCACGGGGACGTCCGCCACTGTGCTGCAAGGGTGAGGCCCAGAGCCTCGGGCTTGCAGAGAGACAGCCAGGCTTTGGAGCGGCCTCTGAGGCCTTCCTGGAGTGGGGTACCACACGGGGACCTGATATCAGCTCAAGCATGGACGGTGCGAAGCGGTCCACAGGAGGGGAGCCAGCGGTGCACTGAGGGACAGGTTGCAGGGAGTCCCAGCCCAAGCAGGGGCCCAGGTGCAGGCTAAGAAGCAGGTAGGTGGGGCTGATAGCTCAGGGCCACAGGTCCCGCTCCTCAGGTGGCCTGTGAGCCCATCCTGGGTGGCCTGTCCTTGAAGGGGCACGGCTGACCCCATCAGGGACTCCACTCCTCCTCCTGCATAGCAGCCCCCCCCCGGGGGGGGTACACGGGCTGTGCCTGCAGGAGCAGCTTGGCCGGCTGCCTGGGACCCCAGACAGGCTTCCAGCTGCGACGATCCTACCGCCGCCCCACAAGTGAGGACAGATCCCCGGTGCTCCCGCAGGAAGCTCAGGCCTGTGTTCATCACCGCGGAATGTGTGTTCATCATGGCATATCTTCGCCAGAGCCCTAATGAAGGACACAACTGGGGGGCTGCACGCTCCCGCCCTAGGCCGTGCCCCCAGGGACTCGGGGAGCTTCCTCCGGCTGCACTCAGCAGGACCAGGTCCTCCCTACCCAGCAGCAGCCCTAAGCCAGGGGCAAGCTGGAGCCAGTGCAGGTAGGGAAGCCATGCATAGGGACAGGGGTGGGGGGGTGAGTTCCCCAGGGATGAGCCGGGGTGACAACAGGGAGAGGCCCCTCGCCTCCCAGCTGCTCCCCTTGGGGCTTCTGTGCCCCTCAGACCCAAAGCTCCACCTTCATTCCACGTGGAGGAGGAGGAGATTGGGTAAGTCCTCGGGGGCAGAAGCAGGGTAAATGGAGCTTCTGATGAGGCGGAGATGGCTGAAGCCTCAATTCCACCCATCCTCACAGTGTGAACATGGGTGGGGCTGGTGAGTGGAGAGAGCCCGGCTTCCCCTTCAGCTCACAGAGCACCCCGCCCAGCAGGTGGGGATGTCCCAGCATCTGCTCAAGCGCCACAACCGGCAAGAGGAGGGACCCAAACCCAGTCCCTGTACCCAAATCCCAGGCCCTTGGCAGCAGCCTCTGTGGGTGCTTGGACATGAGGTCCAAGGGGAGGCTGAGACCGAGCAACGAGAGCCGTAGCAGGGGCCACCGAGGCCAGAGGCTGCCTCATCCAGCCCTGGTCAAGGGCTGGCCACGCCGTCAGCACCTTCCCATGGGAGCACAGCCCAGCCCAGCCTCACTCTGGGGCAGGCACCTGTCGCTGGGGCCGCCCGCCCATCTCAGAGCCTCCTCCAGAGTCCCCAGGCAGCAACAAGATGGATGCCTGACAGCTAGCACTGGAGGGGAGATGGGGCCCGGACACACAGTACGTGCCAATTCCCGTGGTGTGAATTCACCCAACTTCCAGCATGCGCAGCTTCAAGCCACCAGCCACATCCTGAAGTCAGACTTGTGACAAGATGCAGCGTAGCCCGTGATCACACAGACTTTTCACCCTGCAGCTGTGCTTCTGCGTAACCTCAGGACCCCAGTGGGGGCCTCAAACTCCGGCCCAAGCCGCTTGGGTAAAGCAAAGTCTGCAGGGATACGGCTGTGCCTGTGAGATCCCTGCGTTGCCGCCAGCAACAGGATCCTGGCTGAGGGGACCGATGGGGACTTTGGAGCTAAATCACTGGGAAGTCAAGTTTAAGTGAAGTAACTGTGTGAGCTGGCCCATCTCCACCTTCCGAGTACTGGGATCACAGGTTGTGCCGCCATGCCCAGATTCCTCGCCTTTTTTAAAACTAACGTTGTTAGCTCGGTGTGGTGGTGCACACCTGTAATCCTGGTACTTGGGAGACTAAGACAGAGGATCGAAAGTTCGAGGCCAGCCTCAGCAAATTAGTGAGAATTTGTTTAAAAATAAAAAATAATAAGGGCTAGAGGTATAGTTAGGAGGTAGAATGTCCCTGAGGTCAGTTCCCAGTACAAAAAAAAAATTTTTTTTGCTGTTGAAATATAATCATTACTCAATAAACTGTAGATATTTTTGGGGCATGGCACTAAGGATTAAACCCAGGGGCATTATAGCTCCAAACTACACCCCAACCCTATTTTATTTATTTATTTTTTTATATTGAAACTGCTAAATTGATGAGAGTCTCACTAATTACTGAGGCTATCCTCGAACAGGCAATCCTCCTATCTCAGCCTCCCAAGTGCTAGAATTACAGGCATGCACCACCATGCCCATCTGAACTGCATATATTTAAAGTAAAATTAAGCTGAGCATGGTTGTGCACGCTTGTAATCCCCGTACTTCGGAGGCTGAGACAAGAGGATCGCAGGTGTGTGGCCATCCTCAGCTATTTAGTGAGGCCCTCTGCAACTTAGTGAGGCCCTGTTTCAAAATAAAGAAAAAAACACAAGGCTGGTTCTGTAGCTTGGAAGTAAAATGCCCCTGGGTTCCATCCTCAGTTCCTCCAAAAGAAAAAGAAAAGAAAAAAAGAAAAGAAAATGTAAAATTAATGAGTTTTACTTATATATACACCTGCAAAGCCATCATTTCAATAAGATAATGAACATGGATGCCTCCCCATGCTGGCTATGCCACCCTGCATCTTCTGGAATTGTATACAGACAGCGCAGTATAACGTGAATTCTGTGCCGTGTGGCTTCTCTTCCTCCACAGTCGCTGAGAGCCCTCTGTGTGCTCATGTTCTCAGCTCATTCCCCCCGTGGCCGAGTGACCATTCTCTATTTGAACGTACTGGAACTTGCTTACGCATACACATGTCGATGGGTATTTGAGTTACTTCTGACTAGGGGCTATTTTAAATAAGGTCGCTGTGAACATTTGTATTCAGTCTTCATATAGCCAGGCTTGGTGGTGCACACTTGTAATCCCAGTACTTGGGAGGCTGAAACAGGAAAATCGCAAGTTTGAGGCCAGCCTCAGCTACCAGTCTTCATACGAATAAGTCATAATTTCTTAGAGGGGATGCCAGGAGAGGAGCCGCTGGATCTCGTGGTAGGCTACCGTTCCCTTTCATGTGTGGTGTGTGTGTAGTACCGAGGATCAAACCTAGGGGCATTCTACCTCTGAGCTACACCCCCAGCCTTTTTTTTTGGTAATTTTTATTTTTGAAATAGGGTCTCGCTAGGTTGATGAGAGTCTCACTACTTGCTGAGGCTGTTCTCGAACCTGTGATCCTTTTGTCTCGGCCTCCCAAGTACTGGGATTACAAGTGTGCACCACCACATCTGGCTTGCTGTTCCCTTTTGAGAAATGACCAAACTGTTCCTGGCCAAAGTGTCTTGTATAGCTCCTCTGGCAATGGAGGAATATTCTGGGTTTTCTGTGTCTTCATCAATACTTGGTATGTCAGTCTTCTTGTTTGAACCATTCTCTTGAATGTGTAGTGACATTTCATTGTGGCATTTTTATTTCCTTGATAACCAATGAAGCCGGGCATGGTGGCACACGTAATCCCAGTACTTGGGAGGCTGATACAAGAAGGTCTCAGGTTTGAGGCCAGCCCCAGCAACTTAAAAATAAAAACCAAAATAGGGGGTTAGCTCAGAGAATGTCCCCAGATTTAATCCCCAGTAACACACACACACACACACACACACACACACACACACACACACACACACATGAGGCGGAGCTATGGGTTCTTCTAGAACATTAATAGTTTTAACTTTTGCATTTAAGTTTGCCATGTATTTTGAGTTACCTTTGGAATATGGTGTAATGAACGGCTCAAAGTTCAGATAGGTAGAAGATAAATGATAGATACATACAGATTTGGATACTTAGATGAAATAGATGTTAGATCAATACCATGAATACATAATAGGTGGGTAACTGGCAGGCAAGTAGGTAGGTATATGCAAAGATAGATGGAATATTGGTTAGTTATGGAGATAAATGGATGAGATAGAGAGGCAAATAGATTATAGATGATAAATAGCTAGATGTAGAGATATGATAGATAATAAATTGATAGCTATTAGCAATAGAAATAGATTGAGAGATTATAGAGAGATATATAAATATAGAGGTAGATAGAAAATAAATGTAGGTAGAGATTGATTGGATAATATATGATAGCTCTAAAGAGATTGCACATTAGGTAGATAGATGATAGGTAGATGATAGATATAGATAGCCAATTGATTCAGCACCATTTGCTCAAGTCTCTCTGTCCTTTGCAGAATGGCCTTTGCCCTTTCTCAACAGCCAGTGTTCCACAGTGTGCGTCTCGGCTCTCTCCTGTCCCATGAATCTATTCGTCTATCTTGATACGCTGTCCTGACTACCAGAGCTTCATAGCAAGTCTCCACGTCGTGCGCTATTTATCTTCCAACTTTGTTCTTTATTAAAGCTTTTCCGGGCCCTTTGCGATCACATCCATTTAGGAAGGTTTGCACTACGAATGTAAAATCTCTCGTCGACACAGAGCTGTGACGGCCACCTGCTCCTTCCTGAGTGGGCTCTGCAGGCGGTGCCCTTTCTCTAAGAGTCGCACGCAGCGGCAGGGGCTGTTCCTATGATTCCCGCTATCCCTCTAGTCCCGCAGGGTCTGTAGTGATGTCTCCTCTTTTACTCTTGACATCGACACTTGTGTCTTCTCTCCTTGATCCATCGATCTAGAAGTTTATAATTTTTCTAGTCTTCTCAAAGAACCTTTCGCTTCATTCACTTTCTCTGTTGTCTTCCCGATGCCCATCTCTTGACTCCATGATGATCTTTCCTGTATTCCATCTATGGCTTCCTTCCTGTTTAATGGGCCCCCTTTCCAGCTTTTTGATGTGAAAGCTGAGAACACTAACTTGATTCCTTTCTTCTTATCTAGGGTGGGCCTTCAGCACAGGCTCAGCTGAGATTTGCTGCCGAGCGCCCAAGAGTTAATATCTGAGCCTTGTTTCTAGTAACAGTTTTTTGTCTTCAAGTTTATTTCCTTTGATGTTAGTAAGAACCTTTCTCATGCTGTGTGCAGGATACACACCACTTATGTCCTTTCATCCATTTCAACTGACTTATGTCTTTGAATCTAAAGTGTGTCTCCTGTGGACGGCGGCGAGTTGGAGCGTGTTTTCTTTTAATCCAGGCTCTCACGGTTTCTGTCGTTGATTGTGTGTGTGTGTGTGTGTGTGTGTGTGTGTGTGTGTGTGTGTGTATGAAAGACTGGGGAATGGAGCCCAGGGACACTCTACCACTGAACTACATTCCCAGCCCTTTTATATTTTTTATTTAGAGACAGGGTCTCCCTTTCCTGGCTGGCCTCAAAACTTGCAATCCTCCTATCTCAGCCTCTCAAATACTGAGATTAAAGGCCTGCACCATCACAGCTGCAATACATTGGCATTTAATATTATGAATCAGATGGTTAGATTTACACCTGTCATTTCACTTTGGGTTTTCTATATACCACATTCATATTTTGTTTCTCTCTTAGTGCCCTCCTTTTGTAGTTAGTAGAAACTTTCTTGTGTATCATTTTAAATTCTTTGATTTTTAAATCTGTCTAGTTCTCTATCTACCTATATGTCTACTTATTTTTATTTCTTACACTGGGGATTGAACCCAAAGGCTTTCAGCCTCAAAGCTACACCCCTACCCCCTTTTAATTTAGTTTGTTTGTTTTATTGTTGTTGTTTGTAAAAAGTATTTTGCTAAATTGCAGAGGCTGGTCTGCAACCTGCAATCCTCCTGTCTCAGCCTCCCAAGTAATGGGTTTACAGTTTGCAGCACCCCACCCAGCTTATCTGTCTGTATTTGAAGCTTTTCTCTCAGTGGTTGCTTTAGGGCTAATAATTTACATCTTATCAGATTTTATTTCAGATTTATACCAACTTACTTCCAGCAAGATATAGAAATTCTGCTCCTGTGTATCTCCATGCTCTCCCCCTTTTTGAGCTACTGTTACATCTATGCCTGACAATACATGTTATAATTATTGCTTTAAACAGGTTTACACCATTTATTTATTTATTTATTTATTTATTTATTTATTTATTTATTTATGCAGTACTGGGGATGGAACCCAAGGGCATTCTACCACTGAGCTACACCCCCAGCCCTATTTTTATTCTTTTTTTTTTTTTTTTTTTTTTTTTTTTGGTGGTACTGGGGTTCCTGGAAGCCCTTCTACCTCTGGGCTACACTCCCAGACCTATTTTTTTTTACATTTTTATTTTGGAAACAAGGTCTCCTAAGCCAGCACGCGTGGCTGGCTTCGAACCTGCGTGATCCTCCTGTCTCTGCCTCCCAAGCGCGGGGATTACAAGCGTGCGCCACCACGCCCAGCTTTATTCTTTATTTTGAAACATGATCTCACTGAGTTGCAAAGGGCCTCACTAAGCAGCTGAGGCTGTCCACGAACTGCGATCCTCTGTCTCAGCCTCCCAAATGCTGGGATTACAAGCGTGCGCCACTACACCCAGCTAGATCTATACCTTTAAAAAGAAGCTACAAGAAGAAAATATATTTATAGGGGTCACTAAAAAATATATTAATTTTCTTTCTTTCCTTTTTTTTATTTTAGTGTGTATGTATGTGTGCTACTTGGAAATTGAACCCAGGGATGTTCTACCTCTGAGCTATACCTCCCAGCCTTATTTTCTTTTAAAATGGGGTCTTGCTAAATTACCACATGCTGCTGGCCTCAAACCTCTGATCGATGCCCTGGCCTCAGCCTCCCAAGCCCTGGGATTACAGGTGTACTTGGGACTACAGCCGCCACGCAGGCTGATCTTCTCACTTACCATGTCTCACTCTCTTTATTTCATCCTGGGGAGTCTGCCATGTTCTTCAAACTGGGCTTTATTCCCGCCCTCCTCGTTGGGGTTGTTACTGTCAAACATACTACACATCTACACGTTATGTTCCCAACAGTGAAATGTGATAGGTATTGCTTTATGCAACTGCCTCCTGAATCCATGAGAATAAGAAAGGAGACGAAATATGTAGCTATCCGGCCTTTCATAATTGATAAGTTGGGTCCCTCCCCTACGTGATCTCACAGCGGAACAGGAAGCGGAAGCCAGAGCAGAGATATCACGAGACTCCAGGTGCCTTGAGACTCCAAACATCGCCATTCTACAGATGTCACGAGAGAATTGGATTGTCTATAAAACAGCGGTGCCTCCCATCCACCACGTGACTCAGCCGGCCAATCAGGACTATGCTCAGCTCTCCAGCTGCGTGGCCCGTCCGTCCCTTCCCCAACCACCAGCTTACTCTCCGGAGGGTGCCGGGTCCTCATAAAACAGCGGTCTCTGATAACCCGGTTGGTGATTTTACCCCCCTCCTAAACCCCCTAACTCTATTTTCAACCTAACAATAATTACCTCTACTCTTTCTTTAAACATTTTTATTGGTGCATTGTAATTATACGTGGTAATCAGATTCAAAGGGATACATTTATATATACATACAACATCTCTTGGCGTGCCCCCCCCCCAAAAAAAAATAAACACTCCTTCCTTCCCCATACACGCTGGTGGGATTGGTAGTGATACGTTCATATGCAAGCATGACGCTATTTGGTCTGTTTCCTTCCTCTAGCCTCCTTTTTCCCTTCCCCCCCTCCCTATTCTCGTCCCCTTCCACTGTCCTACTGGTCTCTCTCCACATTTTCATGAAGTTCCTATTCTTTCCCATTTCCTCTCTAGCAATACCATTATTTGGTATCTCTCCAAAAGAATTAGAGCCGGGCATGGTGGCACACGCCTGAGATCCCAGTACCTGGGAGACTAAGAGGAAGATCACAGGTTTGAGTCCAGCCTTGGCAATTTAGTGATTCCCTGTTCAGAAATAAATAAATAAATAATAAATAAAAGGATAAAGGACAGGGACCTCTGGGAGTGCAGCGCAGTGGTAGAGTGCCCCTGAATTTAGTCTCCAGTAACACACACACACACACACACACACACACACACACACACACACACACACAATGTCTCCAGCGTTCTTGTCTGCCAATTCTAACACCTGTGTCAGTTTAAATTGATTGAATTTTCTCCTCGTTGTGAGTCATTTTCCTGCTCATTTATCTGACTGCTAATTTTTCACCGGATGCCAGACACCGTAAAATTTATTTTGTTGATAGTCTTTTCACACTAGCGTCTAGATCTGAGTACTCTCCCCAGGGCCACAAATTCTGGGGCACGCCCACCAGAGCTGGCAGGAACCAGCTCCCACTGACTGAGCGGGGTCTTTCCTCTGCCTCGTGGCTTCATCACACCCATACACCATCTGTTCTAAATATTCAAGAAGGATGGATCATCTAGCCAGGCACAGTGGTGCACACCTGCCATACCAGTAGCTGGGGAGGCTGAGACAGAAGGACCACAGGTTCAAGGCCAGCCTTAGCGACTTAGCGAGACCCTATTTCAAAATAAAAAATAAAATAGAAAGGGCCGGGATGTAGCTCGGAGAAGTGCCCCTGGGTTCCATCCCCAGTGCAAATAAAAAAGAGGGTCATGGGAGGGGGGGTTTCCTCTGGCAAGTCTTTGTCCTGACAACTCTGGCCCTTTTCTTTGGCCCCTCAATTTGAAATGTCCATGGTCCCCCTTAACTGACCCCCAGATGAGTCTGCAGGACCGGACCCATCTGCTCCCCTCTCTCAGGGAACATCCCTCCCTGCCTGATGCCTCACTTCTTGGAGACTATCATCCACACCTTTCATCTGTCTTTTGATTGACTTATTTGTGGTGGTATTGAGGATTGGACCCATGGGCATTCTACTTCTCAGCTACACTCGCAGCCCCTTTTTATTTTTTATCTTGAAACAGGATCTTGCTAAGTGGCTGAAGGTCTGAGTTTCTGAAGCTGGACTCAAGACTGTGATCCCCCTGTCTCAGCCTCTCCCACGTGTGCCACACCCAGTTCGTTTCATCTGCGTTCATGATGCACTGTGAGGAGACCAAAGCTGGGCCTTTTGTTGTTGTTGTTGCTACTGAAGATTGAACCCAGGAGCGTTCTACCGCTGAGCTACACCCCCAGCCCTTTTTTTAAAATTTGAAACAGGGTTTCACTAAGTTGCTGAGAGTTTCGCTAAGTTGCTGAGCTAAGTTGGCCTCGAAATTTTGATTCTCCTATCTCAGCCTCCCAAGTACAGGGATTACAGGTGTGCGGCGCCATACCCATGGGTCTGTTTTTAACCCCTGCCAGCCAGAAGTCCTCAAGTGTCAAGTATTCAGCTGTGTGGAGGAAGTAAGGTTCCTCTGGTTCTCTGTAGCCTCGACCTCCAGCCAGGGGGCTGCCATCTTTCTTGCTTCCTCCCGCATCTTCCCTCATCTAGGACAGCACATGGTGGATTCTCAATAAGTGACCATGCTTTCCTCATTTAATTCCCTTCCTCCTCCTGAGTGATGGAGAGCCCCTCTGGGCAAGCAGGGACTTCCAAGGTGCCCATCCGCTCTCAGGGGATGCATAGAGGAGATCAGAGAACATGCCTGGGGGCGAGACCCCAGTAGGACTACATGTCTGGGGACAGGTTCAGGAGAAACCGTGATCTCACGCACAGGCCATGTGGAAGTTACATGGAGAAGTTGCCAATGGCCCATTATGTCATAGGCCACAGGGAGAGACTATAAAGCCCAGAGGATTTACTGAGGAAGGAAGGCTTCTTGTGGATTCCAAGCCTGCGATGATGAGGAGAAAAACTCAGCCAGGGACAGAGGAAGAGAAAGGAATGAAGAAAACATCCCAGGCCAGAACCTGGCGGCATTAGAGAGCCGGCCCACACAAGACATCGTCGGGCTGAGCCTACACAATTGCCATTTTTGCAATCCAAACTTGAATGCAGACATTTTTGTGTGTTGCAGACTCCTGTCTGTTATGGCACACAAACAGCCCACACACGAATATTTTCATTGTGTTTTGTGTTTTTTTGATATATAACTTAAAGTGCATAAATTTTAACTCTATACCTTGATGACTTAAACATAGGCACGGTGGTGTGATCATCAGGCAGATCAAGATATGTGACATCTTCAGCACCGGAAGCCTCCTCCTGCCCCCACTGGTCAGGGTCCTCCTCCTGGGGAAACACTTCCGAACCTGGCACCACGTAACTGACCTTTGAAGTTCAGGCAGATGGAATCATAGGGTCTTGTCCTTAGTGTCTGGCTTCTTTCTCTCAGCACCACTTGTCAGATCCATACCTGGTGTTGCAAATAGACAGCTTATGAGTGGACTTTACTCCAGGTCTACCTCTCGCCAATTTGTAATGTCCCCAAGGGTAAGGACAATCTCTTCCTTTTCTCTGTTGTCTCCTTTGTACCCAGAGAGTAGAACAGTGTAGATGTTCAGTAAATGTTGGATGGATGATAAATGGATGGATGGATGATAAATGGATGGATGGATGGATGGATGGATGGATGGATGGATGGATGGATAAATAGATGAATGGATGGATGGGTGGATGGATAAATGGATGGATGGATGGGTGGATGGATAAATGGACGGATGGATGGATGGATGGATGGATAAATAGGTGGATGGATGGATGAATAGATGGGTGGTAGATAGATGAATAGATAGCTGAATGGGAAATGAGTGAATAGATGGGAATGGATGGACAGGTAGATTAGTGGATGGATGGGTAGATAGGTAGATGAATAGATGGGTGAATGAGCAAATTGGTGAGTGTATGTATGTATGTATGGATAGATGAATGAATGAGTGGATGGATGGATGAATGGATAAATAGGTAGATGTATTATGTATGTAGTAATAATAAAAGTATGGATGATGGACTGGTGGAAAGATGGGTAGATGGATGAAATGAATAAGTGGATGTGGATCAGTGGATGAGTAGGTAAGTGGATGGATGGACACATGGACAAATGGATGGATGGATGGATGGATTAGTGGGTGGATGGGTGGATGGCTGAGGGGGTAGGTGGGTAGAGGAAATGGGCAAAACAAGAGCCCTGAATCAAGTTACAAACTTTCTTACATGTTCCTTTAAAAAAGTAGACATCAGCTGGGTGTGGTGCCACATGCTTGTAGTCCCAGCATTCGGGAGGCTGAGACAGGAGGATCATGGTTTGTGGCCAGCCTCAGCTACTTTGTGAGGCTCTCAGCAACTTAGTGAGACCCTGTTTCCAAATAAAATATAAAATAGGTCTGGGAGTGTCGCCCAGAGGTAGAAAACCCCTGGGTCTCATCCCTAACACCACAAACACACACACAAAAAAAGTAGACATTACACACAAGGCAGGAAGGTGCTTTTAAACCAGAATTCATTGTCATTTTTCATGAACATCTTCTATGAAGATTTTGAAAAACCACATGTCCCTTATTCATACTGAAGTTGATATCTAAAACATTTTATTATGACTCTAAATAATTTATTTTATCAATCGTCTGTATAAATTATTCAACCATTCATGAGATTTAAAAAAGATGAGGAGCTGGGCGTGGTGGCGCACGCTTGTAATCCCAGCGCTTGGGAGGCTGAGACAGGAGGATCGCACGGGTTCGAAACCAGCCTCAGCTACTTAGTGAGGCTCTCAGCAACTTAGTGAGACCCTGTTTCCAAATAAAATAGAAAATAGTTCTGGGAGCGTAGCCCAGAGGTAGAAGGCCCCTGGATTCCATTCCCAGTACCATACACACACACACAATATATATATATATATATATATATATATATATATATATATATATATATCATATATATATAATATATATATGATATATATATGGGTCTGAAACAACTTGAACCAATATTTTGTGACATAATTTAATTGGTTTTAACTACTTGATTGATTTATGAACAGTGTTTCTGGAAGAAATAACATATAAATATCATCTATGGGTAGTTGGTTAGTTTTAGTTTTAGGGATTGAACCCAGGGGCATTCCGCCTCCAAGCTTCTCCTAGCCCTCTTTATGTTTTATTCCCACCTCAAAAGGGAGCTTCACTAAAGGTCTTTGTCTTATTTATTTATTTATTTATTTATTTTTGCAGTACTGGGAATTGAACCCAGGGACATTCTGCCTCTGAGCTATACTCACAGCCCTACTTTTTTATTCTTTGTTTTTGAAACAGGGTCTCACTAATTGCAGAGGGCCTCACTAAGTAGCTAAGGCTGGCCGCGAACCTGTGATTCTCCTGTCTCAGCCTCCCAAGCACTGGGATTACAAGCATGCGCCACCATGCCTGGTAAGGGCATTTCTATGTTGTTGAGGCCAGCCTTGAATCTACAATGCTCCTTTCTCAGCCTCTCAAGTGCTAGAATTACAGGCATGCACCGCCACATCTAGCTGCCAGGAATCCAGAAATAATTTTTGGTGGGGGAGGGTAATGAGGATTGAACCCAGAAGTGCTCTACCTCCGAGGTATACCCCCAGCTCTCTTTTTTATTTTGAAACAAGGTCTCACTAAATTGCTGAGGCTAGCTTTGAACCTGTGGTTCTTTTGTCTCAGCCTCCCAAGTATTGGGATTACAGGCGTGTGCCACTGCACCTGGCCATGGGTGTTATTGTTAATGTCTTGAAAACCAAACAGGGCCAGGAATCCTAGCAGAGACCAGAGCTACAGCACAGGGTTGCCCAAGATGCAGCCGGTGAGGGCCTGGCACAGGAAAGGTGCCGTAGGAGCAGGGAGGGAGACTGAGGAAGGGGTGGCCAAGACAGTCCCAGTCTGCTCAGAAACCTTGATGGCCTGAGACTGTGCCCCGAGTGCGATGACGGGCTCAGATGCCACCTGCCATGACCATTCTGTGCGTAGTGGGAGAGAAACAATAGACCACCAACTGCAAGAACACCAGGCCAGCATTTCACCTGCACTCCCAACCTGGAACCGTGACCATACACAGGGCTTAGCATATTGCACAAGAGTGGTTGTGTCTGCTTCCAGCCTGCCAGCCTGGTGGATGCTGGCCGTGCGGTTCACACATGTGCACGTGCTTGCTGGTGCAGGCAGCAGTCTAATTCCTGGGATTTCTTCTTCCCATTCCTCTGCTCCAGACAGCTAAATTACATAAATAAAGCCACGTGTTGATCCAAGGCATTGGTCTAGGGGGAAATGGAAGCTATTTGCTGAAGTTTGGGGTTTCACACCTGAAGACTGAGTCTCAACAAAAACCTAGGTGGTCCTTTCCTTTTAAATTATCTATCCTTTTAGAATGCATTTAAATATTTTATTGGAATTCTTTAGAATAACATTAGTAACACGGCAAAATAGTTTCAGCAGTATGGAAATGTATAAGATGTAAAGTGAAAACCCCTTGAAAAAGACACACACGGTCAACTACACACATTAAATGACATGTGCACATTTGCACACATAAGCCATACCTGCACAGGTAGGTGCATAAACTAAACATGTTCATATATGTGCATAAAGTACATGTGCACACATGCATGCATAGACTACACATGCATGCGAACATGAATAAACTAGACATGCACACATATACGCATAAACCACACATACACATATATGTGCATAAACTAGACATGCACACAGCCACACCTAAGCCACAAGTGCCACGTAGGCACATAAAGGAAACATGCACATGTGTGTGCATAAAGTATATATATACACGTGCATGTATAAACTACATATACACATGCACAGGCAAAAAGCAGGCATGCACACATACATAAACTACACATGCACAAGTACACACATAAACTCTGTGTGCAGAGACCCTCTGTCAATGATGACTAAATAACATAGAGAAGCTGCTCAGGTACAGTGGCACACAATTGTGATCCAGATATTTGGGAAGCTGAGACAGGAAGGTTACAGGTTCAAGGCCAGCCTCAGAAACTTAGCAAAACCCATTTCAAAATAAAAAGGGCTAAAGCCGGGCGTGGTGGCGCACACTTGTAATCCCAGTACTTGGGAGGCTGAGACAGGAGGATCCGGGTTTGTGGCCAACCTCAGCTACTTAGTGAGGCCCTCCACAACTTAGTGAGACCCTGTTTCAAATTAAAGAATAAAATCAGGCTGGGGGTGTAGCTCAGAGATAATATGCCCCTGGGTTCAATCCCCAGTAACACACACACACACACACACACACACACACACACACACACAATCTATCTTTCTATCTATCTATATATGTATATATATAATATGTATATATGTATATATATTGTATGTATGTATGTATGTATGTATGTATGTATGTATGTATAGCTTGGAGGTAGAATTCTCGGGTCCAATCCCCAAAACAGAGAGAGAAAGAGAAAAACTTGCACCCCTACATCCGCTTTTTGTTTTTAGGGATCCCAGTTTTCACAGAGCATATCAGACCTCAGGGTGTGTCAGAAGGGGGAACCCATGGCACTTGGGCTGGCCTGAAGCTTCCAGAACCCATCTCACCTGGACCGCCGTGGCCCAGAGCCCTCACTGCCCAGAGCCCCCTGATCTGACCCAGAGGAGGAGTGTCCACCTGCCACCCTAAGGAGGTTGTTTGGGTTTAACGTTGTGGCCTTTTTGCCTCATAAAAGAGCGCTCCAGACCAGCATGGTGGTGCACAGCTGCAAGTCCAGTACTTGAGAGGCTGAGACAAGAGGACTGCAGGTTCAACAACAGTCTCAGCAACTTAGTGAGTTCCTGTTTCAAAATAAAAATAAAACTGGACTAGGGGTGTAGCACCAAGGTAGAATGCACCTGGGTTCAATCCCCAAAACCAAAAAATAAAAAATTCACAAACCGGGCATGGTGGCGCATACCTATAATCCCATTACCTGAAAGGCTGAGACAGGAGGATTGCAGGGTTGAGGCCAGCCTCAGAAACACAGCAAGACCCTCAGGAACTTAGTGAAACCCCAGTTTCATAATAAAAACAAATTAGGGCCAGGGGTGTAGCTCAGAGTTAGAAAAACCCTGGATTCAATCCACAGTAACAACAACAATACACACACACACACACACACACACACACACACACACACAGAGGACACACACAAAAGCAAAAGTCAGGTCCTCACCGCAAACAGGCTGGGAGCTGCTATGTCCAGAATCAAAGCTGCTTCTCCTCCTGGACCATGGCTCCCTCCATCACACACAGCCCTATCACCAATCACCCCAGGATACAACCACACCACTTGCATAAGCTCAGCTCCCCAAATGGTGTGTGAGCTGCACCCAGATGCTCAAGGAGTAAGGACGGGGCAAACAGGAGACCCCAGATGTGTACGGTGCATCCGATGCTCGAGGATCATCCTTCCTTTCCTACCTCCTTGGCTCTTGGCCTGAATCCCACCCCTGGCATCTGATCCCTAACCTGTGCCTGTCTCTCCATGAAACCCAACCCTGAAGCCCCAGCGCCAGTTGTCGCACCGAGCCAGGAAGGGCAGGACCAGCATGCGGGCTTCTGGAACCAGCAGGGAGGGAGCAAGTTTGGGCCACTAGGAATTTGAAAAAATGAGGACCTATGTCCCCAGGAAGGGCCTTGGCTGCCAGCACCTCCCATCCCCAGACCACCCCGCAGTCACCCACCTGCCTTCCAGACAGCTGCAGAGTCACCTGGCTGGCCCTGAGCCTGACCCCCCCGGGAGGAACCCCGCACCCAGACCTGAGCCCTCCCTCCCCTGGGGGAGCAGGATCGTTCCCCCAACACACCCCTATTCACTGCACTGTGGCAAAGGTCTGCTTTGAATATCAAGGTTTCCGAAGATCAAAAAAGAAAGAAAGGTATTTTGGAAACAGCTAATGTGCCAACTAATTAAACGTCTGATTATTAGCAAGCTTCCCTCACAGAGAGAGAGAGAGGCCGCCAGGATTCCCAGCCACCCTCGATAAAAGTCAGATAGCGAACTTCTCACACCCGGGGCTCAGCTCAGGCAGCCAAACAAAAATAGACAAATGAGACTCCATCAAACGCACCAGCTTTGGGCCGGCAAAGGAAACAATCGACAGAGGGCAGACAACTAGGAATGAGCGGAAGGATCTGCCAGCCACGTGCTGTGTGTGGTGAGAGGTTGGTCTCCAGATCACATAAGGAAGTTCTACAACACAGGAGCGACGCAAACAGCCTGAGAGAAGACAGGCGAGGACTTGAACGGACGGGTCTCCAAAGAAGACATACGGATGGCCAACAAGCACACAGAAGGCGCCCAACATCCCTGATCATTAGAAGAACGCAAATCAAAACCGTGAGCGCCTGCCTCGGAGACAGGAAATAGAACAGCGGCTGCCAGGGGCTGGGGAGGAAACTCTAATGCGTCCAGAGGGGTCGCCATGATCAATCAAAACAAAATGGCAGGTGTTAGCGAGGATGTGGAGGCGTTGGAAAGCAGGGATGCTGGCGGGAATGTGGAATGGGACAGCGGCTGTGGAAGCCACGATGGGTCTTCCTTACCAGCGTTAAGATACAATTGCCGCACGATCCAGCAATCCCACTTCTGGATATATATTCAGAAGAGGTGAAAACAGGATCTGGAAGAAATATTTGTGCACCTGTATATATTTTTATTGCGATGTTGGTGGTACTGGGGATTGAACTCAGGGACATTCTACCTCTGAGCTATACCCGCCCCCCCACCTAGTCCTTTTCATTTTATATATTGAAACAGGGTCTTGCAAAGTTGCTGAGGTTGTTGCTAAGTTGCTGAGGCTGACCTCCAACCTGCCATCCTCCTGTCTCAGCCTCCTATGTGCTGGGAGCACAGGCATACGCCATGGTACCTGACTGGGCACCTGTTACTTGTTGCGGTATTGTTTGTGATGACTGGGAGGTGGAAGCAACCCACGTGCCCATCACTGGGTGATGGACAAACAGAATGTGTTCCGCCTGCATGATGGAATTCTGACACACACTATATGATGAGCAAGCCATGAGAACATGATGCTAAGTGAAAAAAAAAAAAAAAAAAAGCCAGCCATTCCACTTAGAGGAGGTGTCCAGCCCAGTGAAGCTCAGAGACAGGAAATACAATAGTGGCTGCCAGGGGCTGGGAGGGACCTTTAATGGGTCTAGAGTTTCAGTTTGGAATGATGAACAAATTGTAGAGATCTGTTGTACAATGATATAAATATAGTTAACACTACTGAACTGTATGCTTAAAATGGCCAAGATAGTAAATTTTATGTGTGGGGTTTTTTTTAACCAGAGAGAGGAGGAGGAGAAGAAGAAGAAGAAGAAGAAGAAGAAGAAGAAGAAGAAGAAGAAGAAGAAGAAGAAGAAGAAAAGAAGGAGGAGGAGGAGGAGGAGGAGGAGGAGGAGGAGGAGGAGGAGGAGGAGGAGGAGGAGGAAGAGGAGGAGGAGGAGGAGGAGGGAGGAGGAGGAGGAAAAGAGAGAGACTCCTTTTATATCTTGAAGCCTGAATCCCCTGCAAAGGGTCTCAACTGTTCCAAGAGTGAGGATACTCACCCATTGGCCCTGTGGACTTTGGTGGGGTAGGAGCAAGCAGTGTCCTGGGCATCACCAGGACACAGGGACACTACATACACTCAGGGGTGTGGGTGTCCCTCCATAGGCTTTTTCCTCCCATGACTTCACAACGTGACGGGCTGTCCCTGCCTGGCTTCACAGTGGACACTCCACAAGAGGCTGTGGGAAGGCATGTGACTCCCTGCTGCCAAGGGCACCTGACTCAGGGCAACAGGCGAGGAAACTGAGGCCAGAGACAAGAAGTACTAAGGACCCGGATTGTTACCGCAGAACCACAATAAGGACCCAGCTTGTTGCCAACAGAATGACAGCAAGAGCTCAAGGCAATGTCCTCCCTGCTGCTAAGGGTCTCAAGAGAGCTAGCAGACTTCCATCTGCCCCCATCATCCCTCTCACTCACCTATCTAGACGCTCATCCATCTACCTACCTATCTAAGCACGATCTACCCATCCATTCACCCACCCACCCTTTCAACTACCCATCTATCCACACACACACCCATTTAACTATCCATCTCCCCATCCATCCATCCATCCATCCATCCATCCATCCATCCATCCACCCATCATCATCATCCATTCACCCACCCAACTACCCATTCACCCACCCGTACATACGCACACATATACATACATACACCCATCACCCGTACATCCACCCATGTATCCATGCATTCATCCACCCCTCCACTTAAACATTCATTTAATGTTTATTCTGTGATGGAAGTACAGACAGAAAGCAGAAAGAAAAAAAAAAAAGAATCCCTGCCTTCCTGGAGGTCATAACTCAAGAGAGGAAAATAGATGATAGATAGATGATAGATAGGATGGATAAGATAGATAGATGATAAATAATTGATAGGTAATAGATTATGCAGATAATGATAGATAATTGATATATCTAGGGAGAGGTAATTGACAGGCAAATAACAAGTGAGAAAGTGTTTTATGGGGTTTTTTGTTTGTTTGTTTTGTTTGCGTTTTTAGTACTAGATATTGAATCCAGCAGCACTTCACCTCCGGGCTATACCCCTGGCCCTATTTTATTTTGAAATGGGATCTTGCTAAATTGCTGAAGCTGGCCTGAAATCTGATCTTCCTTCCTCAGCCTCCCAAGTACTGGGATAACAGGTGTGTACCACTAAGCCTGGTTGAAGCAGTCATTTTTCAAACGCAAATGGGGCCGGGTGTGGTGGCCTACGCTTGTAATCCCCGAGCTTGGGAGGCGGAGACAGGAGGATCATGCTGGCTTAAGAGACCCTGTTTCCAAATAAAAATATAAAATAGGTCTGGGAGTGTAGCCCGGAAGTAGAAGGGCTTCCAGGAGCCCCAGTACCACCAAAAAAATAAAAAATAAAGCAAATGGAGCTGACTGTGGTGGCGCATGACTGTAATCCTAGTACTTGGGAGGTCGAGACAGGAGAATCACAGGTTCACAGCCAACCTCAGCAATATAGTCAGGGTCTCAGAAACTTAGTGAGACCCTATTTCTAAATTAAAGATAAAATAGGGCTGGGGGTGTAGCACAGGAAAAGGAGGCCCCTATAGTCCATCCCCAGTACCACAAAAAAAAGCGAATGGGGTGGGGATGCGGGGTGACAGCAGTGGAGGAGGGTGGGCCCTATGGAGAGGGGGCCCTGGAACTGACTCCCGAGGCTCCAGCAGCTGGGAAGTTGCTCCAGTAGGGGAAGCTGGACCTTGGCCCTTGATGGGGGAGGGGACCTAAGTGCAGGGCCCCTCCTGGGCTGCAGCAGGAGAGTAAAGCTGTGGAAGATGGGGGAGAGGGTAACAGGGCTCTGTGAGTTATAGGGTATGAAAGAGACCCCTCCAAGACCTGCCCAGAGCCATGCAGGGGCCAAGGCAGCTGCCTCAGGCTAAAGGCCCAAAGCAGTACACGACCCCTGGCTGGACTCTGTCCTCAGGACCGACCCTGCCCATTCCCTATTCTTAGTCTGCCCCCTCCTTGGCATGGGGCTCTCTAAGACAGTCCCCAGAGAGGAATCCTGCTGCTTGTGCTAAGCCAGTCTCAAGGGAAACCAGGGGAGGGGAGATCAGGTCTCACTGGGAGAAGGACGGCACTGGCCAGCTAATCTCCACAGGACAACTAAGGCCGGATCGGGTTTCCCGGCTACTCTCGCCTGGCTTTTCCAGGGCCTGGAAAATGCTCGAGACCTTTGAAGATTTGACCTAGGTGGCCTCGCCAAGTGCTTTCAGGATCAGAAGTGCAAAGAGGGGAGAAGGTACCCCATGCCCAAGCATTCCCCAGGCAGCAATTATCTAGGATTAACCACAGCATCCGACTGCAGCCCTGTGAGCTCTCTTATGTATGCCCTAGAATGACAGTAGGGGTCTTCTCGGCCACCGGGTCCTGACTCATCCAGCCTCCTTCAGCATTATCCTGGATGAGTGTGTGTGCCCAGCCCAGGAGCCAGTGTGCCAGCCAGACACCCTGGCTCACAAAGTACCCGGCAACCTCCTCTTCAATATCAGATGAAATGGGAATGGGAATTGCCCTGGTTTCCATCTCAAGGCCTGGCTTACCAGTCTCAGGAGAGCTAGCAAACATCTATCTGTTTCCCCATCACCCGCACTTATCTATTTATTTACCCATCTACCCATCCATCCACCTGTTCACCCATACATCTATCCATCCATCCACTCATCCATCCACCATTCATCTATCTACCCATACATCCACCATCCATCTACCCATCCTTCCATCCATTCATCTATCCACATATCCATCCATCATCTACCCATCAATCCACCCATTCACCATCTATCCATCTAGTCTAAGATTTCCAAGATGTTCTCTAGAGGGCTTTAGGTAACACCTCAGAAAGCCTGGATTCTGGCCAACAAAATTTCAGGTCTACCTTCCTCTCTCCCTCTCTCCCCCTCTCCCCCTCTCCCTCTCTCCCCTTTGCAATCCCTCAAGGACTCTGCCCTCCAAATTAACACGGGCCCAGCCCAGCCTACTTCCTTGCTTTTTTTTTTTTTTTTTTTTGGTGGTGGTACTGGGGATGGAACCCAGGAACCCAGGGGCTTCCTGCCTCTGGGCTACACTCCCAGACCTATTTTATATTTTATTGGACACAGGGTCTCACTAAGTTGCTGAGAACCTTACTAAGTAGCTGAGGCTGGCTTCGAACCTATACAATCCTCCTGTCTCAGCCTCCCAAGTACTGGGATTACAAGCATGCACCACCATGTCCGGTCTGCCCCCTTGCTTTTATCAGAGCTCTGTTTAGTCTTCCAGACCCAGGATTTTCAGGGAATGATGTCTAACTGAGTGAGACACCACTGTGCCTCCTAGATATACCCAACCCAGGCTCCATTTGGAGTCAACTTTGTCCCACATTTCCCCACCGGATCTACCTATCATAAACAAATATTTGCCGGGTGTGGTGGTGCACACTTGTAATCCCAGCACTTGGGAGGCTGAGACAGGAGGATCATACAGGTTCGAAGCCAGCCTCAGCTACTTAATGAGGCTCTCAGCAACTTAGTGAGACCCTGTTTCCAAATAAAAATATAAATAGGTCTGGGAGTATAGCCTAGAGGTAGAAGGCCCCTGGGTTCCACCCCCAGTACCACCACCAAAAAAAACAAAACAAACAAAAAAAAAACACAAATATTCCTGGGCAAACCTGTTAACATTGGTCTCCTCATTTCCCCAGGCCCAGGCAGGCAGGACCCTCCCATTTGAGCTGGCCTGGGAGGTGGGGGGCATGGTGCCTGCCCTGTCCTATGCAGCCTTGAAGCCCTGGCCTGGGTTGGACAGCAGAGGGACAGAAGCCTAAGAACCAGCCTGTGCAGAGATCAGGGCTTCCTCCCCAGTGTCCCCAAGCCCTGGCAAGACCACGGCACTGCTCAGCCTGGAAGCCCTTCAGGCCCACTGGCCCTCCAGCAGGACACCCAGGGCGGGAGCAGGATTAACAGCATGACCCCAGAAACAGGGTTGCTAACCCAGGCCGGAGCTTGTGGTCTGGGGGTGTGTGGGGAGGGGCCAAAGGGGACCCGGAGGCACTTGATGGAGGACCCTGAGGAGGCACAGCTGGGCCAGGAAGGGCAGAGAAAAAAATGGAGAAGAGGAGACAGATTCAGGAAAGACCCAAGGCTGTGTTCAGGCCCACAACAGCCATGCACAGAGCCCTCGGGCCCTGGGGGGCAGCAGAGAGGAGGACCCCCCCCCAGAGCTCAACTGGAGCCACATCTTGCAGCAGGTGAGCTTCCCGCCCTCAGCAAGCCCTGCTCTGGGTGGGTGGGTGCCAGGGACAGGTGCACAGCGCTGGCCAGCTCTGAGCACCCTTCAGCATGATTTCAGCTTGCTTGCGGAAGAGGATAAACCAGCGGGCAAGGACCACAGGGGCAGCTCAGAGCCTCAGGCTCTTCCCAGCCTTGGGGAGCAGGTAGGGGGGCAGGTGGGCCTGCGGATGGAGCACCGTCCTGCAAAAACAGCCCTGGCTGCCCAGGGACAGAACTGGTGTGTGCCACCTAGCAGCCTCCACACAGCAGCCCCCACAGGCTCTGGGCTCTGTTCTGGGGCTTTGCCACCAGATCAGCACCAACGTCACCACAGCCAGGGACCTACCTGGAGAGGCTGTCCCTGTGGCCCAGCTCTCCATCACACATGGGCACACCTGGAGAGCAGGTCCAGCACAGCCCCATCTGCAGGTCGGTTCAGTCCTGCAGGTGGAGCGAGGTGGGGTCCTCCTGCAGCAGCAGGTCATCCCTTGGTTGTGCCTGACTGAGCAAGGGTTCACCTGGGGGAGGGCCCTGCTGCAGGCGGCAGGGCCACAACTCTCCATCAAAAGGGGCCTTGGTGCTAGGCAGGTGGAGTGCAGACAACCAAACATGTATTTGCACCCCCCCCCCCAGCAGATGGCTGCTCTAGGAAGGGCGGCCTAGGGGGTCTGGAGGACAAGTATCTGCTCAGGGAGCTGGCTCGTGCCCATCTAGCAGCCCCAAAGAGCAGTGCTAAGTGGGAGGTTGAAAAGCACCTGTCTGCTTCCTGGGGGAACGAGGCCCTGGGGCTGATCCCACAGTAATCAGAAGCCTGCCTTGTGCAATCGTTGAAAATCATCAGATTCAGCTGCAAGGCAGGCACAGAGAGCATCAGAAATAAACGCCTTAGATATCCTTCAGACAAACCCTTTGGTTGATCAAAGGCAGGCTCTGCCCTGCGTGGAGAGCCACCCAGGACCCACGGTCTTTCTGTAGCAGCAGCCACGTGGTCTAAGGAGCAGAGCCCATGACCATGACGATGACAAGTGACCCGCCCTTGAGCAGCTGTGGGCAGGGCTGGGAGGGAGACAGAGAAGGGCCCCAGCCAGCTGTGACAATGAGCTGTGTCCCCAGAAAAGGCATGTTGGGGCCTCACCCACTACTCCAGAATGTGACCTAATTTGGAGGTAGGGGTCTTGGCCAAGGTCATTCAATATAGCTGAGGTCTCTGGGGTGGGCCCTAATCCTACCTATTTCCTTATAACATGGGAACTTTATAACATACACACAGGGAAAAGGTTGAACAAAGAGCTGGGATGACAGCCCTGTAAGCTGAGGAACTCCTAAAAGCTGGGGAAGCCAGGCCTTCCCGGGAGACCCCTGCCCTGGACACTACAGACCAGGTAGCCAGGCAGGGACTGCCTTCAAGGCACTCCTAGCAGAGAAAGAAGCAGTAGCTGGAATCAGAAAGAGGACCAGACACAGGCCCAAAGGTCTCATGATACTTCTCACCTGCACTGCGTCTCAGGGTAGGTTGGGGCCGGGCTACACGGGGCCAGCTGA
The DNA here is from genome assembly GCF_963383645.1 of Muscardinus avellanarius. Classification (NCBI taxonomy): domain Eukaryota; kingdom Metazoa; phylum Chordata; class Mammalia; order Rodentia; family Gliridae; genus Muscardinus; species Muscardinus avellanarius. Next base: position 69,984,928 of record NC_137796.1, read on the forward strand.
GCTGAGCTGGGCCAGCCGGTGTTGGGCAGTGCAGTGCAGAGCCAGCAAGCCCACAGATCCCTCCAGGGAAGCCTTGAAAAGCTGCCCTTCCTGGAGTGTCTCCAGTGACGGAGGCTAAGCCTGAGATCTGGGCCCCAAGGGGCTAACGGTGCAGGCCTGTGACATTCAAAGGAGTAAACTCAATCAGCCTGAAGGATGTCCCTCTGTGAATCCCCAGCACCCATCGGTCCACCAGGTACGAGCCAGGAGGGGCACCAAGAAGCCTGCTTGCTACTTCCTGTCTGGGCTCACAGGCTCCCTGCAGAAGTGCATGCCCATTTTCCAGATGAGGAGACAGCTCAGCGGCTGAACTCGGCCATGCCCCTGGGGCTTCGGCTTCAGGACTCTTTGGTCTCTGCTTGTGGCAACGTTGGCAGCCCATTTGGAGCAGAGACTTGTGTCTGGAGCTGCGGCTCAGGATGGATAGCTCCTGGATGGGGCCTGAATCTTGACCAGGTCTCCAGCCAGAGAATCTGGACCACTCACATGCATGGCTTTCTGACAACCTGGTGCTCTGACTGCTGGGGGCGGGGGTGGGGGGTGGGAGGCGTTCTCAGACAGAACTTGGAAGACTCCCGCAAATCAGGCCAGCATCCTCAAGTGGGAAGATCTGTGCTCAGCGACTATTTGGACCCCCCTTTGGGGCCTCTCATCCACATATTCAGGCCTTCATCTTCCTATCTGTAAAATGGAATGTGTAGATATTCTAGAAAAATCCTGTGACCCACCTCTACTGAATTAGAATGCTTATCGAGTTAACCAGGGTGAGTCTGGTTTGTACCCGGGCACTCTCTGAGATTAAACTCTCAGTGTGGCCATCAAGACTAAGCCAGGCACAGGAAAGGCACCAGAAAATGCTGCTCAAATATGTGAAGGGATAGCATCCGGGAGGCTGAGACAGGAGGATCGTGGTTCAAAAACAGCCTCAGCTACTTAGTGAGGACCTTTGCAATTCAGTGAGACCTTTTTTCAAAATAAAGAATAAAAAATAGGGCTGGGGTGTAGCTTGGAGGTAGAATACCCCAGGGTTCCTTCCCCAGGAGTGCCAAAAAAAAAAAAAAAAAGTGTCTTACTGGGCAGGGTAGCTCACACTTGACACACTTGTAATCCTAGTACTTGGAAGGCTGAGACAAGAAGATCACATGTTCACAGCCAGCCTCAGCTACTTTGTGAAGCCCTCCACAAACCCCCAATACCACCAAAAAAAAAAAAAAAATACACACACACACACACACACATACATGAAGGGAGAGGATCTCTGAGTCCGGCTCGGAGCAGCCAGAGAGGCCATGTGTCCCTGAGGGTAGAGTCCATGCCCAAACCATCTTTATCTCCCCGAGGCCCACAGAGGCTCGGCACACAGGGGCTTGAGATATTTCAGGTGAAAATATCAGAAGAAAGCACAACATCCTAAAGATCTCATCTGCAGTTGCATGCCATGGTGCTTGACAATTCTGTTAGAGAAGAGTCCTTTCCCCAAAGCACCAGCAGGCACAAAAAGTTAGCTCGTTTACATTTATAGTAAATACCAATATAGTCATGTTGAAGTGTGGCATTTTGTTACTTCTTTTCTGTTTCATATATTTTTTGTTCTTCTGTTGTTGGTTTTTCTCCCTAATTTTTTGTCTTCTTCTGTGATGCTAACATTTTATAGTAGGGGTTCTCAAAGGGCGATTCAAAGATCCATTCGGGGGGATGTTGTATCAAACCACACTTCAATAACTTTAAGCTGTCACCTGTCCTTTGACTCATCTTTACTGTGTGACTGGTAGAGTCATTTTCTAGGAGCTCAGTGACTCCATGACCTCACTGGAGAGTGATGTAAAACAGCAGTGAACCCAGGTGCTTTGCTGGTTCCGACCTTAAAGAACTTGCAAAAACATGCACACTGGTGCACACCTTTAATCCCAGTAGTTGGGAGGCTGAGACAGGAGGCTCGCAGGTTCAAGGCCAGCCTCAGCAACTTAGCAACACCCTGCCTCAAAATAAAAATTAAAAAGGGCTGGGGGTGTAGCTTGGAGATAGAACTACACTGGGTTCAACCCCCAATACCCAAAATAAATAAATAGATAAATAAATAAACTTGTAAAAATGAAGAACAATGCTATTCGTCCCACTCTTTATTTTGGAGAGTATGGCTATTTTTCCATTACAGCGTTAATCACGTTGCTGTGCGGTGGGTATATTATTGTTAATAATTTTACTGAGAGTTTGGCATTAGGCTTCTTATTCCCATCTCAAGCATGCTAAATGGTAACTCTTGTCCTTCACCTTGGTGTGACCTTGGGCTGGGCTGGCTGTTCCCCCTGCCTCCTCTCTCTCCGTAGCCTTGGCCACCTCTTGGCCACAAAGGCCTCGGCTGGCCCCTTCCCGCCCACCTCTGAGTCTGTGGGAGTCAGTGGGGGCGGTCCGGCCCAGGCCGCCAGGAGAGCAGGGTGTTTTTGTGGAATCGCATCCCAATTGGCCAGAGGCAACTCCAGTGTGTCCAGGGAGCCCTTGGCTCCGGCCCCCTGGAACCCTGCCCTTCTCCGCGCTCTGGTCCAGACTTGGGGGCAGCCAGGAGTGAGCGGCAGCCTCTCAGCCAGGCGCGTGGCCTGGGAGGGCCTTGGGGCTGACTCTGCGGGCCTGAGGCTGGAAACCTCACCTCTGGGTTCACCCCCCAAGTACAAGAAGCCCAGGAGAGCCCTGCCCATCGTCACCCCAATAAAGCTAGCATGCCCAGCCCTGGGGTGGAGCTCAACCTGCCCAGGCAGGGAGGCTCCATACTTCCTCCTGTCCTGTTCCCCTCCAGCCATCCCAGGGCCCGGGCCCAGCTCTTCTTGAGAGCTGCCAAGGGCAGAGAGTGACAGGGACAGGGGCAGCCCTGGGTACCTCCGGAAGGCCAGGCTTCCTCTGATGAGGCCGGCAGCACCCACCTGGACACATGCCAAGGAGCCAGGACCCTGAACATCCAGCTTGGCTGCCTCTGCCATCTAGGTCCAAGATTCAAACCCTGTCCTGGAGCCGCTGTCCATCCCTAGCTGCAGCTCCAGGAACGAGCATCGGGCCCTACATCCCTGCCCATGACTGGCGGAAGGACCATTATCTCAGCAGCTATCTTTAACACCGTCTGGGCCTCCACACCTTAAAAACGAATGCTTCTTCCAAGCTCCCAGTGGACTCTGTCAAAGTCTTCGGTATTTGTCCCCACATCTGTGCTCCAAAAGGGCTGCCAACACAGCTATAAATGAAAGACTGAGGAGTCCTGAAGCCAAGCTTCAGGTCACTCCAGGCTGGCCCGCTGCCTGAAAAGGGTGGGGACACGGCCAGGGAGCAGCCCAGGGAGGCCACTGTGACGCAAGCCCTCTACAAAGGTCTCTTCCGCCTGAGACCTTCCTCTGGGACACCTTCCCAGGCCCTGCCGTGGAGGGAGAGGGGGGCTCAGGCCATGCCCCCACCAAGCAGGCCATCAGGGAAGTGAGGCCCCTTCCTGCTCCCCAAGACTCTGCTCCTCAAAGCCTCAGGTGAGCTCCCCAGCAAACACCAAAGGACAGCTCTATGCCGGCCGAGACGCAGGACAACCATCCCCTTTCACCATCAACAAACACCAAGCAGCTGAACCCCCAGGTGGGAGATTTCCTGACGCAACCCCGTCAGGTGGTCCCTGCTGCCCCTCAACCCCAGGGACTGAAAGACCAGAAAGTGGCGTCCAGCCCCAAGGAGGCTTGATGAAGTTTGACATATGAATTGATGACTTCACTTGGCTTCATGTTGGGGGGAAGTGAGGCTATCTTCCATTCTCTAGGGCCCTACATCATCTCCCCACAGGTCAGGTTAAGCCGGGTACCCCCAGCTTCACTGGATTTTTTTGGTTGTTTACTTTGATAGGAAGATACTAGGGATTGAATTTAGGGGTGTTCTACCACCAAAATATATCCCCCAGCCTTTCTTAGAACCAGTGTCTTGCTGGGGATAGTGGTGCATGTTTGTAACATGTTAGTGAGACAGGAAGATCGCAGGTTTGAGGCCAGCTTCAGCTACTTAGTGAGGCCTTCCGAAACTTGCTGAGATGCCCTGTTTCAAAATAAAGAATAATAAGCCGGGCGTGGTGGCACACGCTTGTAATCCCAGCATTTGGGAGGCTGAGACCGGAGGATCGCGATTCGCGGGCAGCCTCAGCTACTTAGTGAGGCCCTCTACAACTCAGTGAAACCAGGTTTCAAAATAAAGAATAAAAAATAGGGCAGGGGTTGTAGCTTGGAGGTCAACTGCCCCTGGGTTCCATCCTCAGACCCGCAAAAAAAAAAAAAAAAAAAAAAAAAAAAAAAGAATAATAAATAGGGCTGAGGGTATAGCTCAGAGATAGAGTGTCCCTGGGTTCAATCCCCAGTTTGGAAAATAATTTAATTAAATAAAACAGCATCCTGCTAAGTTGCCAAGGCTTGCTCAAACTTACCATCCTCCTATCTCAGCCTCCTCAGTACTGGAATTATATGCATGGACCCCCACACCCAGCATCCTTCTTTTTTTTTTTTTTCTCTTTTTCATTTGGTACTAGAGATTGAACCCAAGGGTATTCTACCTCCAATCTATATCCTCAGACCTATTTTACTTTTTATTTTGAAACAGGCTCACAGTAACTTGCTGAGGCTGGCCTTGAACCTGCTCTTCTGTCTCAGACTCCCAAGTACCAGGATTACAGGTGTGCTTCACCGTGCCCCGCCCTGCCGCATCTGTAACTAGACACACACACACTGGCAGAAGTGGGAAAAACTGCTAGGAGACCCTTCCTGTGCAGGGATGATTTCTCAAGGGCCAAGGGAGACCCTCTGCGGGCAGCAGACCCACAGAGAGGTGGGGCGGGCAGGGACGGTGTCCAGGTCCTGGGATCCCACTGAGGGATGGAGTTCTCCGCTCTCCTGGCTTGGCCAGAGCAAGGGACATTCCTACGAGGGCTGCTCCTGGCTCCCAGTGCCCGCCTCTGAGCACAGTGGGAGAAGGAGGAAGAGGAGCTTTTGGTTGAGCTCAGAAGCTTCCGTAGTTATGAGCGAGGTATGTGCCTGGGAGTCAGGGCAGCTCCTGGACACCTGCCTTGGTGTCTCTGCAGGCTCCCAGAGGCTTCTGCCAGCCCCGTGCAGATGTTTATACATAGTGGACAAATACCTGGTCAGCTTTCAGAGGGGCCAGGCCTCTTGCAGCCCTTGACAATATATGAGCTCATCCCCGAGGCTCAGATAATCCAGGAACCAGGGGTTCCACGCCCTCCGCAGTTCACAGCCGCAGACACAGATGCTTCAGAGCTCAGGACACACTGAGACGGGAGGCCCGAAAAAAGAGGTCAGAGTGTGCCCAAGCCAGGTGCTTGCCCTCAGGGCTCCTGCCCTGCCACTGCCCCACCCTGCCCCCAGTGCTGCCTGCTGGGTGGCGCGAGGACCCTGAGCCTCAGCACACTGTCAGCACAAAGCCATCTTGCCCTGAGCCCTGCACAGCGGTAAACAGGGCCACTGCCCACTCTCGGCTGAAAGCTGAACATCTAAAGGCTGCCCTGAGCCCGGAAGGATGGCATGCACCTGTAATCCCAGTGCTTGGGAGGCTGAAATGAGAAGATTTCAGGTTCAAAGCCAGCCTCAGCAATTTAGGAAGAACCTGTTTCAAAAACACAAAGGGAGTCAGGCATGGTGTGGCATGCTTGTAATCCCAGCACTTGAGAGGCTGAGACAGGAGGACCGTGGTTCTGGGCCAGCCTCAGCTACTTAGTGAGGCCCTTTGTAATTCAGTGAGACCCTGTTTCAAAATAAAGAATAAAAAATAGGGCTAGGGGTATAGCTCGGAGGTAGAATGTCTCTGGGTTCCATCCCCAGTACTGCAAAAAAAAAAAAAAAAAAAAAGAAAAGAAAAGAAAGAAAGAAAGAAAGAAAGAAATCAAATAAAAATTAAAAGGGTTAGGAATGGTACTCAGAGGTAGAACACCCCTAGGTTCAATTCCCAGCAATGCAAAAAACAACACACACACACACACACACACACACACACACACAGGCTTAGGGCCTTGAAGCAGCTGAGTACAAAGCATGGAGCCAGCTCAATCCAGGTGTGAGAGAGCTGGCAGGGTGGCACCTCCTGCCCACACCAGGACTCCCCATTTGGCCCCATTGGAAACAGGGAGAATGTCCCCGATGGTGGGTGACTCTGGATGTGTGGGGGGGGAGTGGGGGACAGATAGTTCAGAACAGTCCCTGGAAGAACCTGCAGCCTGCACACATGGCCTGAGATCCCAAAGACGGGGAAACTGAGCCCCAGCAAGACGGCAACTGCCCCTCTGGGCTAGGGCAGGCCTCTGGGCTCCTCCTCTGCCCATGACTCAGCGTCCTTGGCTCAGACCCCTCTGGAAGGCTCCTGCTCCTGGGGAGGCGGCCGCCTGCTTTCTCCTGGGCCCTGGCTCCTAGCACAAGCCCTTTCAAAGTGTGCCCAGCCCTCAGCCAAGAAGAACTCATTCAGCTCCACAGAGTCCCGGCACCGGGGAGGGCAGGCAGGGAACAGGGGAGAGTGTTCTTTATTTCTGTGGTGGTGTGTGATACTGGGGGTGGGAGGTGATACTGGGGGTTGAACCCAGGGCATTCTACCACTGAACTACACACCCAACCTTTCTCTTGTTTCTTTTGAAACAGGGTCTCGCTAAGTTGCCGAAGGTCTCACTAAGTTATCAGGTGTTGGCCTTCAATCTGCAGTTCTCCTGTCTCAGCCTCCCAGGTACTAAGATTACAGGTGTGCGCCATCATGGCCAGCTGGAGAGAGCGTTCATTCTTTAAAAGCATAAATCAAAGCCAGGTGTGGAGCACGCATGTAATCCCAGCATTTGGGAGGCTGAGACAGAAGGATCTTGGTTCATGGACAGCCTCAGTTACTACTTAATGAGACCCTTTGCAATTCAGTGAGACCCTGTTTCAGAATAAAAAGAATAAAAAATTAGGGCTGAGGGTGTAGCTCAGAGGTAGAATGACCCTGGGTTCCATCCCCAGTACTAAAAAAAAAAGTGTAAATCACAGCTAGATACAATGACTCATATCTGTAATCCCAGTTCTTTCAAGGCTGAGACAGGAGGATCCCAAATTTAAGATCACCCTGAATAACTTAACAAGACCCTTGTTTCCAAATAAGAAGTAAAATAGGAGATGGGCGTGGTGGCGCACACTTGTAATCCCAGTATTTTGGAGGCTGAGACAGGAGGATCTCAGTTCCCCAGCCAGCCTCAGCTACTTAGTGAGGCCCTCAACAACTTAGTGAGATACTGTTGACTGTTTCAAATTTAAAAAACAGGGTTGGAAGTGTAGCTCAAAGGTATAATACCCCTAGATTCAATACCCAGCACCATGGAGGAGGAGGAGGAGGAGGAGGAGGAGGAGGAGGAGGAGGAGGAGGAGGAGAAGAAGAAGAAGAAGAAGAAGAAGAAGAAGAAGAAGAAGAAGAAGAAGAAGAAGAAGAAGAAGAAGAAGAAGAAGAAGAAATAGTAGTAGTAAAATAGGGCTTGGGTTGTGGCTTGGTGGTAGAATGCCCTTAGGTTCAATTCTCAGTACCACAATAAACAAATAAGTGTATAAGTCACGTATCTCTCCAAAGGATAGAACAGGAGGTGGATGCTATTAACCCAGGACTTGAGAAGCTGAGACAGGAGGATCACAGGCTCAAGGCCAGCCTCACCAATTTAGTGAGACCCTTAGCAATATGACAAGACCTTGTTTCAAAATAAAAATGAAAAAGAGCCAGGGATGTAGCTTGGCGATTAAATGCCCCTGAGTTCAATCCCCAGTACCTTCCCCCCAAAAAAGACAAAGGCAGAACAGACGATTCCCAAGAAAGAAATCAGATTGGTTAATACAAGATGTTCCTCACTCTAATGGAGGGCAGCCATTGAGAATTCTAATGATGTAGGGATCATTGTGGAGAGTGTCTGGGAGATCTGAAGGCAGGCCCAGGGCTTCGCAGGCCAGAAACTCCAGCCCTGGGCCCCTCACCAGGCTCAGGCAAGGAGTAAGGCCAGCGGTGCCTGAAGCCACCCACGGGATCCTGCAGGGGGCGCCATGGGTGCCTGTGCTCAGGGTTCTCCGAGTGCACCTGCGTGCCCACGCCCACCCCTCCCAAGCATTCTCCTCCTCGGGGTGGAGCGCCCAGTAAGCAGGCTGATGGGTAACCCCACCGCCGACAGCGCCACACGTGTGGTTCCCTGGAAGCACAGAGCAGAGTCGACACCATTCCCCCAGGGGGGAGGGCCAGGGCCAGGGCCAGGTCACCAGTGGCATGAAGCTCCGAATCTTAGCATCCACTGAACCCCGTCCATGTCACTCTGCTCCCACCAGCACCCAAAGAGGCACTGCAGAGAGAGGGGAGGGGAGGGCGCCCACCCACAGGGGCCGCCAGGGTCACAGGGCGGCACCACAGATCCAGGATATGGAGGGAAGTGGGGGCCAAAACCCAGACCCAGGGGCCCAGTAGCCAGGGCAGAAGTGGACACTCACTCTCTAAGGCCGGTCTGGGACCAGAGTCCAGGGGACACATTCTCACGACCAGGATATGTCCTAAAATTCAGGGAGGACTGAACCGGCCAGGGGCTGTCCTGTCACTGCCCCCCCTCCCGGGGAAGACCCCGGGCAGGGCTGGAGTGTCGCCATCTGCCTTTTCACCCAGGTAGCCCACGAAGGAGGAGACAAAGCGTAGAGGGCCATGACCTGATTTTCAATGGCCATCGCTACCAAGAAGGCACCCTGAGCTGTTTGCAGAACAACTGGCGCTTCTGGATCTGTCCCTCAGCCGGGGGCTGGAGCTCAGAGCAACCTTGGCCAGGCCCAGGATTTTGCTGTCAGAGAGGACCAGGAGAGAGAGGCCTGAGTCCCGGCCACCACTGCAGGGCGGCGGCCCTCCCCATCCCTCCCCCAGCACACACCGCACAGACCAGCCCTTCCTCATCGTCCACACAGTGACACTCCTTCATGCCAGGCCTCAGCCCGGTGCTGGGAGTCCCCACCCCCAGCCCCAGCTCCTGGGATAAGGAAGCAGACACAGGGAACCTTCACCATAGCTTACCAGTACCCAAGTGTAATTCTACTCCTGCAGCAGGGCATGGTGGTGCATGCTTGTAACCCCAGCATTTGAGAGGCCGCGAAGGGAGGACTGAGGTTGGTGGACAGCCTCAGCTACTTAATGAAGCCCTTTGCAACTCAGTAAGACCCTGTTTCAAAATAAAGAATTTAAAAAATAGGGCTGGGGGCGTAGCTTGGAGGTAGAATGCACCTGTGTTCCATCCCAAGTACCACAAAAATTAATTAATTAATTAATTAAATTCTACCATTGCAGCTAATTTTTTTCTTTTCTTCTTCCTTTTTCTTCTTTTTGGTATGTAGATTTTTAAATTTTATTTATTTATTTATTTATTTATTTATTTATTTATTTATTTATTTATTTATTTAGGAAATGGTCTCACTAAGTTGCTGAGAGCCTCACTAAGTAGCCGAGGCTGGCTTCTAACCTGTGAGATCCTCCTGTCTCAGCCTCCCAAGCGCGGGGATTACAAGCGTGCGCCACCACGCCCGGCTTGGTATGTGGATTGAACTCATAAGCATTCTACCTCCCGGCTCTTTTTTTTTTTTTTTTTTTTTTTAAATAGAGTCTCACTAAGTTGCCGAGGCTCTTACTAAATGGCTGAGGCCAGCCTTGAACCTGCAACTCTCCTATCTCAGCCTCTCCCAAGCAGTGGCTGTGTGCCACTGCTCCTGGCCAACCCGTCTTACTTTATTGGACGTGTTTCACAGTACGTTGTGAGCATCCTTGGGCTTCTATCCAAATCCCCAGCATTACGATTCAGCGAAGCTCAAGACCTGTCTACAGTTATCGGGTTGCGGGTAGACTTTTCTGACATTGAAAACCTCGAATCTTAAAGGCACCTCGAGACCAACACATGCACCCGTGGACCCTGAGCCCAGGTCAGTATATTGTCACTACCCACCATGGTGGCCTCTTGACCCAACATGGTGGTCTTTTGACGATGCAGGTGCCTGAGCTGCACGGGGGGGGGGGGGGGGGGGGTCGGGGATGGCGGGTGTTCCCACGGTCATGGCCACACCCACTGGACAATGCTGCCCTGGAACCACATTCGGAATTTTAAAAAGGGTCTTCTTTCTCTGCTTTGCCCCAAGCCCTTTCTCAGTGGGGTTCCCCAGGCACCCCGGAGCAGCCTCCCACCCTGCAGCGGAAGGCGGAGTTGGGAGGAACTCCCGGCTGGCTCCTAGAGTGGACAAGGTCCCGGTTTCCTCCTGCCTGCAGGAGGGGTCCGCTGACTCTGAGGCTCCGCACCTGGGCGGGGGGCTGCTTGCCCAGCTCCGCCCGGGCCTTGTGTGAAGCGCTCAGCACCCTCATGCATTTTTCATGTGAGGCAAACGGTTCTGTGTGCATTAGTCTAATGCCCGGTCCTGACACAGCAACCGCGGGACCTTCCGAGCGTTTCAAGCCAGTATGAATAAATCATAGGGCTCAGACCAGGGAGGCCTTAGCCCTCCTTGTCAGGCAGCGCTGGGGAACTGCGCTGGTGTGGGGAGGGGGCTCTGCCGGGAAGCGGGAAGAAGCTGGCTCCTGTCTTCATGCACCACCCGGCTCTGCAGACCCTGTGCCTGTGCTGTGTGGCCTTGGCCATGCTGTCTGACTTCTCTGAGCTGCCCAGGTTACTGGGAGGATAAAATACCTGCCTGCTGGCTCCCACTGCCCTCAGAGCTGGAGCCTAAATTTCTCAGCCAAACCCACCAAACACTGCACCATTCAGGTCTGCTGAATGCAGGGCTCCTGCACCCCTCAGCCTGGTTCCTGGTAGACTCCAGGCAGGGACCCTCTTTTCTCCTCCATCCTTAAGCTTTGTCTCCATTTCCCCCACCCTAGTCCACACCTGGTACTGGCTGGGCCCAGAGCAGAGAATAGATGGAAGCCACATTTTCTCTGTCTATGCACTTAAGAGCTCTAATCCCAGTACTTGTGAGGCTGAAACAGGAGGATCGCAGGTTTGAGGACAACCTCAGCAACTTAGTAAGACCCTCAACAACTTAGTGAGACGCTGTTTCAAAATTTAAAAAAGGGCTAAGGGTATAGCTGAGTGTATAGCACCCCTGGTTTCAATCCCCAGTACAAAAAAAAGAGAAAAGGTTTGTTTGTTGGTTGGTTGGTTGGTTGGTACTGGGGGTGGAACCCAGAGGCTTTCTACCTCTGGGCTATACTCCCAGACCTATTTTCTATTTTATTTGGAAACAGGGTCTCACTAAGTTGCTGAGAGCCTCACTAAGTAGCTGAGGCTGGCTTCGAACCTGTGCGATCCTCCTGTCTCAGCCTCCCAAGCGCGGGGATTACAAGCGTGCGCCACCACACTTGGCTGAAAAGTTATTTTTTTAAACTTTTTTGTCGGCCGGGCGTGGTGGCGCACGCTTGTAATCCCCGCGCTTGGGAGGCGGAGACAGGAGGATCGCGCAGGTTCGAAGCCAGCCGCGCTGGCGTAAGAGACCCTGTTTCAAAAATATAAAATAGGTCTGGGAGTGTAGCCCGGAGGTAGAAGGGCTTCCAGGAACCCCAGTACCACCAAAAAATAAATAAATAAATAAATAAATAAACTTTTTTGTCTAGCCGGTATGGTGGATCACACCTGTGATCCTGGTACTAGAGAAGCTGAGACAGGAGGATTGCAGGTTTGAGTACAGTGCATGGCGTCTTATGGAGACCCTCTATTAAAATCAAAATCTAATAGGGCTGGGAGTGTAGCTCGGTGATAGAACATCCCTGGGTTCAGTCCCTAGTGCTACAAAATCATCATCATCACCAAATAAAAAGGCTATGCACATCAGACTGCTAAATACAGCCTCGGTTGTTCAGGTGGACCTGGACATCTAGACTCAAAGTTAGAATTCTCAGCCTCCTGGCCGGGCGTGGTGGCGCACGCTTGTAATCCCCGTGCTTGGGAGGCAGAGACGGGAGGATCGCGCAGGTTCGAAGCCAGCTGCCGCGCTGGCTTAGGAGACCCTGTTTCCAAATAAAAATGTAAAAATAGGTCTGGGAGTGTAGCCCGGAGGTAGAAGGGCTTCCAGTAACCCCAGTACCACAAAAAAAATAAAAATAAAAAAGAATTCTCAGCCTCCTCGGAACCTCCCCACAAAACGAGGTCAGGCCTTTCCCTCGCCACCCCCAGCCTCACCCAATTGATCCTGGGTAGGTTTATCTATATATACCGGCCGCCAGTCTCCCAGTGAGCCAGGTAGGCCTGTACTTCACACAGACATCTGCCCCTGTGGCTGCTCTTACACGGGCCCGGCCCCTCTGGATGTGGTCTGAGGGCCATTTTGACAGCAATCCCCAGGTCCCAGTCCCAAGGGCAATCTGGGGTTCAGGGGCCTCGTTCCCTCAGCCCCTGGGTAAATGAGTGTGAGGAGAGCCCTAAACACCCTGGCATGAACAAGGGCTCCCTAGCTAAATCGATGGTAGATGTTTGTCATCTCAGTCCTTGGCTGGCTGAGACAGGAGGATTGTAGGTTTGAGGCCAACCTTAGCAACTTAGTAAGACCCTGTTACAAAATTTAAATGAAGCCGGGCTTGCTGGCACACGCTTGTAATCCCCGCGCTTGGGAAGCCGCGCTGGCTTCAGAAACCCTGTTTCCAATTTAAAATTATATATATAAAATAGGTCTGGGAGTGTAGCCCAGAGGTAGAAGGGCTTCCAAAGAAAAAAAAATTTTAATTAAATTAAGCAGGACTGGGAGTATATCTCAGAGCTAGAATGCCCCTGGGGTCAATCCCCAGGGTGGGGCCTCACCTGGCCCCACCTGCAGGCCCAGGGCTCCGGTCTCTGCATCTGATGGGAAGCCGTCCAGCAGGGAGCCTGAGCCAGCTCTCAGGAGCTGATGTTAAACGTCCCTGCCTTGAGTGCGCTGGCTGTTAGACACTGTCATCACTAAAAATTAAACAGTGTGAACTCACAAGCAAGATAATAGTGAAAGCAGAAGTAGTACACCAAACTCCTCACCTGTTGATTCTCTTTCTAGGCTGCACCACCCGCTTGAGAGTCTTATCAGTTCAGTGGGGCGCAGCCTGGTGGGTGTAGCAGAGCATCCCCCCCCAGCCCGCTCTGTGATCCTATGCCCCTTGGGTAGCCTGACGTCAGCCGTGGCAGGAAATCGCCAAACGCCATCACCAGGGCTTTTTCTTCCAAAGAGCCAGTTGCCCAATATTACTGGCATGCTCCGCCGCACAGGCTCCAGCGTCTGCAGGCGACTGGCCTCGTGCAACCCTCCCGGGCTGCCTCACCCTGCACGGAGCTGTCTAAAGCTCCCTGCTGCAAATAAAGGAAGCCTGAGTTCGCAGGAGATCTGTCCAGCAGCGGGCAGGACAGCTTCCTTCAGTAGGATACTGTTATCCAGGAGCAGGGAGGAGACGACATGGCCTCCTGAGGGTTCCAGCTGGCCCAGCTTCTGGGAACCCCAAGCTCACACCGCCCCACCCTCTGCTCCCTGTGACCGCTAGTCTTCCACAGAGAACCATGGCCAGCAATTGCCCATCTGGATGAGAAGGAACAGGGGCCGGGGCTGGGGAGGCGCTGCTGCTTTCCTCCGGCCTCAAGCTGGTCTGAGGGTTTTGCCAGGAAGGCCGGCCCCGCTGTCAGGGTGCTGGGGTGGGGGCTTCGAACAAAGCAGCAGCTGGCAGGACAGCCTTGGCCCTCTCCCCGGCGGCCTCCAGACACATCTCTGGCCTGCATTTGAGTTCTATGTGGCCTTCGAGGGAGGCCGGCGCCCACTCCCTCGGACTGGGCAGCCTTGCTGGGTCCCGTGGTCCCTAGGAAAGAAAGGCCTGGGCCGAGGACCCAGAAAGAGACACAAAACTGAAAAGAGATGCAGGCCCAGGGGCAGCTGCAGAGTAGAGGCGGGGTGGAGGGGACTCAGGGCCAGTAGTCAGAGACAGAAAGCTCGGGCCTAGAGGTGGGGGCTGGTGAAATGGGGTGCAAACACACAAAGGCTGGGGAGAGGACTTAGACCGGGGCGGGGGGGTTGGCACTGGCACAGAAGCCAAGGGCCAGTGGTCCTGGGAGCTGGTGAACAGGCTGCCGGAAAGCCTTTATGCTATGTGGACAGGAGACACCCAGAGTCCAAGGGTTGGGAGACAGGGCATGGGTCTAGGATGCTGGCCAGCTTAGCCATTCTCAGGCAGGTGTGTGCAGCTGGCTCAGCCTGAGAGCCCAGGAGGCCGTCAGGCCATGCGAAGCCACTTAAGTCCTATCTTGTGTGGCCCAGGGGCACAGACTGAGCTCTGGATGTGCCAAGGTTTCCCAGGCAGGCTTGAAGTACAAGGCAGTCTACCCTGGGGTCCCAGGGGTCCCCCACCAGGGAAGCCCAGCTTCCGGTGGGATCTCCTGCGGCATGGTGGCATGCCTGCCTCTGAGCCACAACCCAGGGCAGACTGCTGGTTCGCAGAGGACTTAATAGCTAGTGTTTTCCAGGATTGATGGTGGCAGGTAGCAGAGCCCTGAGATTTGAAGCCACATGAAGCTTCAGGGGCAGATAGCTGGTGTGTATGTTTGTTTGTGCTCAAGATTGAACCCAGGGAGCCGGCTGTGGTGGCGCTCGCTTGTAATTCCAGCATTTAGGAGGCTGAGACAGAAGGATCATAGGTTCCCAGACAGCCTCAGCTACTTAGTGAGGCCCTTTGCAATTCAGTGAGACCCTGTTTCAAAGTAAAGAATAAAAAATAAGGCTGGGGTGTACCTCAAAGGTAGAATGACCCTGGGTAGAATGACCACAAAAAAAAAAAAAAAAAAAAAAATTGAGCCCAGGGCATTCTACCTCTGAGCTACATTCCTTTTTCTCTTCCTCCTCCTCCTCCTCCTCCTCCTCCTCCTCCTCCTCCTCCTCCTCCTCCTCCTCCTCATTCTTCTTTGCGGGTCTGGGGATGGAACCCAAGGGCATTCAACTACACCCCCTGCCCTATTTTTTATTCTTTATTTTGAAACCAGGTCTCACTGAGTTGCAGAGGGCCTCACTAAGTAGCTGAGGCTGTCCACGAACCACGATCCTCCTGTCTCAGCCTCCAGAATGCTGGGATTACAAGTGTGTGCCAGCACACCTGGCTCCTTTTTATTCTTTATCTGGAAACAGGGTCTTGCTAAGTTGCTGCAAGCTTTGCTAAGCTGCTGAGGCTGGTTGCGAACCCGCAGCTCTTCCTGTCTCAGTCTCCCAAGTACTGGGATTACAGGCATGCACCTGTTTACAACTGGCGATTGATCAGTAGCTGCAGACAGTGTCCTTGCCCATGAAATGGGGCGCAGGAGCACCTATCGAGAGGAAGAGGGCCTGCAATAAAATAGGCTTCCATGGAGGGGATGAGCTGCCCGTCTCAGGAGACAAGCAAGCAGAAGCTGCTTAGCCCTCATGGCGTGTATGACCAACCTCTGCGCCCTCCTTCAGCCAAGACCTTCTGACAACTGGGGGAGTGTGGCTCAGGGGGCTCCCCATTTGGTGCCCCCGTGGGCCCAGCCAGAGTTGACTCAGATCCCCGTGAGGATCTTAGAAGGACAGGGAGCCAGGCCAAAACACCTAAAGAGAGGCTTCCCTCCAGGCAGGCAGGGTGGCACATGCCTGAAATTCTAGTACTTGGGAGACTGAGACAGAAAGATCGCAGGTTCAAGGCCAACCTCAGCAACTTAGCAAGACCCTGTTTCAAAATAAAAAATAAAAGGTCTAGGGTGTCACTTGGAGGCGGAATGCTCCTGAGTTCAGTTCCCCGTACCAAGAAGAATGAACGAGAGGCCATGCTCTGCTGAGCTGGGCCGGCTGCTGGGAGGGCACTAGGGAAAGCCAACACTGGGAACAGCAGACCCAGGAGACCAAGCCCACCGTGCTGTGTTGGAGCTCAAGAGCCCCGCCTGGGGCCGATGGTTCTTTAGCTAAGAACCAGCCTGAGGTCTTGTTGACTCCCCAGTGGGTTTCTGTCACCTGGATCTGAAGGGCCCTGGTTAAGGGCCCTCTTTCCAGGGTGCTGCCTGGCTCCTCCACAGCTCTCCACCAGGGTAGAGAAAGGAGCTTGAGGTAAGAAAGTCACGGTCGCTGGCTGTGTGACCTCAGGGACATTGCTTAGCCTCTCTGAGCCTCATGGGCTAAAAACAGGTCAACAACACCTACCTCTTCAGGTTGTGAGGAAGCAACACAACAGGTCAGTGACCAACCAGCACAGGCCAGCCAGGCAGGCGAGCTGGCCAGGGTCCACAGCTTTGCAGGGCTAAAGACCAGGCTCGCTCTGTCCAGGACTGGGCATGGTGTTCTCGTGGTCGTGAGAGTGAGCCCCTGACAGCTCCATCCAGCTGAGTCCAGAAAACCTACGCACGGGATCCCCAACCCCACACAACTGCCCCGTCGTTTCCAGGATGCCCCTCATCCAGCTTGGGAGAGGGGAGGAAGAAACGAGGCATTCTAGACCCACGCGGTGGCAGGATGTGGGCACCAGCCAGGAGCCAGATCTCCTGAGGAGGAACCTGGCTCTCCCCTACCCTGAAACAGGAGGCGCCCCTCCCTCCCCCGGGCCGCCCAGTCCTGGTGCATAAATCACGCAGGAGGCCGATCCAGGGGCCCTGCACCCTCCCGTGCCTGGGTCAGTCGCAGGTCAGCGGGGGCAGTGAATCTATGGGGGCGGCAGGTTTGGCGCCATCTGGGTGGGCCTTGGGCCTTGGCATCCTTGGGTGGGCCAGCAGGAGCCAAGGAAGGGACTGAACCCTCTCTGGGAGGCCAAGGGCACGGCCAGGACAAAGCCCCCAAGTCTCAGCGTGGCCTTGGTGATCCTGGGCAAGTCGGTGTCCCTGTCCCAGATGGGTGTGCCTGGTGATTTCATCCTGACATGTGGGGCAGGCGCTGGGGCTGCCTTCGCCGGGCCTGCTGGGTACACTGCAGGCTCATTCCCTGGCTGGGGGCCAGGGGCCTCCCCGCACTGCCGCACCTGGCTCCCTGGGGATTTGGCTGAGTGACACCTGCAGGTGACAGATCAGCCTCCCGGACAGGACGGCAGACCTAGAAGGCCAGGCGGGGCCTCAAGCAGCAAACTACCGGGGGTGGCCCAGCCTCTCACAAAGACAAGAGGCCCCTGGCCCCCAATCCTAGGGGTCTAATGGAGCCTGGACAAAGGCCCCTGAGCCAGCAGGGCAGGCGGCTCTCGCCGGGGCGTGCGCACTCCAACTTGAGCGGAGTCTCAGGTTGCTGGGTCACATATTTTCCAAATGACAGCTGCTGCCAGCGCAGGCCAGCACAGGTAGGGGCTCTTTGCAGGGCTCTTTGCAGGGCTCTTTCTTTGCAGGGATGGGAGACAGGGAGCCTGCCTGCTCGTCCAGGCACAAGGGATTGGCATGCACTCACAACCCTATCTCATTCGGCCAGTCTTCACAGAGTACCCATGCCCTGACTCTCAGAGGTGCCAGCGATTCCCACTGTAGATGTAGGACAGGATCACGGACCCCACCTACGTCCTTATGGATGCCCACAGTCCAGCCTGGCAAGAGCCTGCTGCTCAGCACAGACCCTGTGCTATGCACTGGGACCAGAGTCCTGCAGAGAGACCCTCCTCGCCAATACCCTCATTTCTATTTGCTGAGGGAAAGTGGCACAACGCTGCCCCCCCCCCCGCTAAGCCATAGACATCTGAAAAGTTCTCTCTGCCAAGGGTTGGGGTGGTCCAGCCGAGTGAGTATCATGGGAGTTTAGGGGGCGGTCTCCAGAGCCTCATCCCTGGCTGTCCCACACAGATCCTGGAGCAGGGCTGCATCTCAGAAGCGCTCAGAGCACCGACCTTGGTATCACACCCCGCAGTCTCTCCACTATAGCCATCGTGGGCGGCTCGCCTCCTCCCTCCCCGCAACAAAGAGCCTCTCTCCCCAGGAGAAGCGGACTATCTGCTGAATAGAAAAGGGCTCTGTGCTGGGCTGGGAGGCACCTGGACAGAGGCTGGTGAAGGGGCCGCATTGAGTCTAAGAAAGCTCCTCCGGGGTCTTCTCTCCAACCAGGCCAGCCTCCTTACGACGTCTCCTGTGGGACAGTGGTCACCTGCTTGGGATTGTCAGAATGGAACCCGGAGCTGGTGAAACGCTTAACCCAGGGCCTCACCCAACAAAAGTCACCTGTTCTTGTCATTCTTGTTACCATTCCCATTAGCATCATGGTGGGGCAAAAGGCGCCTCTGGAGGCTGCCCTTCTGGGTTTGGGGTGCCATTTCTGCACCTCTATGTTGGCCAGGAAGCAACCTACCCCTCAGCCCCCATGACAGTAAATCCAAGGCTGCTGCTAAGGAGTTAGATGCTGCCCTTTGGGAACTGCTGTCATTCCAGCTCCTGGAGAGATGGGACCAGGCGGCCTCCACCTTCCGGAAGAAAGCCCGGGGCAAGGCAAGGGCGGAGAATGTCAACCAAGAAGTAAGAAAACAAGCTCTCTCCCAGACACAGGGGAGAGGGGCTGGCAAGCACCCGCCGCCGGGCTCACAAAGGCCCTGGCTGCCTAATGGATTGATTTAAGGCTCGGCCTGATCTCCGGTGACATGTTATTTGTGTAACCTGCAGTTTTCTACTCACTAGTAATTTTCGCCTCCCTCCCTGTCAACCAGAAGACAGGTTTTCACCTTAAGTCGGAGCTGATGAGCAACTGAAATAGAAGGAGAGGCTTCTAAATGAAAGCAATTCCACAGAGGGGCCTGACTGACGTGCGTGCACAATGGGCGCCCGGATAATGTCCGGGTTATCAAAGCAGACCAGGTGGGCAGACGGGAACGGGCAGGTTCCCCAGGTGGCTGCAGGCAGTCTTTCCCCACCTGCCTCTCAGGGGGTCCAAGGCACGAATTAGCAGACGCTGCGATAGCCCCGTGCATTTCTTTTTAAAAGCGTTCTAAATGCCAACAAAAGTTTGATTACAGTTTAGTGGCGGTGGAAAACAAAAAGAGGGGGGGCGGGAGGAACCTGCACTTTTTGGCAACTAGAGACGCCTTTCTTTTTGTGCGGTTTTATGTCATCCTAGTTCACACCCTTTCTCCACGGATCCTGGGGATACGCCTCACCCCCCAAGTGCGGCGATTCCTGAGGAGGATGTCCCTCCCCGACCCCAAGCGTACAGGAAGGAAGAACATGATCTCAGGGCAGACAGGCCTGGTGCCGCCTCTCCAAAGAACCAAATCCTCGGTCGCTCAGTTTCCTCGCTGAAGAAAAGAGGAAGAATTTAACCGACACGTGGGGTCTGTGTATCCAATGAGAGAATCCCGTGGCCCCACACAGAGGGGACGCGAGCAGGTGCCTGGCACAGACACACCCACAAGGAGCAGTGTGCCCTGTGCCCGAGACCGGAGGCCCGGGCTCCTGGCTCCCAGACCTGGCCCCTGCGCCAGCCCTCTAGAAAGGAGCCTTCTGCCTGGCTCCTCCCAGCCGCATTCCTGCGTCTGGGATCTCTAGGTGGCTTGCTGGGTGGCCGGCTGTAAACCTGGAACAATGAGGTGGCTCCATTTCCCTCCTACGAAATGGACCAAGCACCTCCCGCCCGCCCGTGGGAGGTTAATGAGTCGGTGTTTGTAAAAACACTTTGCGGATCAGATGAAAGGGCTCCAGGAAGGGGGGGAGCTTGCTCATTAGAGGGGATCATCATGCCCACACCCCCAGAATGAGAGCCCAGGGCCCCAGAGGAAGCTACAAGGGCCTTCCTGAGCCAGCTCCCCAGCACAGCAGCCGGAAGAAGACGGAGGCCAGGGGGACTGACTCTGTGGGTCCTGTTCAGTGAGAGGCAAGACCATGCTGTGGCCACCGCTCCCCCCCCCCCCCGCAGAGGAGGATGCTGGCTTGGCCCCTCCCCCACTAGCTAGCCTCCCTGTGCTTGAGCAACACTTCCCCAAGCTGGCCTTCTTATTTATCAATAGAAAGGTGTTCACAGGGCCTCTGAGTCCAGGGGGCACCAACACCCCTAAGTGCCACCAGTGGCTACTCCATTCTGAGATTAGACACAGGGAACTCCCCGCCGTCCATGAGGTCCAGTGGGCACAAGATCGTGAGCCCAGACCCTCCTGGCCCTGATCTCCAGGCCGTGGGGGCACCAGGGATCCAGGTGAGTACCCACGCCCCATTCTGCCCTGTGGTGGGCCCTCCCGTCTCCTGCTCCAGCCCCGAGGCCTCTGCTCTCTGAGCAGCCCTCTGGTACCCCACCTCAGAGACTATTCTGCTTTAGATATAGAATGTGCCCCAGAAAGCTTGTGTGCTAGCAATGTGGCAAGCATTAAAGGGAGGTGTGGCCAGAGGATGTGGGTCCCTGGGGGCATGGCCTTGAGGACTGCCTCTCTCCTGGCCCCTCCTGCCATGCTGTCTCTATCTATCTGTCATCTATCTATCTATCATCTACTTCTCTCTAGCATCTCTATCTTTCTCTCTCTCTGCTGCTGGCGGCCATGAGAGCAACTTTCCTCTGCCACGCCATGACATTTCTACCTTGGAGCCAGCTGACTATGCACTGACCTCCAAAACCATGAGCCAAATAAACCATTCCTCCTCTGAGTTCTTATTTTTTTGGCGGGGGGTCACACTGGGAATCGAGCCCAGGAATATTCTACTCTGAGCTACATCCCCAGCTTTTTATTTTTTACTTTTTTTTTATTTTTTTAAATAAAGATATTTATTTCATATAAGTGTGTGTGTGTGTGTGTGTGTGTGTGTGTGTGTGTGTTGTGTTGCTGGAGATGGAACCTAGGGGCATCCTACTTCTGAGCTACACCTCCAGCTCATTTTTTTTTTTTAAGATTTAAAGAAGTTTATTAGAAAGATAGAAATACAGAAAATAGAAATACAGCCCCATGCCAAAATGGCATGGGGGGGGTGACTGGAAATGAATACACCCTCCAGCTCAATTTTTTATTCTTTATTTTGAAACAGGGTCTCACTAAGTAGCTGAGGCTGCCTGGGAACCCAGATCCTCCTGTCTCAGCCTCCCAAGCACTGGGTTTACAAGTATGCACCACCATGCCCAGTTTACATAAAATTAATATATTCATTATTAAAGAAAACTCATCCTTGAGTCTATTATTTCAAGTAATTCATACTACCAATGACTTCAACTGATAGGAGACTTCCTGACTCATTTGACTATTTGAGCTTCCACAAGCATGTGGGAAGTTTCTGTAGCCTTTTCTTCATAGGAATTCCAGTTTTTCTGAATTCTTCGCTTTCCTTCGGGTATTCTAGTTTGCACTCTTCCAAAAAGGTTGGATCATTATAGTAAGCAGTTAGACAGTGTTTCAGTGCAGAATTTTCTTTCCAGCATTTTATTAACATAAGGATGTCCAAGTCCTTGCAGCATTTGGTAAAATATTGAACTTGTTCAGAATACCTTTCTCTGGCCTTTTCTCTCATTATTTTCAGGATCAAAACATCTTTTTCAGCCAGGCGTGGTGATGCACACTTGTAATCTCAGCAGGCTGAGATAGGCTCATGGCCAGCCTCAGCTACTTAGTGAGGCCCTTTACAACTCAGTGAGATCCTGTTTCAAAATAAAGAATAAAAAATAGGGCTGGGGGTATAGTTTGGAGATAGAATGGCCCTGGGTCCCATCCCCAGTACTGCAAATAAATAAATAAATAGTCAGAATTAAACTTTTTCTACACTTTTTTTTTTTTTTGTATTGGGCATTGGACCCAGGAACAATCTACCTCCAAGTTATACCCTCAGCCTTTATGTATTTTGAAACAGGGTCTTACTAAGTTGCCGAGGCTGGCCTCAAACCTGTAATTCTCCTGTCTGAGCCTCCCAAGCGCTGGGATTACAGGCATGCACTATACCACGCCCAACTTCTTTCTCCCCTTTTTAATGCAGGCCCAGCAAATGTAAAGTGCTCACATGCAACGGCCTTTGGACAGGTTTGACCTGAAACAACCTCCTTGTTTTGCCAGCGAGGATGTAAGGGCTGTAAAGGGGAAGAAAAAAAAAGAAAGTCTGGCTCTGTAGGGACTGGATGAATGAGCGAGCCCCTCGGGGAGAAGAAGCTCAGAAGGCAGGGGAGCTGCACGGCAGTCACACGTGCCAGGGATGGAGCACGGGCACCTCCATTCTGAGCCGCTCCAGGCCAGCCCCCCACCTGCAGGCCTCGCCAGCACCATCTATGCTGGAGACCAGGGGCAGGCTGGCCACCGAAAACACAGCAACATGGGACCCTCAGCAGCTTAGCAAAACCCTGTTTCAAAACCCTGTTTATTTGAAACCCTGTTTCAAATAAAAAAGGTTGAGGTAGAATATCCCTCAGTTCAACACCCAGTACAAAAAAAAAAAAAAAAAAAATGTAGGAAGAAATAGATAAGAGCTGGGCATGGTGGCGCACACTTGTAATCCCAGCATTTGGGAGGCTGAGACAAGTGGATCACGGTTTGTGGACAGCCTCAGCTACTACTTAGTGAGGCTCTTTGCAACTCAGTGAGACCTTGTTTCCTAAAAAAAGAATAAAAAATGGAGCTGGGAGTGTAGCTTGGAGGTAGAAGTCCTCTGGGTTCCATCCCCAGTACTGCAAAAAGAGAGAGAGAGAGACAGAGAGAGAGAGAGAGAGAGAGAGAGAGAGAGAGAGAGAGAGAGAGAGAGAATGGAAGGAAGGAAGGAAGGAAGGAAGGAAGGAAGGAAGGAAGGAAAGAAAAAAAGAGGTAAAGTTTAATTATGACCATATATTTAGCCCAATAATCCAAAGCAATGCCAAAGTTCATTTTCTTTCTCAGCAGCAACCCAGAGCCCCCCTCCCACCTGTCATTATTGACTGGCTCAGTTCAGAAGGTTACCTGAGCCAGGCACAGTGGTACATATCAGTAATCTCAGTTCTTGGAAAGCTGAGACAGGAGGATCACAGGTTTGAGGCCAGCCTTAGCAACTTGGCGAGACCCTCGGCAACTTAGTAGGATCCTATTTTGAAATAAAGGCCACCTGACCACAGCTGCTTCCACTACAAAACAAGGGAAAGACAGAGGGGACTCCTTGTGGGGCTGGTCACCGGCAAAGGTGTCCTGGGTAGGGGCGGCCACCTCACGTCGCTGGCCAGGTTCTCTTGGAGGTCCAGCCGCCTTCTGGGGTCAGATAGCCAGACAGGCTTGCTGAGCAGGGCGGCGTTGTCCAGCAGCTGCCAGGCAGAAGTGACTGGAATCCAGAGCATGACCAAGTATCTACTAGGGTCTGGGACTCCGGGGAGTGGAAGTGGCATCTCTTCTGAGACCCTCACTAATCTCAGCACTTGGGAGGCTGAGACAGAAGGATTTCAGGTTGAGGCCAGCCTCAGCAACTTAATAAGGCCCTCAGCAACTTAGTGAGACCCTGTTTCAAAATAAAACTAAAAGGGCTAAGGGTATAGCTCAGAGATAGAAGACCCCTGGGTTCAATGTCAGTACCTCAAAAACGAAAAAAGGGGAGCTCTCCTTGTGTCCCTCCCCAATCTGTGTCCTGGTCACTCCAGACCCCAATTCCCTGCACGTGGCCGTCCAGGGGCCCAGCACTTAGTAGGTGGTCAGGGTGAGGCTCACCTGCCTGTGCTGGGTCATGTTTCTTTGCTCATCTATTTGAGCCTGTCTGACCTCCAGCTAAGGAACGCCTTCTTGGCCGGCCTTGCTGTAAAACCCCGTGCCGGGAGACCAGGGCGGCCCCCCATCATTTCGCCTGTGCACAAGGGCTTGAGGTCGATGGCGGCCATCGCCTCCCGGGATGGACAGAGATACCTGCTGTGTCAGGCTTGGGGACTGATCCCTGTTCCTAGAGGCTTACTCGTCCCTCTTTCTGGCTTGTCTTAGTTTACGATCTCCCAGCTATGCAGCCAGACTGACAGGTTGATTTGAGAGGCAATTCCAGGAAGCCCTGTAGGGAATGGGAGTGAATCAGGAAGAGCAGCAGTTACCACCATGTAAGTGGTCTCCGCCCCATTTCCTGGGGGCGTATAGCTCCTAAAACCTTTGGATGGACTATCTATCCATCCGAGGTGATGTATCTTTTCATTTTCTTTTCTTTCTTTCTTTTTTTTTTTTTTTTGTACTGGAGATTAAACCCAGGGTGTTTAATCTGAGGTAGTCCCACAGCCCTTCTCATTTTAATCTGAGGTAGTCCCACAGCCCTTCTCATTTTTTATTTTGAAACTGGATCTTGCAAAGTTGCTGAGGGCCTTGCTATGTTGCTAAGGCTGGCTTTGAACCTACGATCCTCTTATCTCATCCTCCCAAGCACTGGGGTTACAGGTGTGCGCCATCATGCCCAGCTCATGGGTCTTTTGCGTGCTAGTAAGTCAAATAGTTGCTAAGGGCCCCTTGGGTGGCTTTAGGATGGGCTGGTCACCTGAACCAGGACAGGATTAAAGGACTGAGATTCAGAGATGCGACAAGACCTAAAGGCTATTGATTACCAATTGCTAATAATGTAATCGATCATATCTATGTAACAAAGCCTTCATGTAACTGCAAAAGGACAGGATTCAGATTGCTTCAAAACAGCTGAGCATGTGGCGGCTCCTGGAGGGCGCACCTGGTGGTGTGGAAGCTCCCGGTCCCTTCCCTCATACCCAGCCCTATGCATATTTTCATCAGTCTCCTTTGTAATAAACCACTAACATTAGTGCTTCCCTGAGCTGTACAAGCCACACTGGAATCCGAGGAAGGGGGTGTGGGAACCTTGCTTTATATCCAGTGGGTCAAAAGCTCAGGTAAGACAGCCTGGGGCTTTTGACTGGCATTAGAAGTTGGGGCCACCTTGAAGACGGAGCCCTCAACCTGTGGGATCTGATGCTATCTCCAGGGAGACAGTGTTAAGAACAGAATTGGATTAGGCTTCACCCTGATGGTTGTCCTCTGCAGAACTGCTTGCTTGAGGCCAAAAGTGTGTTGTAAGAGTATAGAAGGAAGCCGGGCGTGGTGGCGCATGCTTGTAATCCCAGCATTTGGGAGGCTGAGACAGGAGGGTCATAGTTGGCGGACAACCTCAGGTACTTAGTGAGGCCTTCTGCAACTTAGTGAGAACTTGTCTCAAAAAATAAGGCTGGAGACATAGCTTGGAGATAGAATGCTCCTGGGTACAATTCCTACTGCAAAAAGAAATTAAAAAAAAAAAAAAACAGGAAAAAAGAGGATAGTAGGAAAAACTAAATCTGAGTCGGGTTCTGGTCTGAAGCCCTGGCCATGCAGCCTTCAGCACATAAAAAGAGCAGAAGTGGGTAAGTGGATGGATGGGTGGATAGATGGATGGGTAGGTGGTGAATAGATGAATGGTGGATGAATGGATCGATGGATGCATGGTGGATGGACAGAGTAGATGGGTGGATGAATGATGGATGGACAGATAGATAAATGGATTGATGGTAGATGAATGGATGGATGAGTCGTTAGTACATAGATGGCTGGAAGGATGGTGAACAGATAGAGGCTGGATGGATTCATGGATAAATAATGGAGGAATGGTGGAAGAGCAGGAGGCCCACCTGGCCTGGTCCGCCTCACTGATGGTTCACGGGCACTTGTGACTAGAACATGGCTGGTGACACACGCGCTCCTTGGCCAGGATGGGGCCCGTTGTGACACCAAAGGAGCAGCGGGTTGTGCCTCTGCATTGCCGAGCAAAGAAGTAGGAAGAGGTGAGCCAAAGCCTCTGCCTGTTTCCACTCCCGCGTGATCCATGCGAGGCCTCACTGGCCCATTGTTAAAGTGGGAGCCGTTGGGTCTTCTCCAGGCTGCACTCACTGGCTGGGTGGGCTCATCTGCACCCTGGACTTCCTGACACCTGGCTCAAAGCTCTTTTCATACCCTCACCCCCCACCCCCACCGGTAGCAGCCCCACCCCAGCTGCCACCGCCAGGAGGAGGGGCGAGCTCTTCCCGGAGCTGCTGGGCAGTGAGAGGCCCTGGTCACCACCCTCAGCTGTTCCCTTAGCTGATACTTGAGCCCTGTACTTAGTTAGAATTTTTTTTCTTTCTTTCTTTCTTTTTTAATCCATTAAGTAATCCTGGTAGAGGCCAGAAAGAACCTGAGACCCACCTTGAGCCAGTCTGGGACAGTCATAGAGATCAAAGGTCATGCCGAAAGTGGCTGCCGGGACTCATGCTGTCCAGAGTCACGTGTGTGTGTGTGTGTGTGTGTGTGTGTGTGTGTGTGTGTGTCCAGGAATTGAACCCAGGGCCATTATACCTCTGAGCTCCACCCCCAGACCTATTTTTATTCTTTTTTTGAAATGATCTCATTAAGTTGTGGAGGATCTCACCAAGTAGCTGAGGCTGGCCACGAACCCAGATCTTTCTGTCTCAGCCTCCCAAGTACCAGGACTACAAGTGTGCACCACCATGCCCATCTCAGAGCCACCTTCTGAATGAAATTAGGACTCAGAACTCTCAGGTGTCTAAGCTGGGCACTCAGCACCACCCGAGTCTTGGGGAATGTCTTCACTGAAGAACAGTCACAGGGACACAGACCACCTAGGCTCAGACTCCAAACGCCTCTTTCCAGTTGTGTGATTCCTTTCCCCCAGACTTATTCTGTCTGCAGAACTGGCTTGCCAGACAGGAGTCAGATGGGTTTGTCACTGGGCAAGGAGGCCAGAGGGGCTCATGGCAAGAGCTCAGTAAACATGGCTCCCAGCCTGGTACTCCCTGAAGTCTCAAATGCTGAGATGCTGGGAATAGAGCCTGGTGCTCAGAAACTCCTGAAATTAAGGGCTTCCAAGACCTACTTGGCAGAAGATACACACACACACACACACACACACACACACACACACACACACCAGAGCCCTCAGCTGGACAGAGCCCAAAAGCTGGAGCACATGGTAGGAGAGCCCTTTACTTACCCCAGAAACTTCTACTTGATCATGAAACCAAGGAGGAAGATAATTGAATGATTGGTCCCCAAACTCCCTGGCAGCTTCGTCAGTGGCACTACCCCCTGACTCTTAGTCATTCCTCATAGGGCAGCTTGGAGGACAAAAGACTTTGCAGAGACTTGGTCTTCCTATCCATCCATCCTTCCTTCCTTCCTTCTGTTTTCCTAATTCCTTAAAGCACTGGAGTATCCGTTTTATAAGGCCAGGCTGTGTCTCATCACTACCGAATCCTCTTACCTAGAGCCATGTCTGACACCAAAAAGATAGACGCTCATTGGATGAATGCATGGGGGTGGTGGGGTGGGGGTGGGTGGAATGGTTACTTGGATGGGTGTTTGCATAAATGGGTACATATGTAGATAGATGGTTGGATGGTAGATGGATGGATGGCGAGTGGGTGGGTGCATGGGTGAGCAGATAGTGGTAGGGGTGAATGAGTGGGTAAGTGGGTTGATGAGTGAATGGCTAGATGGACAGATAAATGGATGAGTGGATAATTAATTAATGGGTGGTAAATTGATGGGTGGGTGGATAGGTGGATGGATGGATGGATGGACTGATGCACCAGTGGATGGGTGGATGATAAATAGATGGTGAATGAAGAAGGAGATGGGTAGATGGATGAATGGATGGATGGTGGATAGATGTATGAATGTATAGGTAGGCAGATATAACTATGGATGGATGGATAAATGGATAGATGGATAGCAGATGAATGTGTGGGTAGATAAATGGATAGATGGTAGACAGATGAATGGATGGATGGATGGGTGGATGGATGATGGATGGATATATGTGGATGGGTGGGTTAGTAGATGATGGATGATAAATGGATGGACTGAAGCATGTATTTGTGAGTGGATGGATAGATGGAAAGATGGTAGATGGGTGAATGGATGGATGGATGTGTGGATCAGTGGATGGATGGGTGGATAGATGGATGTATTGGTAGATAATGGATGTGTAAATGTGAATGATCTGGCACAGCCTACATGAACTCTGGGCACTTAGGAAGGTAGTCTTTCATACAAGGAGCTGGAGTAAGGGGTTTCAGCCATGAACTCTCTTCCTCAGTTCCTCTGTTGAGTTCCAGAGCCTCTCTTATGGTCATGAAAGTGAATTCTCTAACACTTTTCTCCCTCACTAGTTAATTGAGCCAATTCCTCTTGAGGTGGGCCCAGATGATATGCATACCTGCATCTCCTACTCTATTCTCCCCCCAATGCTGCTCCTCCCCCTCAAGAGCAGGGGAAGGAGCGCCTCCATGCCCGATGCTCACTCCATTTGCTGAGTGGAGACTGAGTTCCCTCCACTAGCCACCTCCTTGGCCACTGGTTTAGGGACTGAGGTGACCAAGATGCAGCCCATAGGTGCCCCAATGTTGACAGGGTCTTCAGCCCCACTCATTAACTCCAAGAAATATCTTTCCCCTCCCTCCACCTACATTTCTCCACCAGAGGCTGCACCCGCAAGAGCCCTGTGACATGATAGGGCAGATGGGTGGGTAGATGGATATATGGATAGATAGATGTGTGGGTTGATACGTGGATAATGGATGGATGGATGGATGGATGGATGGATGGATGGATTGTGGATAGAAGGATTGAGAATAAAAGGATGGGTGGATGATAGATGGATGGGATAAATAACAGAATGGGTAGATGGATGAATGGGTAGATGAGTAAATGAATGGGTGGATGGATGGATGGATGGATAATAAATTAATGGATGGGTAAATAGAAGAGTGGATAGATGGGCAAATAGAAAGATGGATGGATGGTAAATGGATGGGTGGTTGGGTGGGTGAATGGGTGATGAAATAGAAGGATGGCTGGATGAATGGGGAGATAGAGAAATGAATGGATCAGTGGGTGGGGAGTGGCTGAATGGATGATGATTGAATGGATAGATGGTGGATGGATAGATAGATGATGAAGAGATGGGTTGTTGGATAAATAGGTGGACAATGAATGGATGGGCCAGTAAACAGAAGGATGAATGGAAATATGGATGATCAGTATACGAATGGATGGGTAGGTGGGCGGGTAGATGAAGAACGATCCAGCCAGCCAGCTATCATCTATATGTCACACTATCCAAAATACTCTTTATTGTTTCTTTTTTTGTGGGTGGTACTGGGAATGGAACCCAGGGCCATTCTACCTCCAAGCTACACCCCCAGCCCTAGTTTTTATTCTTTATTTTGAAACAGGGTCTCACTGAGTTGCAGAGGGCCTCACTCAGTAGCTGAGGCTGTCTGCAAACCAAGATCCTCCTGTCTCAGCCTCCCAAATGCTGGGATTACAAGCATGCACCACCACGCCCGGCTTAGTGTTTCTTTTTGAGAAAGACATACATAGAAACATAGAATCCCATGAGGATAAATTTGTCATCCAAAGGCCAGCTCAAAGCTTCCCATGGAGCCATGGTCTCAGACCTCTACCAGGTTTCCGTGCCCCAACCCTGTCACAGGGTTCCAGGGTCTGAACCCAGGCCTGAGTCTTCCTGCACTCACAGGTTCCAAGCCAGAGCCAGGCAGCCCCAGGGACCCAAGAGGGCCCTCCCCACTCCCAGTCTTCATACCCTAACTCTACAGGGCTAGGATGCAGAAGAGCGAGCCTAGGTGGAAGGTGTCTTTAGGCTCCCTCCCTCTCTCAGGAAACAGGCCACAGATTAGAAAAAACCACACTGAGGTCTCCCCAGCTTTCTCCCTTTTCTCCTTCCAAAATACAGTCCACCGGCTTCCACACCTAGCAGGCTTGTCCAGATATAGGGTGTCTTTCTCCCCAGCAGCCTGTGTGTCTTGGCCCCTAGAAGTGGGATGCATCTTATCACCACTTTCTGAGAATCCCCTGGAATCCAAGGTACGTGTCCCTTGCCCCACACCACACAGAGACAGACAGCTTAAGAGCAGGGAAAAGAGGATCCATGTGCCACATGGGCCGCGGCCACCAGCTTGGAGACAGCTTGGGGTCAGCGGAGGGTGGAGAAGCCTCCCCATCCTGCTGGCCTGGGGCCCCAGGGACGAGTGGAGCTGGGACAAAGCATGTTTCACAGAGCAACACGTCGGATGCTTTTCTCTGTCTAGCTGTTGTGCAGGGCAGAACCGGGCAGGGCAAGCACCTACTATGTGCTGAAGAAAGACCAAGGGGACCTGTCAGAGCAGGCCACCCATTGTGTGCTGGCAACAACCATCAGCTCCAGGCCAGGCACAGTACAGCGAGGCCCAAGGAAACATATTTTTAAATTTTAGGGCTGTGTGTGTGTGTGTATGTAAGTTACTGGAAATGGAACCCAGGGGCATTCGACCTCTGAGCTACACCCCCAGCCCTATTTTTATTCTTTTTTTTCCTTTTTTTCAGTACTGAGGATAGAACCCAGGGACATTCTATCTCCAAGCTTTAACCCCAGTCCTATTTTTTAGTCTATTGTGAAACAGGGTCTCACTGAGTCACTAAATAGTAGCTGAGGCTGTCCTTGAACCTCTGTCCTCCTGTCTCAGCCTCCCGAATGCTGGGATTACAAGCCTGCGTCACCGCGCCGGCTTTATTCTTTACTTTGAAATAGGATCTCAAGTGTAGACTACCACACCGGGCCTAATTTCAGTTAATTTTAATTAGCCTAATTTGTCTGTGTTTACGTATGGTACTGGGGATGGAACCCAGTGGCAGTCTAAGTTTGAGCAATACCTCCAGCCCTATTTTTTTGTTTTGTTTTTTACTTTGAAACAGGATTTTGCCAAGTTTGCAGAGGCCCTCTCAAAATACCTGAAGACGAGGCCAGGCGTGGTGGCTCATGCTTGTAATCCCAGAGTTTGGGAGGATCACACAGGCTCGAAGCCAGCCTCATCTACTTAGTGAGGTGCTCAGCAACTTAGTGAGACCGTTTCCAAATAAAATATAAAATGGGTCTGGGAGTATATCCTGGAGGTGGAAAAGCCCCTGGGTTCAACCCCCAGTACTACAATAAATAAATAAATAAATAAATAAATAAATAAATACACACACAGCCGAGGAAGCCTCAAACCTACGGCCCTCCTATCTCAACCTTCCGAGATCTGCAACGACAGCATATGCCACCACACCTAGCAACGAATCTATTTTTTTAATGCGGTACTGGGGATGGAACCCAGGGGCATTCAACCTCCGAGCTACACCCCCAGCCCTATTT
>NC_137796.1:70755996-70805996 GCF_963383645.1 Muscardinus avellanarius
AGGGCAGACACCCCCAAGCAGCTCCTGCTGACTCCGGTGTCCCCCACACCTCCCTCGACTGGGCTTTGGTGTCCTCTGCCAGCCTCTGAGTCTAGAGACACAGGCTGATGACGGGGAGGCATTGCCAGGCCCGCACAGTGGGTCAGAGTGGCCGGGAGCACAGGCTCCCCTCCCGCCTTCTCCCCGCTCCTCAGCAGCCATCGCCGGGCCACATATTGAGACATCTCACTGTGCTGATCAGGATGGCTCCAGCTTGCCATCCTCCAGCCTCAGCCACCATGCCCAGCATCGATGCCACTTCCTGTGTGTGTGTGTGTGTGTGTGTGTGTGTGTGTGTGTGTGTGTGTTACAGGGGATTGAACCCAGGGGTGTTCTACTTCTGAGCCACACCTCTTACTGTTTGGGGGACATTTATTTATTTATGGTTCTAGGGATTTTTTTTGGGGGGGGTGGTACTGGAGGTAGAAGCCAGGGGCTTTTTCTGCCTCTGGGCTATACTCTCAGACCTAGGCATTTCACCTTCAAGCTTCATCTCCAGTCCAATTTTTTTTGTGTGTGTATGGTACTGGGGCTTGAACCCATGGGTATTCTACCTCTGAGAGATACCCCCAGCCCTATTTTTATTCTTTTCTTTTTGAAACAGGGTCTCACTGAGTTGCAAAGGGCCTCACTAGGTAGCTGAGGCTGTCTGCAAACCATGATCCTCCTGTCTCAGCCTCCTGAATGCTGGGATTTCAAGCGTGTGCCACTACGTCCGGCTTCACAGTCCAATTTTTTTTTTTTTTTTTTTTTTTGGTGGTACTGGGGGTGGAACCCAGAGGCTTTCTACCTCCGGGCTATACTCCCAGACCCCTTTTATATTTTATTTGGAAACAGGGTCTCACTAAGTTGCTGAGAGCCTCACTAAGTATCTGAGGCTGGCTTTGAACGTGGGCGATCCTCCTATCTCAGCCTCCCAAGCGCGGGGATTACAAGTGTGCGCCACCACGCCCGGCCACAGTCCAATTTTATATCTTCTTTAGAAACAGGGTCTCCTTAGGTTGCTGAGAGGCTCGCTAAATTGCCAAGGTTGGCTTTGAACCTGTGATCCTCCTGTCTCAGTCCCCCCAAGTACGCGGATTACAAGCATGCACTGCCACACCTGGCCCAACTGGTATTTTTTTTGGGGGGGGTGGTACTGGGGTTCCTGGAAGCCCTTCTACCTCTGAGCTACACTCCTAGACCTATTTTTTATATTTTTATTTGGAAACAGGATCTCTTAAGCCAGCGTGGCTGGCTTCGAACCTGCACGATCCTCCTGTCTCTGCCTCCCAAGCACGGGGATTACAAGCGTGCGCCACCACGCCCGGCTCAACTGGTTTTATTTTTTGAAACAGGATCTCGCTGAGTTGCAGAGATTGGCCTCAAACCTGCGATCCTCCTGTCTCAGCAAGTACTAGGATTACGGGAGAGTCTCACTATGCCCAGCTAGGCATCAGCTGTGAGGCTGGCAGGACACAGCATGGAGCTGAATGGCCGCTGTCGTGTGCCTGGCACGGGAGGAGGTCGGACATGAGCTGCGGCTCTGTGGCTGGCGATGGAAACCTGGGCTGCTTTGGGTCTTCCTGGAGCTGGGTTCTTCTGGCTAAGGGTGGTCTGCAGCCACTGGGAGGAGATGACCCAGCCACTTGGGTCGACCTGGCCCCAACACCCTCCCTCATTACCCTTCTTTTCTGCCCTCGGCTCTCACCTGCGGCGCTAAACACCCATCTCTTCTTAGAGGACACGGAGTGCTCAGGGGGACCCGTGTTCCCTGGAAGTCACGGTGGCTCTGGTCGGCACTGCACACCCGGTGCCTCCCGCCAGCTCTCACAGCGCACTCGATAGAACCTCTGGAATTGAAATCCATTCCTGTTAAGTCCAACCGGGCAGGCGGCAGAAGATGCCGGGACCGCTAAGTAGGAGTAACAGAGCTTTTACAAGATGTAAACAGATCCAGGAAGGAAATGAATGGAGATCGATAAAAAAAACAAGCACAAACAAGGTAATCACGCCTCCCTGGCTTCGGGAGCAGGGCTGGGCTGCAGTGCTGCGCCTTCAGAACCCATGAATTCGGGGGCCCGCGTCCCCCAGGGACGGGGCTTCGGGGCTGCGCACGCCACCTGGAGATTGAGGGGCCGGCTCGCCGAGGCCCATTCCTCCCCATTTGCTTGCTGTTCTCCTTCAGGGGGATGGCATAAAGCACACTTAGGGTTCTTACCTTCTTTCCTGCAGTAATAATTGGCAGTTACTCAACTCCCACCGGCAAAATAAATCAGCACACCGGGAGGGGAGGCCGCTGCCATTGGAGAGCGCCGGTTTTAGCTGGATTGAACTAGTGCCAACAGAGACATGGTAAAAAGAATGTCCTAATGTGGCCTTTGATAAGTCACCCCATTCTGCACCCTAACCTCTGTGACACCGTGGAGAGGCCAGTTTGTCCTCTAAGTGGGCAGATGGACACAGTGGTCCTTATCTGCTGGGACTCCCATTAGATGACTGAAAGCAAGGATATTACCAACACTGCATATACTGGGTTTTTTCCCTACACACGCACAGATTTCTATGCACACACGAGGTTTTGTTTTTGTTTTGGGTTTGGGTTTCAGGATGAAACCCAGGGGCATTTGACCTCTGAGTTACACCCCCTGCCCTAATTTTTATTCTTTATTTTGAAACGAGGTCTCACTAAGTTGTGAAGGGCCTCACTAAGCAGCTGAGGCTGTCGGCCAACCGAGATCCTCCGGTCTCATCCCCCCCGAGTGTTGGGATTACAAGCGTGCACCACCATGCCTGGCCTTGTGTTCGTTTTTGGTGTGGTACTGGGGGTGGGACCCAGGGGCTTTTCTACTTCTGGGCTATATTCCCAGACCTATTTTATATTTTATTTGGAAACAGGGTCTCACTAAGTTGCTGAGAGCCTCCCTCAGTAGCTGAGGCTGGCTTCGAACTTGTGTGATCCTCCTGTCTCAGCCTCCCAAGCTCTGGGATTACAAGCGTGCGCCACCACGCCCGGCTCACACAAGGTTTTATTTATAAGCCAGGCACAGTCATGCACACCTGTAATCCCAGTACACAGGAGGCTAAGACAGGAGAATTGCAGGTTTGAGACCAGCCTTAGTAACTTAGCAAGATTCTCAGGAACTAAATGAGACCATTTTAAAAAGGTGGTCGAGGCCAGGCATGATGGCACACGCTTGCCATTCCAGTATTTGGGAGCCTGAGACAGGAGGATCATGCATTTGAGGACAGCCATAGCTACTTAGTGAGGCACTCTGCAACTTATTGAGACCTTGTTTCAAAAAAAAAAATAAAAAATAGACAGGCTGGCGTGGTGGCACACACTTGTAATCTCAGCACTTGGGAGGCTGAGACAGGAGGATCGCACAGGTTCGAAGCCAGCCTCAGTTACTTAGTGAGGTTCTCAGCAACTTAGTGAGACCCTGTTTCCAAATAAAATATATTTAAAAAAATAAGTCTGGGAGTATAGCCCGGAGGTAGAAAAGCCCCTGAGTTCAACCCCCAGTAACACACACACACACACACACACACACACACACACACACACACAATAGGCTGGGGGTGTAGCTCAGAGGTAGAATGCTCCTGTACTAGGAAGAAAAAAAAAAGGTGGTCAAGGTTGTAGCTTGGATGTAGAAACCTACTTCAAAACCTAGTACAAGTCTTTTTTGTATGTGTGTGGTACTAGGTTACTGAGACGCTCAGCAACCTAGTGAGGTCTTGTTTCAAAATAAAAAAATAAAAGCCGGGCGCGGTGGCGCACGCTTGTAATCCCCGCACTTGGGAGGCGGAGACAGGAGGATCACGCAGGTTCGAAGCCAGCCGCGCGCGCTGGCTTAGGAGACCCTGTTTCCAAATAAAAGTGTAAAAATAGATCTGGGAGTGTAGCCCGGAGATAGAAGGGCTTCCAGGAACCCCAGTACCACCAAAAAACAAACAAAAAAATTAAAAAATTTAAAAAATTTTAAAAGGCCGGGAGCGTGTTCAGTGGTAGAGTGCCCCTGTGTTCAATCCTTAGTACCAGACACACACACACACACACACACACACACACACACACACACACACTGCGTTGTGGGGTCTACAGCACATGTATGTATAAACCACATGATAACAATGGGGTGAGCTCACTTTGAGGGAAATGGGAGCAATTGCTCAAAAACGATCAAGGAACAGGATCAGAATCCACACCCTGGTTGCAATAATGCCTTGTTGCTCACAGGGATGGGCAAAGGATGCACTGCCGTCTTTATTTCTTACACCTACATGTGCATCTACAATCACATCAAGATAAAAAGTACGGCTTGAAGTCAGGCGTGGTGGCGCACATTTGCAATCCCAATACCTGGGAGGCCGAGACAGGAAGATCGCAGCTTCACGGCCACCCTCAACTACTTGGCGAGGCCCTCTGCAACTCAGTGACACCCTGTTTCAAAATAAAGAATAAGCTGGGTGTGGTGGCCCATGTTTGTGATCCCAGCATTCAGGAGGCGGAGACCAGAGGATTGTGGTTTGCAGACAGCCTCAGCTACTTAGCGAGGCTCCTCACAACTCAGTGAGACCCTGTTTCAAAAAATATAAAGACTAGCTGGGCATGGTGGCTCATGCTTGTAATCCCAGTACTTGGGAGGCTGAGACAGGAGGATCTCACAGGTTTGAGGTCAGCCTCAGCTACTTAGTGAGGCTCTCAGCGACTTAGTGAGACCCTGTTTCCAAATAAGTTATAAAACAGGTCTGGGAATGTAGCCCAGAGGTAAGAAGCCCCTGGGTTCCATCCCAGTACCACCTAAATATATATATATATATATATATATATATATATATATATATATATATATATGGAGAGAGAGAGAGACAGAGACTAAAAAATAGGACTGGGGGTATAGCTCAGAGGTAGAATGCCTCTGGGTTCCAACCCTAGTACCGCAAAATAAATAAATAAATAAAATAAAGAATAAAGAATAAAAAATAGAGGGTATAGCCCGGAGGTAGCATGCCTCTGGGTTAAATCCCCAGTACTGAAAAAAAATAGGAAAGAAAGAAAGAGAATAAAAAGAAAAGAAATGAAATGGAGTCTCTCTCTTTAAGTTCCTGAGAGTTAAGCTAAATTGCTGAGGCTGGTCTTGAACCTGCGATATTCCCATCTCAGCCTCTCAAGTACTGAGATTACAGATGTGTGCCACCTTGCCAGGCTGCTCTTTTGTGTGTGTGTGTGTGCGGTATTGGGGATGGAACCTAAGAGCATGTTACCTCCGAGCTACACCCCCGGCCCAATTTTTTTATTCTTTATTTTGAAACAGGGTCTCACTGAGTTGCAAGTAGCTGAGGCTGTCCACGAACCACAATCCTCCTGTCTCAGCCTCTCAAATTCTGGAATTACTATAAGCATATGCCACCATGCCTGGCTTTTTTTTTTTTGGTACTGGGTATTGGACCCAGGGGGATGTTCTACCTCCAAGCTACAGCTTCAGCCCTTTTTATTTTTTATTTTGAAACAACAGTCTCACTGAGTCCCTGAAGCTGGTCTGGAACCTATGATCCTCCTGTCTCAGCCTCCCAAGTACTGGGATTTTAGGTGTGCCTCACCACGCCCAGAAAGACCCTGTTTTATTTTTTATTTTTATTTTTTGCAGTACTGGAAATAGAACCCAGGGGCATTCTATCTCTGAGCTACTCCCCCAGCCCTATTTTTTATTCTTTATTTTGAAACAGAGTCTCACTGAGTTGCAAAGGGCCTAAGTAGCTGAGGCTGTCTGAGAACCATGATCCTCCTATGTCAGCCTCCTGAATGCTGGAATTACAAGCGTGTGTCACCATGCCTGGCATAAGACCCTGGTTTGTTTGTTTGTTTGTTTGTTTGCGGGTCTGGGGATGGAACCCAGAGGCATTTGACCTCCGAGCTAC
The DNA here is from genome assembly GCF_963383645.1 of Muscardinus avellanarius. NCBI lineage: Eukaryota > Metazoa > Chordata > Mammalia > Rodentia > Gliridae > Muscardinus > Muscardinus avellanarius. The sequence goes on from NC_137796.1 coordinate 70,761,940, forward strand.
ACGCCCTGCCCAATTATTTTTTCTTCATTTTGAAACAGGGTCTCACTGAGTTGCAGAGGGCCTCACTAAGTAGCTGAGGCTGTCTGCAAACTGCAATCCTCCAGTCTCAGCATCCAGAATGCTGGGATTACAAGCGTGTGCCACCATGCCAGGCTTAAGACCCTGTTTTAAAACAATAAGCCAGGTGTGGTGGCACACACCTGTAACCCCAGTACTTGGGAGGCTGAGACAGGAAGATCACAGGTTCAAGGACAGCCTCAACATGTAATGAGACTCAGCAACCTATTTTTTTGAAACCCTGTTTCAAAATAAAAATAAAATAGGACTGGTGGTGTAGTTTGGAGGTAGAATGCCTTTGAGTTCAGCTTCCAGTACCACAAAAAATAATAATAAAAAAAAATAAGGCTGGGGGTATAGCCCAGAGGTTGAATATCCCTGGGCTCAATCACCAGTACTCTCTGCCCCCCAAAAATAAAACCTTTTTTTTTTGAAACAGTCTCTCTTCTATTATTGTGCTGATTATACGCTGGGATAATCCAAGACATGCCAGCCTCTTAGCAGGCTAGTGATTTGGTACCCTTTCATCCTGAGAGTTTAAAAATAGTTATTCAACACTGATTTGCCATGTAACAGTCACTGATTCAGGCCTGGGCTTGCCTGAAATCCCTTCCAGGGCACATGATTAGTGCCGCCAATTCACAGGGCACCAACTTCAAGCTTGTGTCGTTTTTAGGGGAAGGGAATACTGGGGATGGAACCCAGGGGCATTCTACTTCTGAGCTACACCACCAGACCTCCCTCTTTTTTTTTTTTTTGGTCACTGGGGATTGAACCCAGATGCATTCTACCTCTGAGCTAAACCCCCAGCATGATTTTATTTCTTATTTGGAAACAGGGTGTCACTAAGTTGCTGGTCAAGAACCTGAGATCCTCCTGCCTCAGACTCCCAAGTACTGGGATTATAAGAGTGCACCAGGCCGGGCGTGGTGGCGCACGCTTGTAATCCCTGCGCTTGGGAGGCGGAAACAGGAGGATTGCTCAAGTTTGAAGCCAGCCTCTCTGGCTTAAGAGACCCTGATTCCAAATAAAATATAAAAAATAGGTCTGGGAGTGTAGCCCAGAGGTAGAAGGGTTCCTTCCCCAGTACCACCAAAAATAATTAATAAATAAAAATAAAAATAAGAGTGTGCCACCACACCCCCAGACCTTTTTGTTTTCCATTTTGAAACGGGGTCTTGTTAAGTTGCTGAGGCTTACCTTAAACCTGAGATCCTCCTTTCTCAGCCTCACAAGTGCTGGGATCACAGGCATGGGCCACCATGCAGGGCTGGGAGGATGCTTCTCTCTGTGTATGGGTGACACAGCAAAGGCTGCCAGCAGAGTGGGGCCACAGCAGGAAGGGCCTGGAGCAGGTCCTGGCTGGTGCAACAGGCATTAGAACTGTGCTCACACAGACACTACCTTGAGGGAAAAGATGTCTGGCAGCCCCAGCTAACGAAAAGCAAGGTAGACTCCTAGGATTCTGGAGCAAGGTCTGTTAATAGCAATAGAAATTGAGGCTGGCGTGGTGGCACATGCTTGTAAATCCCAGTTCTTGGGAGGCTGAGACAGGAGCATCGTGGTTCGTTGACAGTCTCTGTTACTTAATGAGGCCCTCCACAACTTAGTGAAACCCTGCTTCAAATAAAATAATAGAGCCGGGCATGGTGGCGCATGCTTGTAATCTCAGGATTTGGGAGGCTGAGACTGGAGGTTTGCAGCCAGCCTCAGCTACTTAGTGAGGCCCTTTGCAACTCAGTGAGACACTGTTTCAAAATAAAGAATAAAATATGGGCTGGGGGTATATCTTGAAGTAGAATGGCCCTGGGTTCCATCCCCAGTACCGCAAATAAATAATAATAATAATAATAATAATAATAATAATAATAATAATAGGGCTGGGGGTGTAGCTTGGAGGTAGAATGCCCCTGGGTTCAATCCCCAGTACCGCAAATAATAATAATAATAATAATAATAATAATAATAATAATAGGGCTGCGGGTGTAGCTTGGAGGTAGAATGCCCCTGGGTTCCATCCCCAGTACCGCAAATAATTAATAATAATAATTAATAATAATAATAATAATAATAATAATAGGGCCGCGGGTGTAGCTTGGAGGTAGAATGCCCCTGGGTCCAATCCCTAGTAACACACACACACACACACACACACACACACACACACACACACACACACAGAGTAATAGAAACTACCTGAAGAGACAGGCATGGTGGCGCACACTTATAATCCCAGTACTTGGGAGGCTGAGACAGGACTGAGGTTCACATGAAGCCTCAGCGACTTGGTAAGGCCCCCTGCAACTTAGTGAGACCTTGTTTCTGATAAGTCGGGGTCCCTCACTCACGTGACCTCCTCACCCACGTGACCTCTGCACGGGCAGGGGGCAGACCCTGGAGGCAGAAAGAGTCTGCCTGGCAAGTAGTATCTCGTGAGAATCGCGTGTTCCCACGAGTAGCCCCCCCCCATGCATACCTTAAAAGAAGGGCCCTCCCCTTCTAGCTTCGGATGGGCAGCAGATCCCCAGGGCTGCCCATCTCCATCCCCGGGAGAACTGTACCATTAAAGCTGATACCACTTGTACTGGACTTCTCTCATGTTTTACACTGCACGCCTGCACTCAGACTTTACAGTTTCAAAATGAAGAATAAAATAAAGGGCTGGGGGTGTAGCTCGGAGGTAGAATGCCTCTGGGTTCCATCCCCAGTACTGCAAAACAAAAAACAAAAAACAACCAACCAAACAAACAAAAACAACTGAGAAAGGAAGAAAGACTGGCTGGGTATGGTGGCTCATGCCTGTAATCTCAGTACTTGGGAGACTGAGATAGGAGGATCACAGGTTCGAGGCCAGCTTCAGCAATTTAGCAAGACTGTACATCAAAATAAAAAAAATCAGCCGGGCGTGGTGGCGCACGCTTGTAATCCCAGTGCTTGGGAGGCTGAGACAGGAGGATCACGCAGGTTCAAAGCCAGCCTCAGCTGGTTTAAGAGACCCTGTTTCCAAATAAAATATAAAAAACAATAGGTCTGGGAGTGTAGCCCGGAGGTAGAAGGCCCCTGGGTTCTGAAAGGTTCGAGCCCGCCCCTGCCCCGCAGGGGGCAGGGCCGGAAGCTAGGAGGCGGAGCCTGGTGATTCCCGGAGGGGACCACGCCTCCCGATCCGGGGAGAAGCGAGTTCAGAGTTCGGAGAGGAGCCGGAGACAGACAGAGAGCACGCAGGGGCTGGCGGCCGACTTCCCACGAATAAAGACATCCATATCATTTATTATGGATCTCCGCGTGTATCTGTGCGCCAGTGGGACCCGCGATATCTTTCAGGTTCCATTCCCAGTACCACCAAAAAAAAAAAATAATAATAATAATAAATAAATCAAATGGGGAATAGCTTGGAGGTAGAATGCCCCTGGGTTCAATCCCCAGGACTACAAAAAATAAAATGATTTTCTATTTTTATTGTTGGTGTTGTCCCACAGAGAAAATTGAGGGGGCTGGGGTTGACCTGAAGGGCTTCCCATGGCGAAGCTTGCCTCGGGGCCTTATAGGCAAGAATCCCGTCTGGCCCCGTGTTCTGGACAGATTTGGTCCCACTGTCAACAACCAAATTGTCAGGAAAAGATGATAATTGCTTAATCAGGCAAGGACAAAGGCTAAGCGGTGACCTGCCCATCTGTCAATAGTAACAGAAGCAAGGATTAGAAATTAGGTGGTGGCTTAGCTGATATTTTTAGAATTCCACTAGAAGGGGATAAGGAGCCTAAAACGTGGGCGCGATGAACGCTGCATAATTCGGGAAAGATCACAGTTAGCTTGATGTCCTTTGTAAAGGAACGATCGCAAATTATGTGGGAGATTTAGCTGTGGAATCGCTTCAAAAGCGGAATTTGATCTGAGACAGGCAGCCCAGACTTAGGAGAGAAGACATGCCCGAAAACTGCATTGTATCTGGGGGGAGGCAGCGGCGCCGCGCTGGGGACCTTGCCCAGGTGTGGCCTGCCTTCCAGCTACGCCCCCAGCCCTATTTAGGGTCTCAATCTGTCCAGCAGGCTGGCCTTGAACCTGCAACCCTCCTGTCTCAGCCTTCAAGGAGGGGTCCCTTTGTGTGTGTGGTGGGGGGAAGGGGTATAAGGATTGAACTCAGGGGCATTCTATCTCCCAGCTATAGCACCAGCCCTATTTTATTTTTTTTTATTTTGAAACAGGGTCTCACTAAGTTGCTGAGGCTGGCCACAGACCTGTGTGTGAGCCTCCTGTCTCCTATCCCCAAGTACTGGGATTACGAGCGTGCACCCGCACGCCTGCCCCGCGCTTCCTTTGTCTTTATCTGCAGTACCTCTCACCATAAAGACAAAGGATGTTGCTGGGCACGGTGGTGCACGCAGCGATCCCAGTACTTGGGAGGCTGCTGCAGGAGGAACACGGGGTCAGTCTCAGCCACTTAGCAAGATCCTGTTTCAAAGTAAAAATAAGCGGAGCTACCGGGCGTGGTGGCGCACGCTTGTAATCCCTGCGCCTGGGAGGCAGAGACAGGAGGATCACGCAAGTTTGAAGCCAGCCTCGCTGGCTTAAGAGACCCTGTTTCCAAATAAAAATATAAAATAGATTTTGGAGTGTAGCCTGGAGAAGGGTTCCATCCCAGTACCACCAAAAAATAAAAAATAAAAATAAGAACCGGGCGTGGTGGCGCACGCTTGTAATCCTAGCATTTGGTAGGCTGAGACAGGAAAATCGTGGTTCGAGGACAGTTTCAGCTACTTAGTGAGGCCCTCTGCAACTCAGTGAGAATAAAAGAATAAAAAATAGAGCTAGGGTTGTAGCTCGGAGGTCGAATGCCCCTGGGTTCCATTCCCAGTACTGAAAAAAAAAAAAAAAGTTTGTAACAGATTTACTGATATACAATTCACAGATGACAAATTTAGAATTCAGTGATTTTTGCACATTCATAGGTTCATGAGACTATCACCGCTACCTAAATCCATAACATTTTCATTACTTGAAAAAGAAACATTTTACACATTAGCAGTCATTCCCCATGACTACATAGCCACTCATCTACTTTCTGTGTCTATAAATACATATAAATGCAATCATGCCATATGTCATCTTCCATTCAGCATAATGTGTCAAGGTTCATCGGGGTAGCATATATCCATGAAAGGTTTGAGCCGCTGCCCCGCAGGGGGCGGGGCCGGAAGCTAGGAGGCGGAGCCCTGTGATTCCCAGAGGAGACCACGCCTCTCGATCTGAGAGAAGCTCGATCTGAGAGATTGACAGAGACAGAGAGACGCACTCTCCCCCACTAGCCCCCCCGGCCCGCGGGGGCTGGCGGCCGACTCCCCACCAATAAAGGCATCCATACCATCTATAATGGATTTCCGCGTGTATCTGTGCGCCAATGGGACCCGCCCCATCTTTATTTATTAATCAATCAGTACTTTATTTCTTTTTTTACTGCAGAATAATATTCCATTATGTGGATGCGCTGTTGACCCATCGGTGGGTATTTGGGTCGTTTCTATCCTTCGGCTCAAATGAAGAATGCTGCCATTATATATATACTGGGGATAAGACCCAGGGGCATTCTGCCTCTGAGCTACACCCCCAGCCCTAGCTTTTATTCTTTATTTTGAAACAGGGTCTCACTGAGTTGCAAAGGGCCTAAGTAGCTGAGGCTTTCCGCGAACCGCCATCCTCCTGTCTCAGCCTCTCAAATGCTGGGATTACATACAAGCATGCGCCACCACACCCGGCTAAATAATTTTTTTTTTCGGGTCTGGGGATGGAACCCAGAGGCATTCGACCTCCGAGCTACACCCCCTGCCCTATTTTTTCTTTCTTTCTTTCTTTCTTTCTTTCTTTCTTTCTTTCTTTCTTTTTTGGTGGTACTGGGGTTCCTGGAAGCCGTTCTACCTCCGGGCTACACTCCCAGACCTATTTTATATTTTGAAACAGGGTCTCGTAAAACAGCGCGACTGGCTTCGAACCTGCGCGATCCTCCTGTCTCCTCCTCCCAAGCGCAGGGATTACAAGCGTGCGCCGCCACGCCCGGCTTATTCTTTATTTTGAAACCGGGTCTCACTGAGTTGCAAGGGGCCTCACTAAGTAGCTGAGAAAGTCCGCAGACAGCGGTCCTCCGGTCTCAGCCTCCCGAATGCTGGGATTACAAGCGTGTGTCACCACGCCCGGCCTTAAATAAATACTTTTAAATGAATGAATGCATCTGGCTAAAAATAAAAGCCCCGCTCAGAGTATTTGGTCCGAGTTTGAGATTCATCTCGGGCGGGCCTGGGCAAGTTTGCTTAAGGCAGGAAATAAGTCATTTCTCTGCTCATCAGGACACCACGCTAAAGGCCGGGCCCAGGGGCAGGTGGCGGAGTTTAGTTCTGCAGTCTCCCCCAGCTCAGCTCAGATACCCCCTCCTTTGTTGACCTCTTCAGATTCGGTTGGAGCCCAGAATCCAAGAGGCACGCTGCTGTCTCAGGGATACTCCTGGCAAACTGCTGATGCCTGGCTAGGAGAACTTGAGAACTAGACGACTTATTTTCCAGTGACTGCCGGTCCTTTTCTCTGATTGGCCCTGTAAATAAACGTGGGAAGAGGCGCGAACTCCCCTCGTTAACACGACCGGAGATCCTGCCACCTAGTGGTGAGAGGCGAGCACGACACCCATCCCACAGGACACTGGGGCCTCCGGTGGAAACTAAGGAAGGGTGCTCCGCTCTCTTGCGCAGGAAGGGTGGAGACTCAGTTTTGGCATGTTATTGTCGGCCTCTGTGCCAGACCCTAGAGGTGCGCTTTCCTTGGGTGTGAACAGAGATGGGCTCAACCGCTTATTCAAATGCCAGACCCGGCTGATTATCAGGATGTGGTGGTGCAAACCTGTAATCCCAGGATTTTGGGAGCCTGAGACCGGAGAATGGCAGGTTTTGAGGTCGGCCTCAACAATTTAGAGCGAGTCCTTCAGCAACTTAGCAAGATCCTGTTTCAAAATAATTTTTTTTTAAAAAAGGCTAGGGATGTAGCTAAGAGGTAGAACTTCCATTGTTTCAGTCCCCATTAACCTCCCTCCAAAAAATTAAAAGCTTTAGTAAACCAGGCACGGTGACACACTCCTATAAGCCCAGTGCTGGAGAGGAGGATCAGAAGGGAGGCTCACAGGTCTGAGGCCAGCCTCAGTAACTTAGTGAGACCTTGTCTCAAAATAAAAAATAATAACGGGTGGGGGTGCCTCTCAGAGGTAGAATGCCCCTGAGTTCAATCCCCAGTACCACAAGTAAAAGAAGAGAAAAATGTTGCTTCTCTTGAGAAATTTAAAAATCTTGTAAGATTATACTCGTGTGTGTGTGTGTGTGTGTGTGTGTGTGTGTGTGTGTGTGTGGTGGTGGTGGTGGTGGTACTGGCAATGGAACCCAGGGGCATTCTACCTCCGAGCTACACCCCCAGCCCTATTTTTTATTCTTTATTTTGAGACAGGGTCTCACTGAGTTGCAAAGGATCTCACTAAGTAGTTGAAGCTGTCTGCGAACCACGATCCTCCGGTCTCAGCCTCCCAAATAGGGCTGCCATTAGCCCTATTTTTTATTCTTTATTTTGAGACAGGGTCTCACTGAGTTGCAAAGGGCTTCACTAAGTAGCTGAGGCCGGCCATGAATATACAATCCTCCTGCCTCAGCCTCCCGAGTACTGGGATTACAAGCCTGTGCTACCACACCGGGCTTTGCGTCTCTTTTGAGAACAAACTTAATCTTGAGCGTGCAAAACTTGGGAAAAAACTTATCACCTCTTACTTTATTGCAATTAAATAATGTCCCCCAAATACATTAAAAGTATGGAAGTCATCTTTATTATTTCTCTTTAAACTTATTTATGTATAAGATGTAAGTTACATCTTATTTCTCTTTTATTTTCCTTTTCCCTTGGCTAAAGTCCTGCCCATTCGTCTCTTATATTGGCTTGTTTTTTTTTATTTGCTACTGCTATAATATATTGTCTTTATTAGTGTATACCTTATATTAAATTATGTTCCTATAAGATTTGCAAGAAAAATAGCTTTTCAGCTTACTTGGGGATTTGAGAGACTTAACTTTGGAAGGTTGATTCCCAAGAAAGATATGAAGCCTAACATGGTGGTACAGGCCTGTAACCCCAGGACAGGAGGAGGAGGCTAAGGCAGGAGGATCAAAGGTTCAAGGACAGCCTCAGCAACTTAGTGAGACTCTGGTTTGTTTGTTTGTTTGTTTGTTTATTGCAGTACTGGGTATGGAACTCGGGGACATTCTACCTCTGAACTACGTCAGTCCTGTTTTTTATTCTTTATTTTGAAACAGGGTCTCACTGAGTTGCAAAGGGCCTAAGTAGCTGAGGCTGTCCTCGAACCGCGATCCTCATGTCTCAGCCTCCCAAATGCTGGGATTACAAGTGTATGCCACCACGCCCGGCTTATTTATTTTTTATTATTTTTTTAATTTTCATTTTGCGGTACTGGGGATGGAACACAGGGGCATTCTACCTCTTCCTATCTATACCTCAGCCCTATTTTTTTATTCTTTATTTTGAAACAGGGTCTCACTGAGTTGCAAAGGGCCTCACTAAGTACCTGAGGTTGTTTGCAAACCATAATTCTCCTGTCTCAGTCTCCCAAATGCTGGGATTACAAGCGTATACCACTATGCCGGGCTGAGAACCTGTTTTAAAGTAAAAATAAAAGAATAGGGTTGGGGGTGTAGCGTGAAGGTAGGATGCCCCTGGGTTCAATCCCTAGTACCAAAAACAAAAAAAAAAAAAATAAAAATAAAAATAAAGCCAGGCTTGGTGGGCACACTTGTAATCCCAGCATTCGGGAGGCTGAGACGGGGGATCGCAGTTCGCGGACAGCCTCAGCTACTTAGGGAGGCCTTTCACAACTCAGCGAGACCCTGTTTCAAAATAAAGAATTAAGCCGGGCGTGGTGGCACACGCTTGTAATCCTCCCACTTGGGAGGCGGAGACAGGAGGATCGCGCAGGTTCGAGGCCAGCCTTGCTGGTTTAAGAAACCCTGTTTCCAAATAAATATATAAAAATATAAAAATATAAAAATAGGTCTGGGAGTGTAGCGCGGAGGTAGAAGGGTTTCCAGAAACCCCAGTACCACCCCCCCAACATTTTTTTTAAAATAGGGCAGGGGGTGTAGCTTGGTGATTGAATGCCCCTGGGTTTCATCCCCAAAACTGAAAAGAAAATAAAAAGTAAAGAAACAAACCAGAAAAAAAAAAAGAAAAAGAAAGAATTCTGAAAGGTAAAGTCTCTGAGAAGCATGGGATCTGTGAGGGTCAGAGCAGAACAGATGCCCTGGAGCATTTGATCTCAGCCTTTCTGGGAGGATTCAGGAAGACTTTCGGGGTGGGGGTACTGAAGATTGACTCTAGGATCATTCTACCACTGAGCCTACGCTCCCAGCCCTTCTTTTTTTTTTTTTTTTTTTTTTTTTTTTGTGGTTGTGGTTCTGGAAGCCCTTCTACGTCCAGGCTACACTCCCAGACCTGTTTTATATATTTTTTTAATTTGGAAACAGGGTCTCTGGAGCCCGCAAGGCTGGCTCCGAACCAGCGCGGATCCTGCTGTCTCCGCCTCCCAAGCAGGGATTACAAGCCTGCGCCACCACGCCCGGTCCCAACCCTTCTTAATTTTAATTTTTTTTTTTTTTTTTTTGGTGGTACTGGGGTTCCTGGAAGCCCTTCTATCTCCGGGCTACACTCCCAGACCTATTTTTACATTTTTATTTGGAAACAGGGTCTCCTAAGCCAGCGCGTGCGGCTGGCTTCGAACCTGCGCGATCCTCCTGTCTCTGCCTCCCAAGTGCGGGGATTACAAGCGTGCGCCACCACGCCCGGCTTAATTTTTTTTTAACAATTTTTGTGTGGTATTGGGGATGGAACCTAGGGGCATTTTACCTCCAAGTCATACCCCAGCCCTATTTTTTTAATTATTTATTTTGAAACAGGGACTCACTAAGTTTCAGAGGGCATCATTAAGTTGCCGAGGCTGGCCGCAAACTTGTGATCCTCCTATCAGCCTCCAAAGTCCTGGGATTACAAGCGTGTGCCACCACACCTAGCTTTACTTTCTACTTTTGAAACCAGGTCTCCCTAAGTTGCTGAGGGCCTCACTAAGTTACTCAGTCTGGTTTCCAGCCTGTGATCTTTCTTTCTCAGTCTCTCAGGTGCTGTGATCACAATTGTGCGCCACTGTGCCCGGCTCATGGGACTTGGGGTTGCAGGGAGCTGGTGAAGGGCTGTCACCATAGGGACCCGCAGAATCAGGTGCCGATGGGTGTCTAGCCCTCTGGGTCTGTGCCAGTCTCCCAAGCTGCCCTCACAGCCCTGGCCCCAGCCTGTCTCCCCTGCCCCTGCTGGGGACGTTAGTTCTGATTCTGCCGGCCAGCACAGCCCGTCGGGGGCTCAAACCGCCTCAGCCCCATCTTGTGGGGCCCCTGCTGAGCCCGCCTCGCTGCAGGCGGGCCAGTTACTCCGGCCCCCACTTCTCAGCCAGTGTGCTGTGGTAGGGTAGGAAAAGTCCAGGCCATGGGACTTTCCAGGTGGCATGTTAACCCTTGGACGGGCAACGAGCATCCGGGCCCACACACCACAGAGGACTCACGGGTAGGGTAGGGAGGGAAACTGAGGCAGCCTCGCCTGCTGTGTCTCCACCTGAACACATGTTCCCCAGAGCAGAAAGTGCTGGTCCCCTGCTCTGCCCCTGCGAAGGGCCGTCCAGGTAGGGCGCTTCCTGTTGTTGGATTGGGTTGTTTGCTGGGGATTGAATCCTGGGACATTCTACCTCCGAGCTACACTCCCAGCCCTATTTATTTATTTATTTATTTATTTATTTATTTATTTGTTTATTTATTTACTTTTGCAGTACTGGGGATTGAACCCAGGAACATTCTACCTCTGAGCTACATCCCCAACCCTATTTAATTATTATTATTATTATTATTATTAATTATTATTATTTTTGCATGTGTGTGGTACTGGGGATTGAACCCAGGGGCATTCTACCTCTGAGCTACATACCTAGCCATATATATATATTTTTAATTTTTTTTAAATTTTTTTAATTTTTGTGGTACTGGGGGGTGGAACCCAGGGGCTCTTCTACCACCGGGCTATACTCCCAGACCTGTTTTATACTTTATTTGGAAACAGGGTCTCACTGCTGAGAGCCCCACTACGTAGCTGAGGCTGGCTTTGAACCTGTGCGATCCTCCTGTCTCAGCCTCCCAAGCGCTGGGATTACAAGTGTGTGTCGCCACATCCGGCATCCTAGCCCTATTTTTTGTTCTTTATTTGGAAACAGGGTCTCACTAAGTTGCAGAGGGCCTCACTAAGTACTTAAGGCTGGCTGTGAAGCTGAGATCCTAGTGTCTCGGCCTCCAACTACAGGATTTCTAGTATGCACCAACACACCCAGCTTATTTTTTGTTTGTTTGTTTGTTTATTTATTTATTTTTGCAGGTAAGGTCTGGGGATGGAACCCAGGGGTATTTGACCTCCGAGCTACAACCCCTGCCTTATTTTTTATTCTTTATTTTGAAACAGGGTCTAAGTTGCGGAGGGCCTCACTAAGTAGCTGAGGCTGTCCACGAACCGCGATCCTCCAATCTCAGCCTCCTGAATGCTGGGATTACAAGCGTGCGCCACCACGCCCGGCCGTATTTTTTTATTTTGAACAGGGTCTCGCTAAGCTGCTGAGGCTGACCTCACAACTTCGATCCTCCTGGCTCAGCCTTCCCAATCCACGGAGTAGAGGTGAGTGCCACCTTACAGCTCTGCTCTCTGCTTTTGAGGTCTCATGAGACTGAACACTGTTTAGCAATAAAATGGAACGGAGTGTTGATACACAACAACTTTGATGAATCTCCAGAGAATTATGTCGAGTGAAGAAAAAAAAAAGCCAGTCCCCAAAGGCTCCACACAAGGGATCCCATTTATGCAACATTCTTGAATTGATAAAGTCAGAGAAGCAGAGCAGGGTGGTAGCGCTGAGTGAGGGTGGACGTTGAGGGGCTGGAGGAACCCTGGTCCACGGCAGCACGCGGCCCCTCGGGTTTCTACAGCCTGTGTCGATGGAGGTGGCGGCTGCAAGAAGACGATGCATGTGTTGAAATTCACAGACCAGCCGGGCACCAGGGCACACACCTGCAATCCCAGGACTTGGGAGGCTGAGACCGGAGGATCGCAGGTTCAAGGCCGGCCTCAGCAACTTAGTGAGACCCTGTTTCAAAATAAAAAATAGTTTAGCCAGGTGTGGTGGCGCACACTTGTAATCCCTGTGCTTGGGAGGAGGAGACAAGAGGATTGCGCAGGTTCGAAGCCAGCTGTGCTGGCTTAAGAAACCCTGTTTTCAAAATTTTTTTTTTAAAAAAAGGTCTGGGAGTGTAGCCCGGAGGTATAAGGGCTTCCAGGAACCCCAGAACCACCAGAAACAAACAAACAAACAAAAAAAAAAACAAAAAAAAAAACTGCCGGGTATGGTGGCACACGCTTGTAATCCCTGTGCTTGGGAGGCAGAGACAGGAGGATCGCGCAGGTTCAAAGCCAGCTGCGTGCGCTGGCTTAGGAGACCCTGTTTCCAAATTTTAAAAAATGTAAAAATAGGTCTGGGAGTGTAGCCCGGAGTTAGAAGGGCTTCCAGGAACCCCAGTACCACCAAAAAAACAAAACAAAAACAAACAAACAAAAAAACCCAAAACAACAGCAACAACAAAAAACAGTTCAGAGGTAAAATGCCCCTGGGTTCAATTCCCAGAACCACAGTAAATAGATAGATAAATAAATAAATAAATAAATAAATAAATAAATAAATAATAAAAAGGGCTTTGAACATAACTTAGAAGTAGAACACCCCCCAAAAAAAAAGAAAGAACGAGAGAGAGAGAGAAATAAATCCATAGACTTAGACACACACACATAGGCACCAAACTGGGGGATGTAAATGAGATGAGAGACTGTATTCTTGTCAGCATCCAGGTTATGATGTGGGCTGTAGTCTGTGTTCCTTCCTTCCTTCCTCCCTCCCTCCCTCCCTCCCTCCCTCCCTCCCTCTTTCTTTCTTTCTTTCTTTCTTTCTTTCTTTCTTTCTTTCTTTCTTTCTTTTCTTTTGTGGTACTGATGATGAAACCCAGGGGCATTCTACCTCTGAGCTACACCCCCAGCCCCATTTTTTATTCTTTATTTTGAAACAGGGTCTCACTGAGTTGCAGAGGGCCTCACTAAGTAGCTGAGGCTGTCCGTGAACCGCCATCCTCCAGGTCTCAGCCTCCCAAGTGCTGGGATTACAAGCGTGCGCCGCTGAGCTCGGCTTGTAGTGTTTCAAGATGCTGCTCTTGGGGGAAACTCAGCACAGGGAACCTGGATCTCCCTGTATTATTTCTTAGAATTGAATGTAAAAGCCGGGCGTGGTGGCGCACGCTCGTAATCCCAGCATTCGGGAGGCTGAGACCTGGAGGATCGCGGTTCGCGGACAGCCTCAGCTACTTAGTGAGGCCCTCTGCAACTCAGTGAGACCCGGTTTCAAAATAAAGAATAAAAAAGTAGGGCAGGGGGTGTAGCTCGGAGGTCGAATGCCCCTGGGTTCCATTCCCAGACCCGCAAAAAAAAAAATAAATAAATAAAAAATAAATAATTGAATGTAAATCTGTAACTGCTTCAAAAGAGTCTAACTGTGTGTATGTGGGGCACTGGGGATTGAATCCGGGGACTCTACCTCTGAGCTATACCCACAGCCCTTTTTTTTTTAAATTTATTTATTATTTTTTGTGTGGTGCTGGGGGTTGAACTGGTCTTCGGCATTGGTGGAGAACACTTGGAATCTCAGTGTTTGGGAGGTCGAGGCAGAAGGATTGCAGGTTCATAACTAGCCATTAAAAGCCAACAACGTACCGAGATCTTAGCAACTTAGTGAGACCCCGTTTCAAAATAAAAAATAAATAAATAAGATAGGGCTTGGGGGTGTCGCTCAGAGGTAGAACACTCCTGGGTTCAATCCCTAGTACCAACCCCTAAAAAAAATAGTATATTTCAGAAAGAATCGACTTTAGTTCTAGATGAAATTGCAAAGTGCTCTTCCTCCTTCCCTCCTCTTTGGGCCTCTGTAGCTTTGAATACCCAGCTGTGCTCTGGACCAGTGGACTGAACGTGTTCAAAACCGAGTTCTACATTCTCCTCCTGAAAGCAGCCCCTCCCCTCGCCCTGCTGCTCCAGCCAAGAGGCTGACTCCTCCATTTTCCTCTCTAGCACCCAATTCCACCCATCTTGGCATCCCCAGTGGCTCCATCTGCTGCTCTGAGCCATGGTCACCGGCCCAAGACACCATATTGTCCCCAGGACATCATAAATGCTTACCAATCGGACTCCCTCCTTCTACGTTTACCCAGGTAAAATTCTCCTGCACAGCAGCTATTGTAATTGCTTTCAAAAACAGAATTATGTTGGGCGTGGTGGCGCATGCTTGTAATCCCAGCATTTGGGAGGCTGAGACAGGAGGATCCGGGTTTGCGGACAGCCTCAGGTACTTAGTGAGGCCTTTCGCGATTCAGTGACACCCTGTTTCAAAATAAAGAATAAAAAATAGGGCTGGGGCATAGCTCGGAGGTAGAATGTCCCTGGGTTTCAACCCCAGTACTGCCAAAAAGAAAAAGAAAAAAAAAACGAAAACAAAACCAGAATTACAACCAGGTGTGCGGTGCATGTCTGTAATTTCAGTACGTGGGAGCGGAGACAGAAGGATCACAGGTTCAGGAAGTAGTGAGACTCTGAGCGACCTAGTGAGACTCTGTTTCAAAAAAATAAAATAGCTGGGCGTGGTGGTGCACGCTTGTAATCCCCGCGCTTGGGAGGCGGAGACGGGAGGATCGCGCAGGTTTGAAGCCAGCCGCGCTGGCTTAAGAGACCCTGTTTCCAAAAATAAAAAATAGGTCTGGGAGTGTGGCTCGGAGGTAGAAGGGCTTCCAGGAACCCCAGTACCACCCAAAAAATAAAAAAATAAAAAATAAAATAAATAAAGTAAAAAATAAAATAAAATAAAATAGCCAGGCGTGGTGGCGCACGCTTGTAATCCCTGTGCCTGGGAGGCTGAGACAGGAGGATTGCGCAGGTTTGAAGCCACTCTCAGCAACTTAGTGAGACCCTGTTTCCAAATAAAACATAAAAATAGGTCTGGAAGTCTAGCCCAGAGGTAGAAAGCCTCTGGGTTCCACCCTTAGTACCACAATAAATAAATAAATAAATAAATAAATAAATAAATAAATAAATATTTTTAAAAAATAGGAGCCGGGCGTGGTGGCGCACACTTGTAATCCCAGCATTCAGGAGGCTGAGACCAGAGGATCCCGGTTCACAGACAGCCTCAGCTACTTAGTGAGGCCCTTCGCAACTTAGTGAGACCCTGTTTCAAAATAAACAATAAAATATAGGGCAGGGGGTGTAGCTCGGAGTCAGAATGCCCCTGGATTCAGTCCCCAGTACCCCCTACACACACACACACACACACACACACACACACACACACACAGAATACAGAATTACAATGACCTCATCTGCCTGTTTAAAACTTACTAGTGGCCAGGCATAGTGGTGCATGGCTTTATTTGTTTGTTTGTTTTTGGTGGTACTGGGGATGGAACCCAGAGGCTTTTCTACCTCTGGACTATACTCCCAGACCTATTTTATATTTTATTTGGAAACAGGGTCTCACTAAGTTGCTGAGAGCCTCACTAAGTAGCTGAGGCTGGCTTCGAACGTGCACGATCCTCCCATCTCAGCCTTCCAAGCGCCGGGATTACAAGCGTGCACCACCACGCCCAGCAGGTGCATGGCTTTAATCTCAATACTTGGGAGGCTCAGACAGGAGGATGGCAACTTTGAGGTTTCAACAATTTAGAGAAACCCTCAGCAACTTAGTGGGAACCTGTTTCAAAATTTAAAACATGAACAGGACTTGGGCTGTAGCTCGGAGGGTTCAATCCCAGTCCTGGGCGGGGGGGATTTACTAGACTTGCTAGAGTCTAAACAGAAAAACAGAATGAATTTCAACAGGGAGTTTAAGGTAAGTTGTTTGTACCGGGTGAGGCAATCTGAGGTAACACCCGCGGGAATTCAGAGTCGTTGTAGGCAAGGGAAGCAGGCTTCCTTACCTGGAAGGAGAGCCGGGCACCTAGAACCGCGGCCGCGGGTCTGAGGTGGCACCCACTGCACGGCCTCCCTTCGCTCTGGCCACAGGGGCCTGTGTCCAAGGGCTCCGTGCGTGTCCTGGTGCCCGGCGGCCTTGGGGGCCAGGCACACAGCTGCAGCCCCGCTGTGTGCTCTGGGCTCCCCCACCCCGTGCCTCCCCGGGGCTTGGGGCCAAGTGTCCAGGAGGGGCCGGGTGCAGCCCTGGTCAGGGCCGAGCCGAGGGCATAACGTTTTAAATGTAAACTAGAGGTGAGCAGCTCTGCTCCTTGGAAATGGGAAATGGGACCCGGGTCTCTGGCTCTCAGGATGGTCCTGCTCGGCGGAGCGCGGTGCGCGTTCGGAGCTGGGTCCATGGGGTGGCAGTGTTTGCTAGCCGTTGGCCTCTGCTTAGCAGCAGCAGCAGCCTGCACCAGGCTGGAAGTCCTCGTGTCCCCCGCTCTGCCTGGGGCCACCCCTGCGAGGATCCCGAAGCCCGCTCCTGAGTTTAGAAATCCTATTGTTAGCTGGGCATGGTGGCACACGCCTGTAATCCTGCTACTTGGGAGGCTGAGAGAGGAGGATTGCCGTTTTGAGGCCAGCATGAGGTAACTTAGACTCTCAGCAATTTAGCAAGGCCCTGTTTCAAAATGAAAAATACAAAGGGCTGGGTGTGTAAATTCCGAGGGAGGGCCCTGCTGGGCTCAATCCCCAGTATCATGTTAAAAATAAACCGGGCGGGCGTGGTGGCTCATGCTTGTAATCTCAGCATTGGAGAGGCTGAGACGGGGATCATGGTTTGCTGACAACCTCAGCTATTTAGTGAGGCCCTTTGCAACCCTGTGAGGTCCTGTTTCAAAATAAGGAATAAGCCGGGCGTGGTGGTGCATGCCTGTAATCCCCGCACTTGGGGGTCTGAGACAGGAGGATCGCACAGGTTCGAAGCCAGCCTCAGCTACTTAGTGAGGCTCTCAGCAACTTAATGAGACCCTGTTTCCAAATAAATATATAAAATAGGTCTGGGGGTATAGCCTGGAGGTAGAAAGCCCCTGGATTCCACCCCCAGTACCACAAAATAAATACATAAATAAATAAATAAATAAATAAATAGCTAAAAATAGGGCTTGGCTGGGGATGTATCTCAGAGGTAGATTGCCCGTGTGTTCCATTCTCAGTACCACAAAAAAAAAAAAAGGAATAAAAAAATAGGGCTGGTATATAGCCCAGAGGTAAAATGATCTTGGGTTCTATCCCCTGAGCCATAAAAAAGAATAAATAAATAAATAAAAATAAAAAATAAATAAAGATGAAATAAATTGCATCCATATGACTGAGAAATTATTTCAGCAACTGGATTGGCCGTAGAAGAGATCGCTGAGCAATCCTACCTAATGGGTTGCACTGGTGTGTGTCTTGAGTCTGGGAGTCCGGCAATGTGGAGATCGTTACGGAAGCAAACCGAATCCCTGGTGCACTTCTCAAATGGATCAGCTATCTTGGGTGGCAGCTGTGCCTCTCATCCCAAGCGTGAGAGGGAACGTTGCCCTCCACAGCCCTGGCACACACCTGCAATCCCAGTACTTGGGAGGCTAAGGCAGGAGGATTGCAGGTTTGAGTCTAGCCCGGGCAACTTAGTGAGACCCTGTTTCCAAATAAAAATAAAAGCCAGGTGTGGTGCCGCACAACCACGATCCTAATACTTGGGAGGCTGAGGCCTCGGGGGGATGGCAGCTTCGTGGCCAGCCCGGCAACTCAGCAAGGTCCTCAACAGTTTTGCAAGCCCCTGTTTCAAAACAAAATATTCCATCCTCTCCATACCCCTCACTGCCTGGCACCTGTGCCCTGAGCTTTCTTCAGTTTTCACTATGCCAGACTGATGTGGGAACCTTAGTGGGACCACTTAAGGAAGCCAGGGCTCAGAGACCCCGGGGGCACTTGCCCAAGGAGTCTAGCCCGGGAAGAGCAGGGCCAGAATTCCAGCCCATGCCTGTCTGTCCCCAAGGCCAGCAGTTCACGGTGCGCGCCGGCCCAATCCACGGGAGGAAAGTCGCCTGCTCTGAGCACGCCGCGCTTTCTCAGTTGCACAACTGGACCCAGGCCCGGCCGCGTGTCTAGTCACCCTTCTCCTGCTCCAAACGTTCACATTTCCCTGATGCCCATTCTCCCAGGCTGCCTTCCGGAGGCAGAAGAATAGATGGCAGGGGCCAGTGTGTGTGTGTGTGTGTGTGTGTGTGTGTGTGTGTGTGTGTGTATGTGTGCAGGGTTGTACAAAAAACACTGAACATTTCACAGATTGACCCTAGTGACTCAGGAAGAGACCGCTTCCTTCCTGACTCCTTCAGGCATCTGCTGCCAGGGTGACATGCCACGTAGATTTTTTGCAGACGCTTCCTTATGGTCATAGCAAAGATTACCCTAGCAAGGGATGAATGTACCATCCAACATCTGAGATCCTGTTGTCCTGTGTGTGTGTGTGTGTGTGTGTGTGTGTGTGTGTGTGTGTGTGTATGTGTGTGTGTATTAAGGATTCAACCTGGGGAGATTCTACCAGTGAGCCACTCCCCAAACCCTTTTTCTTTTCTTTCCTTTTTTTTTTTTTTTTTCAGTACTGGGGATGGAACCCAGGAGCATTCTACCTCAGAGATACACCCCCATCCCTGTTTTTTGTTCTTTATTTTGAAACAGGGTCTCACTGAGTTGCAGAGGTCCTCACTAAGTAGCTGAGGCTGTCCTCGAACCGCGATCCTCCTGTCTCAGCCTCCCAAATGCTGGGATTACAAGCATGTGCCACCACACCTGGCTAAAATTCCCTATTTAACTTAAGTGACTCTTTATTTTTTATCTGTCTCTTCCTGAAATGGAAGTTCCATGTGATCAGAAACATTGTCCTATTCCCCTGGCCAATCGATATTCGTTAAATTAACCATTAAACTAGCTATTCTCAAATCAATAAAAGAAAAATACAGCAAAGAGAGCTTGCAAGAGAGAGTATGCACACTGATTTGTTTTTAAAGAAATAGCTAAAGTGCAAGTCTATACATAAATTTCTTTAAAGATAGAGGAAGACAGCCAGGCGTGGTGGCACACACTTGTAATCCCAGTACTTGGGAGGCTGACACAGGAGGATCCCAGGTTCGCAGCCAGCCTCAGCTACTTAGTGAGGCCCTATTTCAGAATAAAGAATAAGAGCCCAGTGTGATGGTAAATGCTTGTAATCTCAGCATTTGGGAGGCTGAGACCAGAGGATCGTGGTTCGCGGACAGCTGCTTAGTGAGGCCCTCTGCAACTCAGTGAGACCCTGTTTCAAAATAAAGAATAAAAAACAGGGCTGGGGTGTAGCTCGGAGGTAGAATGCCCCTGGGTTCCATCCCCAGCAAAATACACACACACACACACACACGCACACACACGCATGCACGCACACACACATGCACACACACGCACGCACGCACGCACGCACACGCACACACACACGCACCTAGAGGAAAACTATATAAATAGCTCTATTTAGCTTTACTTTTCCTATAGTCATAGATTTGGGACCAATTTTTTTTTTTGGCGGGTCTGGGGATGGAACCCAGAGGCATTCGACCTCCTAGCTACACCCCCTGCCCTATTTTTTATTCTTTATTTGAAACAGGGTCTCACTAAGTTGCAGAGGGCCTCACTAAGTAGCTGAGGCTGTCTGCGAACCGCGATCCTCCTGTCTCAGCCTCCTGAATGCTGGGATAACAAGCGTGCGCCACCACGCCTGGCTGGGGCCAATTTGAGTGCAGACAAAATCCCAAATTTTATTTTTTTCCTTTCTTTTTCTTTTCTTTTCTTTTTTATCTTTCTTTCTTTCTCTCCTTCTTTCTTTCTTTCTTTTTTTTTTTTTTTTGGTGGTACTGGGGTTCTGGAAGCCCTTCTACCTCGGGCTACACTCCCAGACCTATTTTTTCTAATTTTATTTGGAAACAGGGCGCCTCTCTCTCTCTCTCTCTCTCTCTCTCTCTCTCTCTCTCTCTCTCTCTCTCTCTCTCTCTGTCTCTCTCTCTCTCGGTGGCACTGGGGTTCCTGGAAGTCCTTCTACCTCCAGGCTACACTCCCAGACCTATTTGGAAACAGGTTCTCCTAAGCCAGCGCACACGGCTGGCTTCGAACCTGCGCGATCCTCCTGTCTCTGTCTCCCAAGTGCGGGGATTACAAGCGTGCGCCACCACGTCTGGCCTTTCTTTTCTTTTTTGATGGGGGTTAATGGGGATTGAACTCAAGGGTGCTCTATCACTGAGCTACAATCTCAGCCCTTTTTTGGTTTCTTTTAGCTGTGTGTGTGTGTGTGTAGGGGGGGTGTTTGTGTTTTGGGGGATGGAACCCAGGGGCATTCTACCTCCGAGCTACAGCCCCAGCTCTATTTTTTTTATTATTTATTTTGAAACAGGGTCTAACTAAGTTACGGAGGGCCCCAAGAGGTTGCTGAGGCTGTCTGGGAACCTTAGATCCTCCTGTCTTAGCCTCCCAAGCACTAGGAAAACAGGTGTGTGCCACCACACCCAGCATTTTTTTTAGCTTTGGAACAGGGTCTCACTAAGTTGCTGAGGGTCTTTGCTAAGTTGGTGAAGCTGGCCTTAACCTTACAATCCTCCTGTCTCAGCTTCTCAAGTACTGGAATTACAGGCATGCACCACCACGCCTGGCTAGACCCCAAGTTTCATAGGAAAATATAACCAACAAAGAAAGGCCCACCAGGTACTGTGTGTGTGTGTGTGTGTGTGTGTGTGTGTGTGTGTGTGTGTCTTTGACAAGTGGGCAAAGTGGTCTTAGATCCCAAGCCTTTTTTCTGTTTAACTTTTTTTGCAGTACTGACTTTTTTTTTTTTTTTTTTAATGTGGAGCATATTGAAAATGGCAAGCCAGGCATGGTGGCGCACGCTTGTAATCCCAGCATTTGGGAGGCTGAGACCGGAGGATCGTGGTTCGCGGACAGCCTCAGCTACTTAGTAAGGCCCTTCGCAACTCAGTGAGACCCTGTTTCAAAATAAAGAATAAGCCGGGCGTGGTGGCGCACGCTTGTAATCCCCGCGCTTGGGAGGCAGAGACAGGAGGATCGCGCAGGTTCGAAGTCAGCTGCGTTGGCTAAGAGACCCTGTTTCCAAAAATAAAAAAGTATAAAATAGGTCTGGGAGTGTAGCCTGGAGGTAGAAGGGCTTCCAGGAACCCCAGTACCACCAAAAAAAAAAAAAAAAAAAAAAAAAAAAACCCCCAAAAAAACCAAAATAAAGAATAAAAAATTGGGCAGGGGGTGTAGCTCGGAGGTCGAATACCCCTGGGTTCCATCCCCAGACCAGTAAAAAAAAAAAAAAAAAAAAAAAGAACAGAAAAAGAAAATGGCATACATTCAGACTATGCTTGGTACCCTTTTCTTTTTAATTTTGAAATAGAATCTCACTAAATTATCATGCACTGGCGTCATAATTGCAATCTCTCTGTCCCAGCTTCCCAAGTACTGGAATTACAAGCGTGTGCCACCGCACAGGCCAGACACCTGAACGGGCACCCGATCATCAGGGCTGCGTCAGGCCGTGAGGCCGGCGCCATCTGCCCACTGCCCTGGACCAGCGCTTCCACCATCCCTAACACCACACTGCGGCTCTGCTTCATTGAGAGAAAGCAGGGCAGGCGCAGGTTTTCTTTGGTGTCAGAGACGCAATCTCGAGAAACAACTCCTAGCCTAACATAGAGCACCACAAAGGTTGTAAAATGAGCAGAAATCCTTGTAATGAGGGAGGATTACAGTCACCCATAAATATTTATGGAGTAACAGCAGCTCACGCCTTATGTAGGAGTAATACACAAGACATCTGCCACCGAGGCTGAAATCTACAGATGACATAGTTCAACATGTAGGCTCGCATACCATGGTCATTTATTTTCTATATTTATTTATTTATTTATTTATTTATTATTTATTTATTTATTTATTTGGGATGGAACCCAGGGGCATGCTACCTCTGAGCTACACCCCCCAGCCCTGTTTTATATTTTGTTTGGAAACAGATTCTCGCTCAGCTGCTGAGGGTCTGGTTAAGTTGCTGAGGGTGCTCTTGAAACTACAATCTGGGCTAGAAATATGGTTACTTTTTTTTCAGGATGAAAATTTTATTTATTTGTTTATCTATCTATCTATCTATCTATCATCTATCTATCTATCTATTTTTTAGATAGATAGGTTGAAGCCAGGGGCATTCTACCTCCAAGCTACACTCACAGTCTTTTTTTTTTTTTTTTTAGTGGTACTGGGGTTCCTGGAAGCCCTTCTACCTCCAGGCTACACTCCCAAACCTATTTTTATATTTTTTTTATTTGGAAACAGGGTCTCTTAAGCCAGCGTGGCTGGCTTTGAACCTGTACGATCCTCCTATCTCTGCCTCCCAAGTGCGGGGATTACAAGCGTGCACCACCACGCCCGGCCTCATTTTTATTTTTATTTTTGTGTGTGTGGTACTGGGGATGGAACCCAGAGGCTTTCTACCTCCAGGCTATACTCCCAGATCTTTTTAATATTTTATTTGGAAACAGGGTCTCACTAAGTTGCTGAGAGCCTCACTAAGTAGCTGAGGCTGGCTTCGAACCCATGCGATCCTCCTGTCTCAGCCTCCCAAGTGCGGGGATTACAAGCGTGCGCCACCATGCCTGGCTCATTTTTATTTTTAATACAGGATCTCACTAAGTTGCCAACACTGACTTCAAACCTGCAAGCCTCCGCTTTGCCAAGTTCTAGGATTGGAGGCACATGCCACTGTATTTAGCTGGACCTCTTTCTTTCTTTCTTTCTTTCTTTCTTTCTTTCTTTCTTTCTTTCTTTCTTTCTGGTACTGGTGTTTGAACCCAGGGGCAGTCTATGCCTGAACTATACCCTCAGCCCTTTTTTATTTTTTAATTTAATTAATTTATTTATTTTTATTGGTACTGGGGTTCCTGGAAACCCTTCTACTTCCGGGCTACACTCCCAGACCTATTTTTATACTTTTTTTATTTGGAAACAGGGTCTCTTAAGCCAGCAAGGCTGGCTTCGAACCTGCGTGATCCTGTCTCCGCCTCCTAATTTTTAATTTTTTTTTTTTAAACAGGATCTCACTAACCTGCTGAGGCTGGCCTCGAACCTGTAGTCTCAAATTACTGGAATTATAGGTGTGAGCGACCTCGAATGGCCGGACCCCACAAATACTCATGTGAACCAACACCTACTAAAGATGAGTTCTGTGCTGGTCCCCAACATCCTGGGTGGCAGCTCCCGGACTTGCGGCTCCCGGGGGGGCCGGAGCTCGGGCGGGCGCATGGCTCCCAAGCTCCCTGGCTCAGCTCGGCCTCGGCCTGGGCGGGCTCGCCGCTGGCTTCTGGAGTGTGGCTGGCAGTTTTCCCACTTGCACGGAATTCCCTGTAAGAAGCGCCGCTCCCTCCTGTTGTTTTGGGTTTTTGTTTATACAGCGCTCCGGATACATATGGCTCAGGAAAGCAATTAAGGTAAAGATGTGAAGTGGGGCCGTCCCGCAGGGCTCCCAATCTGCCAATCTCATCCCAGGGACCTCGCCACTCCAGCCGCGCGCGGGAGCATGCGCCACGAGAAGGCTCTTCAGGGGAGCTTTGGTTTGTGCTTTTACTGTTTATTTGTTTACTTATTTATTTTTGGTGCCAAGGATTGAACCCAAGGGCATTCCATCTCCAAGCTACACCCCCAGCCCTTTTAATATTTTTACATTTCTTTATTTCTATATTTTTGTGTGTGGTACTTGGGATCGAGACCAGAGGCAGTCTACCTCTGAGCGACACCGCCAATCATTAAGAAAAAAAAAAATTTTTTTTTTTTTTTTTTTTTTTTTTTTTTTTTTTATTGGGACAGAGTCTCCCTCGGTTGCTGAGGGCCTCACTAAGTTGCTGAAGCTGTTCTCAAACTTTCAGCGCTTCTATCTCAGACTCCCAAGTACTAGGATTACAGGCATGTACTACCATTCCCGGACTTTATTTTTTATTTTGAAATGAAGTCTAAGTCGCTGAGGCTAGCCTCGAACGTGTGATCTTCCTGTCTAGGCGTCTGGAGCAAGAGTACTGTGATTACAGGCCCACACCATCACGACCCTCTGTTTTTTGTTTGTTTGTTTTTTGCAGTACTGGGGATGGAACCCAGTACGAGCTACATCCCCAGCCCTATTTTCTTTCTTCCTTTCTTTCTTTCTTTCTTTCTTTCTTTCTTTCTTTCTTTCTTTCTTTATTTATTTATTTATTTATTTATTTATTTTTGCGGGTCTGGGGATGGAACCCAGAGGCATTTGGCCTCTGAGCTACACCCCTGCCCTATTTTTATTCTTTATTTTGAAATAGGGTCTCACTGAGTTGCAGAGGGCCTCACTAAGTAGCTGAGGCTGTCTGCAAACCACAATCCTCTGGTCTCAGCCTCCCGAATGCTGGGATTACAAGCGTGCGCCACCACACCCAGATATTCTTTATTTTGAAATAGGGTCTCACTGAGTTGCGAAGGGTCTCGCTAAGTAGCTGAGGCTGTCCTTGAACCACTATCCTCCTGTCTCAGCCTCCCAAATGCTGGGATTACAAGCATGTGCCACCATGCCCGGCTATTTGTATTTTTAAGATCAAGTTTTTGCTGGGCACCTATATTCTTAGTATTTGGGAGACTGAGAGGGGAGGATCGCAGATTCAAAGTCAGTCTCTGCAACTTAGTGAGGCTCTCAGCGACTTTGTGACCCTGTTTCCAAATTAAGAAAAAAAAAAAAAAAACAGGGCTGGAGTTGTAGCCTAGAGGTAGAAGGCCCTTGAGTTCTACTCCCAGTACCAAAAAAAAAAAAAAAAAAAAAAAAAAAAAAAAAAGTTCTTAAAGCCTGCTAACCAAACCAGGCGTGGTGGTGCGCACACTTGTAATCCCAGCATTCGGGAGGCTGAGACAGGAGGATCGTGGTTCGCGGCCAGCCTCAGCTATTTAGTGAGGCTCTTTGCAGCTCAGGCAAGACCCTGTTTCAAAATAAAGAATAAAAAAATAGGGCTTGGAGTGTATCTCGGAGGTAAAATGCCCCTGGGTTCTATCCCCAGTTTTGCAAATAATTAATTAATTAATTAATTTAAAAGTTTTTTTAAAAAAGTTAAAAAAATAAAAGCCTGCTAACCAAAATCAGGAGTGCTTCCATGCAGAGCTCTGAGCTGAAGCTCCGTAACTGGTACCTGCAGATAGAAGAGAATTGTCATCTCCCATCTAGAAAGCGCTGTGCGCCGGCCTGCCTGAGTGTGCCTTTGTGGTGCAGAAGCAACACAGAGCCCTGTTCAGAGGCGAGTAGCAGTCTGCGATGACTTCTCTGTTCCTATTGGTCACTGGCAGGTTAGTCCACCTACAGGTGACCACAGAGCATGGCACAGGATTTGTCCATGTGGCTCTTTGGGCGACTGTGATCTGCCACCATCAGGCGCCGCTGGCTGCTCCCACCTGGCAGCGCATGCAGCTGCGACTTGCCAGTGCTCTCTGCCCTCTCCCCTCCCCGTCCCACAAAGCGCCCCCCCAAGCACTGGGCAGAATACAGTTAATGCAGAGGGATCTTAGTGTTCTTCTTTCTGTCCCTGTTGAAAAAAATAGATCCTGGCATGGTGATGCACACCTGTAATTCCAGTACTTGGGAGGCTGGCACAGGAGGATCGCAACTCTGGGGCCAGCCTCAGAGACTTAGAAAGACCCTCGATTGCCGGGCGTGGTGGCGCACGCTTGTAATCCCAGCATTTGGGAGGCTGAGACAGGAGGATCACAGTTTGCAGACAGCCTCAGCTACTTAGGCCCTTTGCAACTCAGTAAAATCCTGTTTCAAAATAAAGAAAAAAAATAGGGCTGGGGGTGTAGTTTGGAGGTAGAATGCCCCTGGGTTTCACCCCCCAGTACCACACACACACACACACACACACACAAAAGAAAGACCCTTGATAACTCATTGAAACCTTGTTTCAAGATTAAAAAATTAAAATAAAAAGGGAAGGGGCCGGGTATGGTGGCACACGCTTGTAATCCCCGCACTTGGGAGGCAGAGACAGGAGGATCATGCAGGTTCGAAGCCAGCCGCGTGCGCTGGCTTAGGAGACCTTGTTTCCAAATAAAAATGTAAAAATAGGTCTGGGAGTGTAGCCCGGAGGTAGAAGGGCTTCCAGGAACCCCAGTACCACCAAAAAAAAAAAAAAAAAAAAGGGATGGGGGTGTATCTCCAAGGTAGAACATCCCTCAGTTCAATTTCCAGTACCAAAGACCGAAAGTAGAATAAGTAAATAAAATACAATAAATAAAATAAACATAAAAAAGGCTGAAGGTATCGCTCAGAGGCAGATTGCCCCTGGGTTCAATTCCCAGTACCAATAAACAAACGAAATGGCTTCCATTTTCTGAAAGTTAGCCTGATAGACCATTGGATGTGGTTAATTAATACGCGAAAATACAAATTAGATATTTTTTTTTTTTGTAAAAAAGGGGTTATATAACAGAAAGAAGCCAAATCACATTTAGCCTAAAGGGGGCAGCAGTATGTTCCCTGCAAGGTTTCAAGGCAGATTCTGTAGACCTGCAGTAGCAGAGGGGACTCAAGAAATGTGTGTTAAGTTACAGGAGCAAAGAGCAGATATATACAAAAACCTGTTAAATTCAGATTTTAGCATTGCTCAAAAACTCTATGGCAGGCTGACACAGGAGGATGGAGGCTCGCGGCCAGCCTCAGATACACAGTGAGGCCCTTTGCAACTCAGTGAGACCCTGTTTCAAAATAAAGAATAAAAAACAGGGCTGGGGGTGTAGCTCGGAGGTAGAATGCCCCTGGGTTCCATCCCTAGTACAGCAAACAAAACAAAACAAAACAAAACAAAACAAAAAGCCTCTGTGGCATGTGTTTGAGGGAAAGGAGCCGTGGGTAAAATTCTGATAGTGAATTAGGCTAACTGGACATGAAGAAAGTCTCCCTAGCCAGGCATGATGGCTCATGCCTGTAATCTCAGTATTTGAGAGGCTGAGACAGAAGGATGCAAGCTTGAGGCCAGCCTCAGCAACTTAGCAAGATCCTATTTCAGAATAGGAAATAAAAAGGGCTGAGGGTGTAGTTCAGAGGTAAAAGGCCCCTGGGTGGTTCAATCCCTAGTAAAATTCTCTCTCTCTCTCTCTCTCTCTCTCTCTCTCTCTCTCTCTCTCTCTCTGTCTCTCTCTCTCTGTCTCTCTCTCTTTTTCTCTCTGTCTCTCTCTGTCTCTCTCTCTGTTTCTCTGTCTCTCTCTCTGTCTCCCTCTGTTTCTCTGTCTCTCTCTCTCTGTTTCTCTCTCTGTCTCTCTCTGTCTCTCTTTCTCTGTCTCTCTGTCTCTCTCTCTCTCTCTCTCTCTCTCTCTCTCTCTCTCTCTCTCTCTCAACTTCAGGTAAATGAAGGCAGACCAGGAGAATAGGGGAAGGAGACAGAATAGGAGAGGGAGACAAGGACAGAGAAAAAGGAGAACTGAGGAACAGTCCAAGTATTGTTAGGTTCCCATGTGAAGGCATCTCTAGCGATCTGACTAACGTGTACAAGGATGGAGGAGGAGAGCCGGGGCAGGGCAGAGGGAGACTCACCAGCGCTGTGTGCACGGACGCTGTCTCCCTCTGAACCTCGCTACGGTGCATGATTACAGTGCGCCAATAAAAATTTTTTTTCAATCTGCACACTTGTCAAGTAATTTGCTCTGATCTCGTGAATCGTAAATCTATTTATTTATTTATTTTTGTGCCGGGATGGAACCGAGGGGCATTCTACCTCCAAGCTCCACCCCCATTTTTTATTCTTTATTTTGAAACAGGGGCTCACTAAGTTGTGGGGGGGCCTCACTAAGTAGCTGAGGCTGGTGGCGAACCTGGGATCCCAAGTACTGGGATCACAAGTGTGAGCCACCACTGCCCAGCTTATGAATCATAATTTTTTTATTTTTATTTTTTTGGTGGTACTGGGGTCCCTGGAAACCCTTCTACCTCCGGGCTACACTCCCAGACCTATTTTATATTTTTATTTGGAAACAGGGTCTCTTAAGTCAGCACGGCTGCCTGGCTTCGAACCTGCAGGATCCTCCTGTCTCCGCCTCCCAAGCGCAGGGATCCCAAGCGTGCGCCACCACGCCCGGCTAAATCATAAATTTAAAGGTGAGGTAACGTGCAGCAAATTGGCCAGTGGCCCCAGGAGAGGGGCAGGTGGACCACCTTGCTGCACTGGGACACTGTTCTGGTATTTCTTTTCTTTCTTTTTTCTTTTTGGTACTAGAGATTGAACCCAGGGGCAGCCTGCCTCCAAGTGACACCCCAGCCCTTTGTATATTTTATTGTATTTTTAATTTTGTGGAACCAGGACTAAATCTAGTTGGAGAGGTCTACCCCTGAGGTACACTCCCATACTTTTTTTGTTGATTGATTGATTGATTGATTGATGTGTGGGGGGGGTACTGGGGATTGAACCCAGGAACATTCTACCTCCAAGCTACACCCCCAACCCTATCTTTTATTTTTTATTTTGAAACAGGGTCTCACTGAGTTGCAAAGGGCCTCACTAAGTAGTAGCTGAGGCTGTCCTTGAACCACAATCCTCCTGTCTCAGCCTCTCAAATGCTGGGATTACAAGCGTGCGCCACCATGCCCGGCTTATTTTTTATTCTTTACTTTGAAACAGGGTCTCACTATGTTGCAGAGGGCCTAAGAAGCTAAGGCTCGCTGTGAACCAGCGATCCTCCTGTCTCAGCCTCCCAATCACCAGCCTGCACCACCATATCCAGCTTACTTTTTTTATTTTGAGACACAATCTTGCTAAGGGTCCCACTATGTTTCTGAGGCTGCCCTTGAACCTGCAATCCTCCTGTCTCAGCCTTTCAAGTGCTGTGAACACTGGAATTAATTAATTACTTCTGAGACAGGATCTAGCTAAGTTACTGCGTGCTGGCCTGCTTACCCCACTACAGTGTGTTTAGGGATGGACTTTTTTTTCCTTAGTACTGGGAATTGAACCCAGGACATTCTACCTCTGAGCTATACCTCCAGTCCTATTTTATTTCTATTTTTGAAGCAGGGTTTCACTGAGTTGCAGAGGCTGGCTGTGAATCTATGATCCTCCAGTCTCAACCTTCCAAGTACTGGGATTCCAGGTGTGTATAGAGGCTCCTGGCTCTTCCTTACTTCCAATAATCCTTTCCTGCTCCCAGTGGACAGCTCCAAACAGTACCCCACTCACTGCAGGGCTTCAGCAGCCATTCACTGACTTAATTTGGTTTTATTTATTTTTTGTTTTACTTTATTTATTTATTTATTTATTTATTTATTTATTTATTTATTTTTGCGGGTCTGGGGATGGAACCCAGAGGCATTTGACCTCCGAGCTACACCCCCTGCCCATTTTTTTATTCTTTATTTTGAAGCAGGGTCTCACTGAGTTGCAGAGGGCCTCACTAAGTTTAGCTGAGGCTGTCCACGAACTGCCATCCTCCTGTCTCAGCCTCCCGAATGCTGGGATTACAAGTGTGCGCCGCCACGCCCGGTTTAATTTGGTTTTAAGAAAGGTCAGAAACAAGCCAGGTAATTTCAGTATTTGGGAAGCTGACGTAGGAGGACCACAGGTTTGAGGCCAGCCTCAGCAATTGAGTGAGACCTTGGTTCAAAATAAAAAATGAGAGCCAGGCGTGGTGGTGCACACTTGTAATCCAAGTAGTTAGGAGGCTGAGACAGGAGGATTGAAGGTTTGCAGCCAGCCTCAGCTACTTAGTGAGGCCCTCAGCAACTTAGTGATGAGACACTGCTTCAAAGTAAAGAATAAAAATTAGGCCTGGGGGTGTAACTCAGTGGTTGAATGCACCTGAATTCAATATCTGATACCACAAATATATATTCATAATAATAATAATAACAATAAACAATAATAATAATATAATAATAATAGAAGGTCTGGAACTGTAGCTTGAAGGTTGAATACCTCTGAGTTCAATCTCAGGAAGAAGAAGAAGAAGAAGAAGAAGAAGAAGAAGAAGAAGAAGAAGAAGAAGAAGAAGAAGTAGAAGAAGAAGTAGAGGAGGAGGAGGAGGAGGAGGAGGAGGAGGAGGAAAGAAAAGGAAATATTAGAAACAAACACCCAGAATTCCACTCAAAAAACATTTCCCTTGAGAACCTCCTAAAAACAAAGAAGACCCCATTTATGGCCGTCTTTTTCAGACCGCCTGTGTTTTCAGTTGGCAGCCAGCCTGTTTCTTTCAGCCCTGTCCTAATTTATTTTTGGTCCCATACATATGAGCCAACGCTTATTTTGATAACTGCATTATGCTTTCGAGCTTTGACAGACAAATCCTTGCCCTGGGCTTCCTGGTGGTCACGGACATCAGCTCACCTCCTGCCGGAGGAGCAGCTCGTCCTCGCGGGCTTGGGTCTGGCCCGGGCAATTAGTTACCTAGCAGTAGAGCGTCTCAGGGCGGCCATCTCTAAAGAGAGAGACAGAGACAGAGAGACAGAGAGAGACAGAGAGAGAGAGAGAGAGAGAGAGAGAGAGAGAGAGAGAGAGAAGGAGAGAGCAAAAATAGAAATGCAGTATGTGAAAGCCTTTTTTTTTTTTTTGGTTTTGGGGATTGAACCCAAGGACAATACAAATCTGAACCCAACCCCCAGATCCTTTCTTTATTTTTAGTTTTGAACTTAAATGTTTTTTTTTTTTTTTTTTTTTGGAGGGGGTCTGGGGATTGAACCCAGGGTTATTCTACCTTTGAGCCACCCTTATTTATTTTTTGAAACAAGTTCTCACTAAGTAGTTGGGGCTTGCCTCGAACCTGCGATCCTCCTGTCTCAGCCTCCCAAGGGCTGGGTGTACAAGCTCGAGCCACCACTCCTTGCTTCTCTTCACACTCTCAGGGGAAGGCTCCCATTTTCACGCTTTGGCCTCCGCGGACCGCAGACACCTCCCTTTTCCAGAGAGGTTCCATAAGCCGGCAGGAGCCCGCAGCCCGGCGCCTAGTGGTCCTGGGGGGGGAGGAGGGCTAGGAGCCTGCGTTTGCACGTGGACGTTGCTTTGCCATTTGGCTGGGTCGCAGGCAGGCGCTTGCTGAGCTTGGGAAGGTCAGAGGAAAGTGGAGAGAGGGGCTCCTGCCTGCTGGCCCCGCCAGGCCGAGCGCACACACCTGGGAGCCAGATGTGCCCTGCCCGGGGCCACTCTGCCCTGGAGGGGATTCCTCTTGGGAGCTGCTCTGTTGAAGAGGCTGAGCTGGAGGCAGAGGGGCAGTGCCAGGTCCTCTTTCTTTCTTTCTTTCTTTCTTTCTTTCTTTCTTTCTTTCTTTCCCTCCTTCTTTTTCTTTTTCTTTCTCTCATTCTTTCTCTTGTTCTCTCTTTCTTCCTTTCTTTGGAATTACACCAACCTCAATCTTTCTTTCTTCTTTCTTTTTTTCCTTCTTTCTTTCTTTTGGTGCTGGGGATGGTCTGAGCTATACACCCTGAGCCCTATTTTTTTTTTTTTTTTCCAGTACTGGGGTTGGAACCCAGGGGCATTCTACCTCTGAGCTACACCCCTAGCCCTATTTTTTAATTCTTTATTTTGAAACAGGGTCTCACTGAGTTGCAAAGGGCCTCACTAAGTAGCTGAGGCTGTCTGTGAACTGCAGTCCTCTTGTCTCAGCCTCTCAAATGCTGGGATTATGCCGTGCTTGGGAGGCGGAGACAGGAGAATCACGCAGGTTTGAAGCCAGCCTCACTGGCTTAGGAGACCCTGTTTCAAAATAAAAAAGTATAAAATAGGTTCTGGGAGTGTAGCCCAGCCCAGAGGTAGAAGGGCTTCCAGGAACCCCAGTACCACAAAAGAAAGAAAGAAAGAAAGAAAGAAAGAAAGAAAGAAAGAAAGAAAGAAAGAAAGAAAGAAAGAAAGAAAATGCTGGGATTACAAGTGTGTGCCACCACACCCAGCCCTATTTTACCTTTTATTTTGAAAAAGGGTCTCACTGAATTACAGAGGGTCTCACTGAGTTGCTGAGGCTGTCCTTGAATCTGCAATTCTCCTGTCTCAACCTCCCAAGTACTGGGATTATAAACATGCGCCACCACACCCTGCCTTATTTTTTATTTTGAAACAAGTTCTCGCTAAGTTACAACTCCTTGGGCTCTAACCTGAGACCCTCCCAAGTACTGGGATTACCTTGTACTCAGCTGTCAGCTTCTCTTTTGGCTGTAGCCTTTCTTTTCTCTCCCTGATCATTACACCCTGCCTGGTGAGGCTCAGGGGGGCCCCATAGGCTGGGCAGGTCCTGCTGTGGTATTGTTGATGACAGACTGAGGTGCTTACTTGTTTAAGTGACTTGTGGTTCAGAGGTAGAATGCCCCTGGGTTCTATCCCCAGCACCAAAAACAAAACAAAACAAAACAAAACACAAAAAAACCCTGTGGGTTTGATCCTCTGCACCAAAACAAACAAAAAGTGTGCTGTATCCATGCAGAGGAATATTATTTGGGCCTAAAAAAGAGTGACTTGCGGACACGTGATACAGTGTTGGGTACCTTGGAAACATGGTTGCAGATCATGAGAAGCCAGTCACAAAAGCTCAGGGCTGGGAGGATTCCAGCTAGATAAAATATCTAGCATAGGTAAAGCCACAGATAGGAAGCAGAGTAGTGGTTGCTGGGAAGTGGGGAGTGGGGGAAGGGGAGAGTGCTTAATGGGACTGGGGTCTTTTGGGGGGATGACGGTGTTTGGGAACTAGATAGAGGTGGCGGTTGTACACTGCACAGGCTAAATGATCTTCACTCAAGATGGTATGTTTTATATTATGTGAATTTCACTGTGATTTAAAATCTCATAAAACTATACACTCCCACCTAAAAAGACTAAACTAAAAAATATTAAATCCATATGCATTTATTTATGAGAATTATCTACTGAGTACAGTTAGGTGGAGTGGCACATGCCTTTAACCCCCAATACTTTGGAGGCTGAGGCAGGAGGATCGCAGGTGCAAGGCTAGCCCCAGAAATTTAACAAATAAGATGCTGTTTCCAAAGAGGGCGGGGGGCCGGGTGTGGTGGCACGTGCTTGTAATATCAGTACTTGGGAGGCTGAGACTGGAGGATCTCGGGTTCAAGGACAGCCTCAGCTACTTAGTGAAGCCCTCTGCAACTCAGTAAGACCTTGTTTCCAAAAAACAGGGCGGAAGATGTAGCTCAGAGGTAGATGTGGTTCCGTTCCCGGTACCACTAAAAAAGGGGGGGGCTGGGGGTGTAGCTCAAAGCTAGAATGTCCTTGGGTTCGGTCCCCAGCAACACACACACACACACACACACACACACACACACACACACACACACACACGAAGAGAGAGAGAATTATGGAGTATGGAATTCTCCTCTGGCAGAACATCACAGAACATTCCTACAGAGACAGGAAACTTCCCCTCCCCCAGAATCTCATCCTGTCAAGCTCCTTCCCACACTGAAGACTGCTTCTTGCCTGAATCACTGGGCCCAGCTGCTCTTTTCTGACTGGGCTTGTTTCAGATTTGAAGTAATTTGGGATCAGCTCTAATATTTTTTTTTTCTTTAGAAAAGTAGCAAAAATTAATTAATCCACAACTGCACTGATAGCAAAAGTTAATAGAAATTTTAATAAAAATACAACCTCAATAAGCTTCTCTATTGTTCTAATAAATGCAATAGAAGTTTAGAATTGTAGATAAAAAAAATTAATAAAACAACAGAGGGCCGGGACCACGGAGCTCAAACAAAGGGACATACTCTCTGCTCAGCCTTCTGGCCCGCAAGGTGAGAAGCTGGCCTCCACGCACACTTTCCAGTTCATGCTGTGCACCAAAAGTTTTCTGGAATCTTTAACACTCCTTATTCCAT
Organism: Muscardinus avellanarius; assembly: GCF_963383645.1. Classification (NCBI taxonomy): domain Eukaryota; kingdom Metazoa; phylum Chordata; class Mammalia; order Rodentia; family Gliridae; genus Muscardinus; species Muscardinus avellanarius. Next base: position 70,796,048 of record NC_137796.1, read on the forward strand.
GGTGTGTGTGTGTGTGTGTGTGTGTGTGTGTGTGTGTGTGTGTGTGTGATTCTGGGGAAGGAAACCAGGGGCATTCTACAACCAAGCTACACCCCCCAGCACTTTCTTTCTTTCTTTCTTTCTTTCTTTCTTTCTTTCTTTCTTTCTTTATTTATTTATTTATTTATGGTACTGGAAATGAAACTGAGGGGCTTTCTACCTCCGGGCTACACTCCCAGACCTATTTTATGTTTTATTTGGAAACGAGGTCTCACCAAGTTGCTGAGAGCCTCACTCAGTAGCTGAGGCTGGCTTCGAACCTGCACGATCCTCCTGTCTCAGCCTCCCAAGTGCTGGGATTACAAGCGTGCGCCACCACTCCTGGCCACTAAGTATACCTGAGGCTGTCTGTGAACCTTGATCCTCCTGTCTCAGCTTCCAAATGCTGGGGTTACAGGTATGCGCCACCACGCCCGGCATTTTTTTTTTTCAAACAGGGTTTTGCTAACTTGCTGAGGCTGGCTTCGATCCTTCTGTCCCAGCCTCCCAAGTACTGGGATTACAAGCATACACCTCCATACCCGGCTTTCCTCCAGTGGTTTTTTTTTGTTTTTTGTTTTTTGGGTTTTTTTGTTTTGTTTTTTTCTTTTTCTTTTCTTTTTTGCGGGTCTGGGGATGGAACCCAGGGGCATTCGACCTCCGAGCTACACCCCCTGCCCTATTTTTTACTCTTTATTTTGAAACAGGGTCTCCCTGAGTTGCAAAGGGCCTCACTAAGTAGCTAAGGCTGTGCGCGAACCGATCCTCCGGTCGGTCTCAGCCTCCCAAATGCTGGGATTACAAGCGTGCGCCACCACCCCCGGCCTTCCAGTGGTTTTAAACTGAAGGAATCTTGAAGCTCTAGGCAAGATCAAGAATTAAATGGAAACTGCCTGTCTTTTCTTACCTTCTCTCTGTCTCTGTCTCTATCTCTGTCTCTGTCTCTGTCTCTGTCTCTGTCTCTGTCTCTCTCTCTCTCTCTGTCTGTCTGTCTCTCTCTCTCTCTCTCTGTCTGTCTCTCTCTCTCTCTCTCTCTCTCTCTCTCTCTCTCTCTCTCTCTCTGTCTCTCTTGTACTGGGAATTGAACCAGGGGCGCTCTACCACTGAGTTGCCTTCAGCTTTTTTTTTTTTTGGTGGTACTGGGGATTGACCCAGGGGCATTCTACTTCTGAGCTATACCCCCAGCCCTATTTTATTTTGCAACAAGTTCTCAGTAAGTTGTGAAGGGCCTCTCTAAGTTGCCAAGTTTGGCCTTGAATCAGCTGGTCCCCTTCCTCAGCCTCCCCAGCCCAGGTTGGCAGGCATGCGCAGGCTGCCCGGCTGTGGTGGCCCTTCTCAACCCCTGCAGATGATCCCTGTCTAACTTCCTTTCTTTCAGAAAAGGTTTGCTAAGGCACCCAAGATTATAGGATGATCCTTGGCTGCGACATGCCCCATGGCCCGGCCTCATTCCCTACCCAAGCCCAGTCCTCCCTGACCTGCTGCCCGACATGCCCGAGTGTCCAGGCCTGTGTCCTCCCTCGTGGCCACAAGCAGTAACCCAGCCTGTGCAGGCGGGTCCTGGTGGGCTTGGCTGGAGGGCCGTTGTGATGAGGGGCCTGGTGTGCGCTGCGCCCTGGGATCCCTGCGTACAGAAGCCGAGAGGACGCTCTCCTGGACTCTGGTGCAGCCTGCCCTTTGACGGGGAGGAATGTGGTCTTCTTTTAGGACGTTTTGACCATGCGTGCCAACCACACGCTCACCTTCTTGTTCATGTGGCCGGGACAGTTATCTCAGCGAGGATGCGCCACAGCTCTCAGAGAGTGGCCTGGACCACTGCCTGCTCCTCCTGGTGACCTGGCCCTCCGGCCATCTCTTCCTCCACTTGTGTTCTGAGTTCTGTGCTGAGCCGTGGTCATTTTCTCTGTTTATCACCTAGAATCTTAGAATTCTGCCAGAAGGTCCTTCTTCTCTTAGCCAATCTGAGGCTATCCATTTATTATTATTAATAAAATAAAAATAATAATTAATAAAATTTATTATTATTATTATTATTATTATTATTATTATTATTATTAGGTACTAGGGGCATTATACCTTGGAGCTACATCCTCACTCTTTTTACCTTAAAAAATTTTTTGGGGGGGGCTGGGCGTGGTGGTGCACGCTTGTAATCCCAGTGCTTGGGAGGCTGAGACAGGAGGATCGCACAGGTTCGAAGCCAGCCTCAGCTACTTAGTGAGGCCCTCAGCAACTTAGTGAGACCCTGTTTCCAAATAAAATATAAAATAGATCTGGGAGTATAGCCCGGAGGTAGAAAGCCTCTGGCTTCTACTCCCAGTACCACCAAAAAAAAAAATTTTTTTTTTGGTGTTTGCAGTACTGGGGATTGAAGCCAGGGGCCTTCTACCTCTGAGCTACACCTCCAGCCCTATTTTTTTATTCTTTATTTAGAAACAGGGTCTCACTAAGTTGCAGAGGGCCTCACTAAGTAGCAGAGGCTGGTTGCGAACCTGTGCGATCCTCCTGTCTCATCCTCCCAAGCGCAGGGATTACAAGCGTGCGCCACCATGCCCTACTTAAAAAATTTTTTTAAAACAAGATCTTACTAAATTGCTGATGTTCTCACTAAGCTGCTGAGGCTGGCCTTGAACCTGCAGTCCTCCTGCCTAAGTGTCCCCTGTCCTGGAATTTCAGGCGTGTGTGCCACTGTGCCCAGCTCAAGGGCATCTTTACTTGGTTCAGTGAAAATGAAGGAGAGTTTGACAGGTCTTGTGAGTGGGGACGGTTCAGCCACTGCTTGGGGAGCAACGCCCTGCGTCCTGAAAGCCTGTGGTCACTTCTTTGGGGCGCTTCGTGGGTGTCTTCTCGCCACACCCAGCTGGTTAAACTGGTCAGAGAAGGAGCTGGGGCTGGCTCTGACCTCAAGGTTGTGTTTGAGACATCTTCCCACTTCCTATGGTCCCAGGAGTCAAAGCCCTCGGGCTGGCTCCTGTGTGTGGAGCAGCCTGTGCCGGCTGCGGGGTGCTCTTGGTGGTGTGTTTGAGCACCCGGCAGCCAGGACAGACGCAGCACTGGTCCCATGGACAGTAACAAGGGGACTCTGGAAATGAGCCCGGAGGGGCCCTGCAGCCCACCAGGCTGACCAGGCCAACCAACTGGGTGGTGATACTCCAGGGTATCAGAGGTCTGGTTTCCCAGGGCCTCCCAGGCCGCTGTTCTTCCTCCTCCTCCTCCTCCTCCTCCTCCTCCTCCTCCTCCTCCTCCTCCTCCTCCTCCTCCTCCTCCTCCTCCTCCTTCTTATTCTTTTTTGTGGTACTGAGGTTGAAACCCAGGGACATTTACCTCCAAGCTACACCCCCATCCCTATTTTTTATTCTTTTATTCTTTTTTTGTGTGTGTGTGTGTGTGGTACTGGGGGTGGAACCCAGGGGCTTTTCTACCTCCGGGCTATACTCCCAGACCTATTTTATACTTTATTTGGAAACAGGGTCTCACTAAGTTGCTGAGAGCCTCACTCAGTAGCTGAGGCTAGCTTAGAACCTGTGCGATCCTCCTGTCTCAATTTCCCAAGCACTTGGATTACAGTGCGCCACCACACCCGGCTTATTCTTTATTTTGAAACAGGGTCTCACTGAGTTGCAGAGGGCCTCACTAAGTAGCGGAGGCTGTCTGCGCACCGCGATCCTCCTGTCTCAGCCTCCCGAATGCTGGGATGACAAGTGTGCGCCATCACACCCGGCTGACACTTTCTCCTAATAGAACAACAGCGATCCACAGAGACAAATGGGCTGTCGGGTCCCTGGGGGGCCCGCAAGTACTCCTGGTCCCTGGGGTGCCCGTGTGGACCTAGGAGTTGAATTTCTCTGCACTGCAGGCGTCATCCACAGTGTGCTCAAAGATTCTAGATTGCACAGAGACTCTGATGGTACGTGATTTCTTTTGGAACTAACTGCCTCTTCTTGCCACTCTGCAACTCATTATGACTGTCTCCTCCTTTATGTCCTCTGAACGAATGTGTATGAGTGTGTGCGCGCGCGTGTGTGCGTGCACGTGTATGTGTGGTGCCAGGGATTGAACCCAGGGTAATTGTACCTCTGAGCTACACCATCAGCTCTTTTTATTTATTTTTTATTGTGAAACAGGGTCTTGTGAAGTTGTTGAGAATCTCACTGCGTTGCTACGATCTTCCTGTCTTCCCAAGTCCTGGAATTACAGGTGTGTGTCTGGCTTTCTTCCTTTTTGTAGTACTGGGGATTGAACCTAGGGGCGCTCTACCACTGAACTGTACCCTCACCCTTTAAATTTATTATTTTATTTATTTATTTTTGTGGTACTGGGGATTGAACCCAGGGGCATCTTACCTCTGAGCTACACCCCCAGTCCTATTTTCTTCCTTCCTTCCTTCCTTCCTTCCTTCCTTTCTTTCTTTCTTTCTTTCTTTCTTTCTTTCTTTCTTTTTTTCTTTCTTTCTTTCTTTCCTATTTTTAGTACTAAAGATGAAACCCAGGGGCGTTCTATCTCCGAGCTACATTTTGCATTTGATGTCACTGGTTCAAATGTCTAAACACAGAGTAGTCCACTCGCCTCTTCAGGGCTCTTCCTCTGAAATGTGCTCACCTGAGTAGGGCAATGGCGCTGAGCCCTGGCCCTCAATGCCCGGGAGCTCGGCCTCAGGTGGCCCAGCACCACAGTCAGCACGGAGGACAGCCACAGAGCAGCCCCAGCCGACTTTCGGGACGCCCAGGCCTGGCTCCTTACCTGGTTCAATTTTTTAAAATTCTTTTTATTTCTTTATTACTTATTTATTTATATATTTATTTATTTTGCGGGTTTGGGGATGGAACCCAGGGGCATTTGACCTCCGAGCTATATTCCCAGCCCTATTTTTAATTCTTTATTCTGAAACCGGGTCTCACTGAGTTGCAAAGGGCCTCACTAAGTAGCTGAAGCTGTCTGCGAACCGTGATCTTCCCGTCTCAGCCTCCCGAATGCTGGGATTACAAGCGTGCGCCACCACGCCCGGCTTCTTTTTATTTTTTGAAACAGGGTCTCACTGAGTTGCAGAGGGCCTCCCTAAATAGCTGAGGCTGCCCACGAACCGCGATCCTCCCGTCTCTGCCTCCCGAATGCTGGGATTACAAGCGTGCGCCACCACGCCCGGCTATTCTTTATTTTGAAATAGAGTCTCACTAAGTAGCTGAGGCCTGCCGCAAATCTGCGATTCTCCTGTCTCAGCCTCCCATGTACTGGGATTACAAGCGTGCACCACCACACCGGGCTTACAATTTTTTATTTTAAGAGAGTTATCACTAAGTTGCTAAGGCTGGCCCTGAACCTGTGATGCTCCTGTCTCTGCCTCCCAAATATTGGGATTACAAGTGTGTACCACAATGCCCAGCTTGCTAAAGCTTTTTTTTTCTTTTTCTTTTGTGGTACTGGGGATGGAACCCAAGGGGCATTCTACTTCTGAGCTACACCCCCAGACCTATTTTTTTATTCTTTATTTTGAAACTTGCAAAGGGCCTCACTCTAAAGTAGCTGAGGCTGTCTGCAAACCTCTATCCTCCTGTCTTAGTCTCCCAAATGCTGGGATTACAAGCGTGGGCCACCACCATGCCTGGTTTGCTAAAGCTTTTAACTTTTTTTGTGTGTGTGTGCTGGAGACTGAACCTAGGGGTACTCTTTCACTGAGCTATGTCCTCAGCCCCCCTCCCCTTTTTGTGGTACTGGGAATGAACCTAGGGCCATTCTACCTCTGAGCTATACTCCCAGCCATTTTTTTTTTTTTTGAAACAGGGTTTCACTAATTTGCAGTGGGCTTTACTAAGTTGCTGAGGCTGAGGTGAACCTCTGTTCCTCCTGTCTAACCTCCCAATACGTGCACCACCACCTCCGGCTGCGACTGTATTCTTTAACATGAAGTTAATTAGGGCTGTCTAAAGTTTCTGGCATTAGTCCTGGCGGATGGAACATAACTGGGCTCTGACTCTGTAGGCAAGGCCGCAGTAACATTATTCCTTGAACGAGGCCTTTGTTTATGCATTGCTTCAGAGCGAATGATGGGCCCCCGGCTGCCAGAGGCCCCTGGGTTGCTGTCAGGAGGACAGCCTGGAGGGCGTGGGGGACTCGGGGCCTCAGTTCTCCTGCCAGTCTTCTATTCTGCCACTGCCCGCCTGTGACTCAGTTTCTCCGCATGCTAAGTAGCTGGAAGGGCTCTGCTGAGAATCAATTAACTAATGTCCATTCAATGTTCAGAGGGTAAGTGCTCTGCAGCTGCTAAGTAGTATTAAAATAATTACAACCTCCAATGATGAGCCCATCGTGTCCTGGGTCTGATGTATGAAGCCGTTGTGATGGTGTCTTTGCCCAACGACTTTATTTAACAGAGCTGATCTTTGCAATTTGGTTTATTTTTCTCTATCCCTTCTAATTTCAGACTCAGGGGTTATTAGCAGATAACTGCTCATTTCTGCTATACATCAAGAAAATACTCATTAGAAGCCTGATGCTGTGATTGCTGAGAGTTTGGGCTTGTAAAGCATGATGGGAATGGCAAAACTCGGGGTTTGGAACAGGCTCACTTCCCCTGGTGCAGAGGCACGTGCCTACAGTCCCAAAACTTGGGAAACTGAGACAGGAAGATCACAGGTTTGAGGGGAGCTGTGGCAACTTAGCGAGCCCCTCAGCAACCTAGTGAGACCCTGCTTCACAATAAAAAATAAAAAGGGCTGGGACTGGCCAGGTGTGGTGGCGCACGCTTGTAACCCTTGGGAGGCTGAGACAGGAGGATCGCACAGGTTCCAAGCCAGCCTCAGCTACTTAGTGAGGCTCTCAGCAACTTCGTGAGACCCTGTTTCCAAATAAAAATATAAAATAGGTCTGGGAGTATAGCCCGGAGGTAGAAAGCCCCTGGGTTCCATCCCCAGTACCACCAAAAAAAAGGGGGGGGGGCTGAGGGTGCAGCTCAGAGGTAGACTGTCCCTGGGTTCAATCTTCAGTATTGCAAAATCAGTAAATAAATAAATAAAAATAGGTTAAAAAGGCTAGGTATGTAGCTTGGAAGTAGAATAGCTCTGGGTTCAACCTCCAGTACCGAAAAGAAAAGCCAGGTGTGGTGGTGCACGCTTGTAATCCCAGTACTTGGGAGGCTGAGACAGGAGGATAGTGGTTTGTGGACAGCCTCACCTATGTGGTCAGCCTCAGCTACTTAGACCCTCTGCAGTTTAGTGAGACCCTGTTTCAAATAAAAGAATAAAAAATGGGGCTGGGGGTATAGCTCAGAGGTAGAATGCCTGAGTTCAATCTCCAGTACTGCAAAAAAGAAAAAGAAGAGAGAAGAAGAAAAGGAAGAGGAGGAGAAGGAAAAAGAGGAAGAAGAGGAGGAGGAGGAGGAGGAGGAGCAGGAGGTGTGGAAGAACAGCGTGGTCTCTACCATGCTGGGAGCCACGAAGCCCACAGCAGCAGCCGCTGGGCGCAGGGGTGGCTGGGGTGGTTTTAAGAGCGTGTCTGTAGACTCTGGGGAACAAGAAAGCGTGCTGCTGCTGAAGACACATGGCCTGGCCGAGGGCAAATGGACAGAACGCTTTCCTCCCGGCCTCTCCCTGCTTGTGTTCCATAAGGAGCATGTGTATCTACAGGAGAGAGTATTTTCACCCTAACCCCTCATTCCTCATCTCTATGCTCCTTTCCAGAAGGGTAGAATTTCTTCTCTCCTCTCTCTCTCTCTCTCTCTCTCTCTCTCTCTCTCTCTCTCTCTCTCTCTCTCTCTCTCTTGCAAAATTATCCTTACCTAATCCATGGAGACGGAAAATGGATTAGTGGTTGCCAGGGGCTGGGGTGGGGGGGATTTGGATGGGGAATGACTGCTAACGGGTACCAGATTTTTTGTTTTGTTTTGTTTTTGATACAGGAGCGGTCTACCTGTGAGCTATACCTTCAGCCCATTTTATTTTTTTTATTTTTTTGTGTGTGGTACTGGGGGTGGAACCCAGAGCCTTTTCTACCTCTGGGCTATACTCACAGACCTATTTTATATTTTATCTGGAAACAGGGTCCCACTGAGTTGCTGAGAGCCTCAGTAAGTAGCTGAGGCTGGCTTCGAACTGACATGATCCTCCTGCCTCAGCCTCCCAAGCGCTGGGATTACAGGCATGCACCACCATGCCTGGCCTATTTTTTTTTTTGAAACAGGGTCTTACTAAGTTGCTGAGGGTCTCACTGAAGCTGGCCTCCAACCTTCAATCCTCTGGTCTCAGCCTCCCAAGTACTGGGAATATATATATATATATATATATATATATATATATATATATATATATATATATATATACCACAGCACTTAGCTAGTACTAGATTTCTTTTCTGGGTGAAGAAAATGTTCTGGAATTGAATAGTGGCGACAGGTGCACAACTCTGGCGTATGCTCAAAGACACCAAATTGTATGCTTCAAAAGGTGAATTTGACAGTGTCAATGGTAATATAGCTGTTATTTAAAAAAAATTTCCCTTGCCCATCGTTGCTGCTTTTATTGCAAGTCTGGGGCCGCGTGTCTTCAGCCTGCGGTTGGGGACCCACCGAGGCTCCGAATCCCGCTGGCTGCACTTGGAGTTTGTATTTCTCTTTTACTTTTGCCTGAACACTTGTCTAAGTCGCAGAAGATACAGAAGACCTCCAGGCTGGAGGCAATATGCTAAGCTACAGCTGAAGCAGGCAGAGGACACGGACTTTCAATAAATGGTAAAGCTTTTATAAAAATATTGAGAGCAACATTGGAATGTGGCCTGGGATTCAATCAAAGGGTGGTGGTGCTCGCCTCTGATCCCGGTACTTGGGAGGCTGAGACGGGAGGATTGCAGGTTCGAGGCCAGCCTTGGCAACTTAAGGAGACCCTCAGAGACTTAGGAAAAGACCCTGTTTCAAAATTTAAAAAAAGGGGAGGCTGGGGGTAGAGCTTAGAGATTGAATGCTTAAAAAAAATAGAGGGGGAAGAGACAAAGAGGACCCTATCTTGTCCGGACTCTTAGGAACCTATCTCCAAAAACACAACAGCCCTCCCCCTTGCAACAGTTTAGCAATCCACAGTAAAAGGGTACGTGGAGAGAGAGCTTCTCACAGGCCTGGAAGTCCCGGGGCCCGGGGGCACCTAGGAGGGTCTCCAACAGTCTTCATTTGTAATTTCTTGTTCTTGCAATCTCTTTATCCAAAATGCGTAGCGACTTTAATAAATAAGATTGTCAGGCAAGGTTAGAAAGTAGAATCCTTTCACCCAGGCGGGACAGAAGGTTTCCCTATCCTGGGGGAGAGGGGGAGCTCCAGGGTCCGTGTCTCCTAAGATGGCAGAGTGCCAGGAGAGAAAATAAGATGGGTAAGGTCTAGATGAAGAAAGAGGGTGCAGGTCTCGGGGGCCCACCCCAAGATCACTAGGCTTATTAGCGTGCACCTGAGGCTCAGCACTGCTGGGCCTGGACTTCGGGGCTCTAGGCCTATTACAGACAATGGTGGCCTTTCAGCGGCCCGTGTGGGCATTCTTCAGGCAAAGGCTCCGAGTCCTTTGGATGCGCAGACCACGGTGCCCTGCGAGGATCTTGCTCCAGAAGGCCCCTCGCAGCGGCGGCTTCCACGGCGGAGCAGCCAGGATGCCTGGCCTCCCTGGTGGTGGGTGGGTGAGGAAGCCTCCTTCGCGGGACTGCGGCCCTGCAGCCTCTCGCTGCAGGTTAGGGGAGGAACAGGGGGCGGCCGGCGGGCGTGCGAGGCAGCCCCTGGAGTCGCAGGTTATCGGTCTTTGTTTACAGGCCTCGAGGTGGCTTTCTCCTCCCGCAGCCGGCTCTTGGGGAGCCCAGCCGAGCCGGTGCCATATCCAGGGAGGGACAAAGGGAGAGGCCGGGCGGATTAGCTTCCCCCGCTGCAGCTGCTGCCGGGGCCCCTGCCAAGGTTCGGCCGCGGGTCCCG
>NC_137796.1:70813496-70818496 GCF_963383645.1 Muscardinus avellanarius
CCCTCCCTCCCCGCCTGCCGCCCCCCCCCGTCTTGTTGTGACAGCTCCTGATACTGTTTATTGAGGTGCATGTCAGGTATAATTAGCAATCGATATGGAAAACGTTTCCTTGCACCCAGCACGCCTCTGACGTCAGAGCCGATTAGCGCTTCTTATTGGTCCCAAATTCCCCGGGCCGCGGCTAATTATCGGGAGCTTGATGTTGATAAAGTAAAGCGCCGGAGTGCGGGCGAAGCATGTGCAGGGCTCCGGGTGCCTGTCTCCGCCGCCCCGGCCCCGGCCCGCGCCCCCGCGCCCCGCCGGCCCCCCGCGCGAGATGATGGACGGCCGCCTCCTGGAGCACCCGCACGCCCAGTTCGGGGGCTCGCTGGGCGGCGTGGTGGGCTTCCCCTACCCGCTGGGCCACCACCACGTGTATGAGCTGGCCGGCCACCAGCTGCAGTCGGCCGCCGCCGCCGCCGCCGCCGCCGCGTCGGTGCCCTTCTCCATCGACGGCCTGCTCAGCGGCTCGTGCGCCGCGGCCGCCGCCTCGGTGGTGAACCCCACGCCGCTGCTGCCGGCCGCCTGCGGGGTCGGCGGCGACAGCCAGCCCTTCAAGCTGTCAGGTAGGCCGGGCGGGCGCGGGGCCGGGCGGGGGGCCGCGGGCGGGGGGCCGGGGCGCGCAGCCTGCTCCGTGCGCCCTGGCCCTGCGCGTCCCGCGGGGCGCAGGGGGCCGAGGCCGGGCCGGCCGGGGCTGAGCGGCGCGGCGTCCCGTGCGTGCCCGCAGACGCTGGGGACCCGGACAAGGAGAGCCCCGGCTGCAAGCGGCGGCGCACCCGCACCAACTTCACCGGCTGGCAGCTGGAGGAGCTGGAGAAGGCGTTCAACGAGAGCCACTATCCCGACGTGTTCATGCGCGAGGCGCTGGCGCTGCGCCTGGACCTGGTCGAGTCCCGAGTGCAGGTAAAGCCCGCGCCGTTCCCGCACCCGCAGGCCCGCGCGAGCCTTTGTTCTCGGCGGCGGGACGCCCTCGGGGCGGCGGGTCCCTCCGCGCCCGCCTGCGGGGCCTGCGGGGTCGGAGGGGGGAAGCCGCGGGGCGTGAGTAACTCGAGGCGCGGAGGTAGCCGGTGCGGGCTGGCCGCGGCTCCCAAGTAGCCAGGGCGGCCGCTGCGTACGAGCCGGGAAACCGAGTGGTGGGTTTCTGGCCGGCGGCGTGAAGGGGAGGCCTCCCAGGGGTGCGAGCCGGCCCGGAGGGGCCGGGGTGGGGGGCGCCGACCGGAAGGGCGAAGGTGGGCCCCCGCGTTCGGAGATCTCTCGGGAGGCGCCGCTCTCCCAGCCGGGATGGATGGAGCCCGCGGGGCTGTTTGTTTGCCTTTCGCCTGTAAAATATGCAGACTGAAACATTGTATATGTATTTATTTATTCATCTCTGTGCGGAAGGGGGGGCAGCTCCGGAGGGGGAGGTGGAAAACTTAAATGGTTAACACTTCGAGGAAGTGGGGAGAAACAAAAGTATCTGAATGTTTAATATCCCGGGGTTTATCTTTTCTCTCCCTCACCTCCGTTATTCAATGTCACGCCGAGTCAGCCAGCAGTATTTTTTTTTTAACAATACAGAATCATTTGGTTTATTAAAATTCAGAATGATCCATGCATCATCATGAGATACTTCTCGAGAGAGCACAGAACCTCCCTTTTCTGGTTTTGGCGCCGCAGTGGGTGCTGTGGGCAGCTGTGGGCACCTGGTTTTGAGGCAGATGCTGGCAAAATGCCTATTTAGCACTCTCAGCTTTGCTTAAAAGAAAGGTATTTGGGCCCCGTGATTGGGCCTCCTCTCATGACCTCTTCTGTTTGGGAACCCTTTTATCCAATTTGTTCTACGTGTCCTAAGTGAAGTCAAGACCCCTTCATCTCTCCCCTAATACGATAATGAGTAATTCTTGGTAGCAAGACAGCCTGGCATTTGCACCACACAAAAAAAGGGGGGTTATAAAAAGGAAAAAAAAATGCCATTACAGACATCAGGGGTCTGGGCTCAATGCCTGGGACCTTTGCACCCAGAAGCCGCCCTGTGACCAGGCCCGACCTACTATTGTGTGCAATCTCTATATGGCCACAACAAAGAATTTGAATTATCGCGCTCTCTAGGGGAGGGGAGTGCAGTCCCAGGGCTGTTGGCACAGCTGGGATTTGACTGGGTATGTGGTGGTCCGCGGTGCAGCCAAGGGCTAGGCTGCTGCTCCTCTGGAGTCCTACGTGGTTCCCTAGAACAAGTTCTGAAAAGAGGGAGGGAGGGAGAGGCCCAGGTTCCTCTTCCCAGGGGCCAGCCTCTCGCTTCTGCTTTTTGGCCTGCCTTGCCCCGGGCCAAGGACTGGTTTGGAAAGGCTCGGTTTGTTGGTCCCTGGTCCAGAGCTCCCAGGAAACGAGGCTCCTAGCTGTGTTGGGGAAGGGAAGCCGGAGAAGGGCCACCCAAGTTCGGCTTTCCAGGCCTTTCTGAAGAAGAAGCGTCCAGATATCCCTTCATGGGAGACCGGAAGTTTGAGCTTTGCTACACAGTCTCCAGGGGGCCCGAAGACAGGTGTGGAGGGCTGCCGGCCCAGCTCAGCCGTCTCTGGCAGGAGGATGTGATCGCCAGGCGGGGCGGGCTGCTTAGAACTGGAGCTGTGAGAAGCCGGGAAGGGCGCGGAGGGGCCCTGCTCTCCGCCTTCCTTCGGACCAGGAACCCGCCGCCGGGGGTCCTGGGCCTCACCCGGCCCGCCCGAGGAAGGGGCTGCTCCCCGACCCCAGAGGTGAGAAGCTAGAGCTGGAAGCCGGCCCGGAGGCCCCATCGACGCCCCTGCTCCTTCCGGGTGGAAAAGATGCCCGCTGAAAACTGCAGCCGGAGCGTCCAACCCCAGCCCAGGGCCGGCCCGGAGCGTGGCCCGGCTCCCGCTCCCCCCGGGCCGAGCCGAGCGGGCGCAGGCCCGCTGGGGGGGCGGGGGGGCGCGCGGGAGGCCCGCAGCCCCGGCGGCGGGCCGGCCGCCTGACCGTGCCTTCCTTTCCCCTGTCCGGCTGCTCTAGGTCTGGTTCCAAAACCGCCGGGCCAAGTGGAGGAAGAAGGAGAACACCAAGAAGGGCCCGGGGCGGCCGGCGCACAACTCGCACCCCACGACGTGCAGCGGCGAGCCCATGGACCCCGAGGAGATCGCGCGCAAGGAGCTGGAGAAGATGGAGAAGAAGAAGCGCAAGCACGAGAAGAAGCTGCTCAAAGGCCAGAGCCGCCACCTGCACTCGCCGGGCGGCCTGTCCCTGCACAGCGCGCCCAGCTCCGACAGCGACAGCGGCGGCGGCGGGCTGTCCCCGGAGCCGCCCGAGCCGCCGCCGCCCGCCGCGCCCCCGGGCCCCGGCGCCGCGCCCCCCGGCCAGCCGCCCGCGCCCGCCACCTGCGACCCCGCCTTCTGCCCCAGCCAAAGAAGCGGCGCCGGCCGCCCCGCGGACAGGGACGCGGCCCCCTGCGGGCCGGGGGCGGCGGCCGGCCCGCCCAAGGCCAGCCCGTTCAGCGTGGAGAGCCTGCTGTCCGACTCGCCGCCGCGCCGCAAAGCCGGGCCCGCCGCCGCCGCGGGGCTGGACTTCGCGCCCGGGCTGCCCTGCGCGCCGCGGACCCTGGTGGGCAAGGGCCACTTCTTGCTCTACCCCATCACGCAGCCGCTCGGCTTCCTGGTGCCGCAGGCCGCGCTCAAGGCCGGCCCGGGCCCCGAGCCCGCGCCCGCCGCGCAGGCCAGCCTGGCCGCCCTGCCGGGGCCCGGGGCCGCCCCCGACGCCGGGGCCTCGCCGCCCGGCCGGGACCCCGCCGCGGCCGACGGCGGCGCCGGGGACCGCGCGGACGCCGCCCCGCCGCCCCCGCCGTCGCCCGCGCCCGGCCCGCGGGCCAGCAGCCCCGCCGGGGGGGAGCCGGCCGCCGAGCCCCGCGCCCCCGAGCCCGGCGCCGCGGCCGGACCCTGCCCGCCCGAGGGCGAGGAGCTGGACCTGGACTGAGGGCGCGGGCGGACGGAGACGCGCTCGGCCGGCCGGCGCCGCCCGCTCAGGCCCCGACGCTCGCTCGCACGAGGAATCAGGTGATCGGCTCGAGAAACACTGCGCCCCTCTTCTCTTCCCGGGCGTTTTCTCTTCCTTTTATTATCATTGTTATTTTTTTAAGGCCAACGCAAAACCGCGGTACCAGTTCGGATCTGGGCAGCAGCCGCGGGTCTTGGGGTGAGACCCTCCTCCCACCTCCACCCCGAGGGAGCGTAAAGAACCCCTAATGGCCACCCCCTCCCCCGCCACACACACACACACACAAAACCCACAACAAGAATCCTCAGCCTTGTAAAATGCAAAAATGTCTAAGAATATTTATATATGTACCATTTTTGATAAATAAAGCTGGTCAAACGCAAGCTCTCGGGTCCGTGGGTTTTAAATTTCCGAATGCCCGACCCCGCCGCTCCGCCCCGCCCGTCCGCCCTCCGCGCTCCACGGGTGGCGCGGGGAGGGGCCCCGCGCCTCCCCAACCCCCCCCCCCAGGTGCGCGCCGAACGCTTCCTTTTGTGTGCGTGTGTGTTTGTGTTTTCTGATTGAACAAATTTATGCATCCGCAGCTCCCCCCTCTCGGACCCTCCCCCGCGCGCCCCCTCCCACCGGGCGCCACGCGCGCGCGCGCGCGCACCGCCCTCGGCCCCCCGCGCGCCCCCGCGCGCTGGCACACGCTGGGGCGCGCGGCGCGGGGTGATGGAGCCGGGGGCTGCTAGGGCCGGGCCGCTGGGCTCCTGCAGAGTTTTGATATGAAAGTAATTATTTTCCGGTGGCTGCTGCGGGGACTGGGTTTCTTGCCCAAAGGGTTATTATACATTACCGATTTCTAGTGATATGAAATCACATAAACTTCCTACAATAATAGAATTAGCATGAAAGGCTGGGGTGTCAAATTGAAATTGGAGAATAATAGCGCCGGCAGCTGGGGGAGTGCGTGCGCATATTGGAGCGGAGATGGGGAATCGTGG
>NC_137796.1:70820996-70848046 GCF_963383645.1 Muscardinus avellanarius
AGCGGGGCAGGGGTCTCGGGGTGCAGGGCCCGCCTCCCTCCCGCTCCCCGGGCCCGCGATCGGTTTCGATTGCTCGGCGCGGCCGGGGTTGGCTAATAAATGTCTGGACCCTGGCGGTCGCCGCGGCCACAGCGCCGAGGTTCTAAACACTGCGGCTTCCCAGTCAATCGGTTAGATGCAGGCTGGTTTAATTTTGTTGATAAATCGGTGCGGTGGGGGTGGGGACGGGGCGGGGGGCTGTGGGGAGTAGGGAGAGAAGGGTGTTGTTTCTTTGCTGATTTATTTTTAACCCGAGGTTGTACAAGCTCCTGACAGTTTGGATAAATTAGCCAGGCCTCGCAGTCTCCTAATGAGAGGGTATTATTTCGGCACCTCGGAAGGAGCGTGAAAAATGAGAGAGACTCCATCCGGAGGTGTCGGATCGATTCAGGATCAGGGTGTAAATTATATACAACTAAATATCCAGCCGCCCATACCGCTGCTTAATACGGAGCTTAGAAATGCAACATTAAACAAAGATTATGAGGAGATCGACGCCTCTGGACCGAGCCCAGCTCGCTGTTCAGCCGGGTCAGCCCCGGCCAAGGGCCCGAGATGGGGGGAGGAGTTGGGGGCGAGTTTGGGACAAGAGCCAGTGCCAGTCAGAGTGAGGACCTCGACTCCGCCGCTCAGTCCCCTTTTTTCCCCCCCTAAAGCCAGGACCCAGGAAAAGTCCGAGGGACCCCCATCAGGTTCCCGCTCGGCTCAGCCCCCAGCCCCTTCCCGCCCCAGAGAGACCCTTGGGCCTCAGTTTCCTCCTTGGACAGAAGCAGGCTTAGCCCCAGGTCCCCAGGCCGCGGGGTGCGGAGGAGGCGCCGCCCGGCTCAGGCGCCGAGGTCCCGGCCTGGCGGGGACCTGCCCCGCTGCTCCGACGACGCCGGGGTGGGGGCGGCCTCGCGACTGCCTGGGGTGGGCGCGGGGTGGGACAGCGGGCCACAGCTTGGACGCCTGGTTGTCAGGTCCCTTCTGCTGCGGGAAGGGGCCGTCCAGGGGAGGCCTGGTGGGGCCCAGCGTTCCCGGGCGCGCCCTGGCTGAGAGGCCTCGAGTAGCTGCTGCGGCCGCTCTGGTCCGGGGCTGCTGCTCCTGGCCCTGCCCCATCCTTCCCGGGGGTCACCCAGAGGTGGCCCGGACAGGACCCTCCGCGCGGGAACCTGAGGACGGGGTGGGTAGTGGGGGCAGCAAGCCCGGTGCTGGGAAGGAGCGCGCCCGGGCGCCCTCCGGCCCTCTCCTCTCTCCTTTCTTCCTGATTTCTCCGGCCCGCGTCCCCGGGTGTCCCCGCGCCCCGGTGCCCTTCACCGGCGCCCGGCTCCCTTTCCCCTCTGTCTCGCCGCCCCACTCTGCGCTCCCACCTCGGCGTTCCTGAGCCGGGATCGCCCTCCCCGGGAAAGGAGCGGGCCACTGCCGCGTGTGGGTGTTGCGGTAATGAAAAATCAGAGCAGTTAAATCGTAAAATTTGGATTAAGAAGCTTGAATTTAATACACACGCACCACATTTATTAAAGCATTAGAATAATTGAAATTTGCTGCTGCAGCCGTCCAATCTGTTTAAATAATTCTATGGGTGTCTTGTTGTGATAAAAGATTATCTAGAATTCTATTAAAGGCGCAGGAGCCTGCTTTGTAAATCCTATTTGGGGACTTTCAATAACTATCGATAATCTCATCTGCACAGAACCCCCCGCCTCTTGGCGTTATCGGAAAGTTTGCAGAGGTTTCCGGGGCTGCCCGGGGAAGGCCGGGCCCGCGGTGGACCCGGCACCTGCCGCTCGGCCGGGGCTGGGGGGCGCGGGGGGCGGCGGCCGGCGGGGGGGGGCGGGCGGCCCCGGCGCTGCCCCGCGGGCCGGGCGGGAGCCTTTGTTCGCGGCCCCGAGGCCCGGGTCTCCGAACCGCGCTCGGGCTGCAGGCGGTGGGGAGGGAGCGCGCGCGCTCGCGGACGGCGCCGCTAATTGCTGCTAATTTTGTTTCATTAACTTTATTTACTCTTGAACCCCTTAATTGTTTTCCATTTATTTTTAGTAATTTTATAATGCACTAATAATCCCCCTCCGTCTGCGGACGCCTCCGCCCCTCCCTCCCTCTCCCGAGTTGCTCCTCCTCCCTCCCCGCCGTCTTCCAGGCCGCCCCTCGGCGGGCCGTGGCGCTGGCGGCCCCACGCAGAGGAGCCGGGGGTGCGCGGGGCTCGGCCCGGGGCCGGGGGTGCCCGTCGGCCCCCCCTCGGGGTTTTGCGGAGAGGGTGGCCGGAGAGGACAAAGGCCGACCTGGGCGCCGCGGGGCTGGGAGGCCGGGCTTGGAGACGCTCCTTCCCGGCAGGAGGGAGTGCCCGGGCCCAGAGACGGAAAGGGACCTGCCCAAGACCACACAGCGCCGGGCAGGGGAAGGGGGTGCGCCCGGCCCGAGCGCCCCCGGCTCCCGGATTGTTTTCGTGGCTGGCCGGAGAGAACCGTCCCGCAGCGGCCTGCGAGCCGCGGGGAGCTCGGAAATCGCGGGCGAGGGCTCCCGTTCTCCCTCGCTCGGCCCCTTCCCTGGGGAGCCCAGGTCCCCGCGGCCCCCGCCCAGGTCGGGGGACCCAGCCCCGCGCCTCGCTGGTTATTAGACAGCTCGCGGGGACTGTCTGCGGGCCGCCTCTTTCCTGCTAATTATCACCTTATGAAAAGTGTTTCATTAAGAAACTCTGCTTTTGATTAATTATCGACAGAATGCTGACCAGAAAGAAATGAAATTAATCTCTGACCCCGTCTGGGTAGCACTGGAAATTCATCACATATCCTTTTAATATTGAAACACAGCGCAGAATTTTAATAGAAAATATTGTTTTTCCAAACCTCCAGTCTTTATTAATGCCCCTGGGCAGGGAATGATATTGCTGGCAATATAGCAGTCTTTGTTCATTTTAAATTTATTAAACATAATGCACTTCATTTTCAAACATTTTACTGTTTCTTTTTAATTTCACTCAGTGTAAGTACAGAATAAAACCTTTTTAAACATTTAAGATATTGAAAACCCATATACGGATGTATAACGGAACCGCTCCGGCCATCAAATAAATTTAAGTAGAAGCAATTGTAATTTTAAGCTCTCAAGTATTATCCCCTTCAGACATTAAAGCAGTATCAGTAACCATCAAATGGGAGTTCTAGGAGCAGAGGCTGGGAGGTTCCCCTGGCCCGCAGACCTCGCCAGAGGGTCTGGCCAGGCCTGGCGGGGGCCAGAAGCCCCTCTGGACCTCTCCTGGCCGGGGGGCCAGCACTTCTCCCTTGATTTTCTTGGCCTGAGAAAAATCTTCCTGGAGGAGAGAGTGCTAGTCTGAGGTGTCCCACCTCCCACACTCTGTCCACCCGGGTTTCGGGGTCCCTTCTTTCTTCCCCAGCTAGACACAACCCCCCCTTCCGGAATTAGAAAACATTTCCTCCCTTCCAAGCCAGGCCACCCCCATTTTTTCTACCCCTGCTAAGGTGCTTTTAGGGATACAGGGCAGAGGTGGGTACCTGGAGAGTTCCCAAGCCCTGGAGAGGGGTCTCCCCAGAGATCATGCCCCCAGCCCTTCCTTCCGGGCCAGCTGTTGCCAGCAGAGATGGACTGGGCAGCTACCTCCACCCCCGAACCCTCCTCCCCCCAGCGTAACTCAGGCCCTGGCCCCCTTTCCCGAGGAATCCAAGCCCGGGGTTTAATGAGTCGTGATGTGTGAGAACTTCCGGACCCAGCGCCCTTGATGCCAATTCCAGATGTGCGAGGTGGGAGGGGCGGGGCCTCGGCCCGAGGACGGCCACCGCTGCCCGACCACAGCACCCTGGATCCAGGTTCCGGCCATCCCGGCCCTGAATTGGAAAACAGGCAACTTCTCCACTGAGAAATTACTCTTTTTATTTCTTGTAGCGTTCCGGGTGCCCTATTTCACGGCACCGACAAACGGAATATTACTTTTAAAACACTATGAAATACCAGGTCCTGTCCTCGGAGCTATTTTGGGGGAATTCAATTTTCGCTGAATGGTGAGAAGGTCCAGCGTTTCTTTGGGGGGCCGATGGAGCGCTGGGTGGGAGAGAGAGGAAAAGTCTCCCTGGAAGTCTTGGCATTCCAGAGAGGCTCGTGGATGTCTGGGTTACACACTCTGTCCCTTTCACCCGCCTATGGCCACACGGGCACCTGCAGGGCAGATGGCACAGAAGCTTTCCGTCCTTGGCATTCCTTATTATTCTGGTTCAAAGCGTGGCCTAGGCCAGTGACTATCTACGAGGTCATCTGCTCCCCATCATCTGTCCACCAGCGGGACCCCGCCATCTCCCGTGAGCCCTCTGCTGTAACTGTCCTGATCTCCTGGAGAATGGACATTTTGACCTGCGGAGAGAAGTTTGTCTTCCTCATCCTCTCCTTCCTTCTGCCCTTAGCAGATGGGCTACTCCCGGGCCTTGGGGCAGCAGGCATTGGTCCCCAGTGTTTCCGGTCAGGGCTGGGACTGAGCAGGAGTTTGCTGGAAGGCCAGCTTGGCTCTCTTGC
Organism: Muscardinus avellanarius; assembly: GCF_963383645.1. Lineage (NCBI taxonomy): Eukaryota > Metazoa > Chordata > Mammalia > Rodentia > Gliridae > Muscardinus > Muscardinus avellanarius. The sequence goes on from NC_137796.1 coordinate 70,825,533, forward strand.
TTGCCATCAACATGGTAGAGGAGCTGGAAACAAGAAAAGCAGCCCCCAGCTGCTCCCCGCAAAGCTAGCGACCTCAGTCCTCACCCCAAGTTCCAGGATCAGTGAGACCTCTCTGGACCTTCGTGGGCCGCCCCACCCTGGCCCTGCAGAGCCTGGCCTGAGTGACCCTTCTAGATGCAGGGATTTAGGATGGGCAGACCGGAGAGATGAGACCTGTAATCCCAGTACTTGGGAGGCTGGGATAGGAGGATCGCAGGTTTGAGGTCAGCGTCTTGGCAATTTTAGGAGAACCTTGGCAACCTAGGGAAACCCTATTTCAAAATAAAAAGGGCTATGCCGGGGCGTGGTGGCTCACACTTGTAATCCCCGCGCTTGGGAGGCTGAGACAGGAGGATCGCACAGGTTCGAAGCCAGCCTCAGCTACTTAGTGAGGCTCTCAGCAACTTAGTGAGACCCTGTTTTCAAATAAAATATAAAATAGGTCTGGGAGTATAGCCCGGAGGTAGAAAGCCTCTGGGTTCCACCCCCAGTACCACAAAAAAAAAAGAAAGAAAGAAAAAAAGAAAGAAAGAAAAGAAAAAAGAAAAGAAAAGAAAAAGGGCTGGGGTGTAGTTTAGAGATAGAATGCTCCTGGGTTCAATCCCAGTACAAAAAACTAAAACAAAGAGGAGGGAGGGAGGGAGGGAGAGAGAGAGAGAGAGAGAGAGAGAGAGAGAGAGAGAGAAAGAAGAAGAAGGAGGAGGAGGAGGAGGAGAGAGGGGAGAGGGGGAGGGGAGGGGAGAGGAGAAAGAGAAAGAGAAAGAGAAGGGAGAGAGAAGGAAAGAAAAAGCAGGGAACAGGGTTGGGAATAACATCGTGCCCACTGTCCCTTCCTCAGTCTTCTTTCTTCTGAATCCTCGTGCCAAGGCCACTGTCCCTGCCCTTGGAGGTGGAGAAGGCCGGGGAAGCCCGGAAAAGCAGGTTTGGCATTTGTTTTGAAGGCCACATCCAGGAGCAGGTCCTCCAGCTCTCCTGTGTAGGGCCAGGGCAGAGCCTCCAGCACACCCAGAAAAGAAACAGGAGCAGGGTGGCCTGTGAACTCACTTTCCCCTTCATCTTCTTAAACTAGCAACAGACAAAAGAGGTCCAGATGGTGGAGGAGGCACCTGGGCTGAGCCCCACTTCAGCTGTGCCCCCTTCCAGTTGCCCCGTGACACCTGCTCTGCCTCCTGCCTGTTGAGGGCTCAACCCAGGGAGGAGGGTCCCCTCTACGGTACCCAGGGCTCAGATTTACTCAGATTAGGGGATCTGAGGTCGCCCTGCTCCGGAATGGGGAAAAAAAACCTCGCCACCCCAGTTCCCGGCCCCTGACCCTGTAAAAGCCCACTCTGCAGTTTCCTGTAAACAAATGCAAGTAACTGGAGTTGGAGTTAAGACTCTCAAAAAAAAAAAAAAGATAACAAAGCGATTTAAAGATAATTAATTGCATTAAACTATTGACTAACTACCTCGCTCAATAGTAATTCATTTAGAGAATATTAAAATCGGAGGAACAATAATAAAATTGATGCCAATTCCCACGGGGAGGGGGAAGGCCAGCAAATTGGATACTTTTCTTAATCTGGCGTAAATAATAACATGTCTGCTCCGTTCTCTCTCAGGCCAATTCCCCTATCATTTATTCCAGGCTCCAAAGCTGGGTTTCATAATTGATATCAGTTACTCAGTGAGTGCGTTTTCATTTGTTCTTGTTATCCGTGATAATTAGGAAGTCCAGCCTGTAGGAGTTGTGATTCGGAGATGGCCTGGTTCCTCTAGTGCCAGGCAGGGCCGCGCAGATGCCCCCACGGAAAGATGGGGCCCGTCTCTTCCTGATTCTCAGGTCTAGGCCTCCAGCCCGGTCCTGGGTACCCAGCAGGGCAGGACTGGACCGTGGTGTCTCCCAGGCTTTCTTCCCACAGATGAACCCCCAGAGGATTAAGAGCTGCTCCCATCTGTTTTGGTTTGAAAAGCGGTGGGTAGAAGAGATGAACCCCAAAGGACATCTAGGAGGCAGTGATGTGGAGCCTGGAGGAAAATTTGGGAGAGGGAGGAAAAGGAGGGCAGAGGGACACTTGATGGAGGGACCGTCGGGTCTGTCCCCCAAGCCTGAAGGGGGGTGCAAGTACCAGGCCCCAGCCTCCCTCCCTCTCCCCCAAAGGGCTGGACTTGAGACCGTAGACCCTGCGGCCATCCCGGGCTGGTCCCCGGGATGACTATTTCGTTATTTATTCACTTATTTATTCATTTATAAAGTGTTTACTTAGCTCAGTGCAGATGTAACATCTCATTTACAGCTTGGCCTCAGGGCATAGAAACAATTGGCAACAAAAGAGTAACTCCGGAGAATTAGAGAAAAACACACGCGCCACTCGGAGTCGGGTGGGTGGAGAGCGAACAGAACCCGGCGCTGGGCCCGGGAGGAGGTGGGTTAGTGCGGAGACCCCAGGAGAGGCTGGGACGCGGGCAGCCCCGGAGGGGAGAGGAGGGGATGCGGGCCGGGCCTCGGGCGTGTCCTTGGGTGCTCCTCACCCTGCTGCATCCGAGCCCCAGGAGCCGCTTCCGAGAGGGACGGGCTGCGGGCGCGCTGCCAAGACCTACCCGAGACCCCGAGGCCGCGCAGGCTGGCACAGCCGCATCTCCTCCGGCGGCGGACGGGGCGGCCCCGAGGACGCGCACCTCCCGCCCCTTGCAGCTGCCGGCCTCCCGTCGGTGCCCAGGGACCCTCTCCGGCCGGTCCGCTGGCTCGGGGACGGCTGGGCGGCGCGTCCCGCCCTGTGCCGAGTATGGGGCGCGCAGGCCTCGCCTGGGGTTGGCGCGGCCCGGTCCGCACCGTGGCCGCCCATTTCGGCCAGGCCTCTGCTGAGTGATCGCTGCTCCCAGCTTTGGGGAAACTGAGGACTGTGGCCCTGGAACTCGCGCGAGGCAGCTGAGAACCGAGACCCGGCGGCCGGGGTGCTGGGGTTGGGGTCCAGAGGGGTTGAAAGGGCGGAGGGGGCCGAGCGGCTGGATGCAGAAGCGCGCCCGCTGTGGGGGTCCACCTGGCCGGCCCCCGGGGGCTGCAGGAAGGCCTGGCCCGGGACCCCTCCCCTCGGCCGGGGGCCCCGGCCCCACCCTTCCCCTGCGGGGACCCCTCCCGCGGTGGCGGTCCGGGCGCCGAGCCCCGTGCGCAGCCGTCAGGGCGCTGACGGGAGGCAGCTGCGGTTGTGTGACTGGGAGCTGGTTGCCTGGCAACCCGAGGCGGCTCATTACCACAGCCACAGTGATTAACCAAAAAAGAAAGAGAGAAAAAAAAAAAAAAGAAAAAAAAGAAAGAAAAAAAAAAGAAAAAAAGCACCAGGAAAAAATAGGTAAAAACTGGTAGCATAAAAAGTAAAATGCATTATTTAACTAGCTAATTGATAATCAACTTCTTTTTAATTATTCACTTAATTAAAAAAGTGTAACTACAACATTGTCCTCACGAAGCTGTTGACGTGCTGGCAGGATTTTCAGAGCCGTCACCCAGCGCCGCGGCTGGGAGGCAACTCTCCTCTCTCCAGGGTCATCCCAGCCACGAGCCCCCAGCGGGGGACAGCAGGGTGTCCAGAGGGTGGTCTGGGAGCTCCCCCATCTCCCCTTGGCCTCAGTTCACCCCCAGCCTCAGTTTCCCCATCTACAGGTACTGATTTAGGGGCTGAGCCTGCAGACAGGAATGTCTGTGTCTGTGTGGAACTGGCCCTGTGACAGCAGTCAAGGCCCAGAGGACAGTGCTGGGCGTGGCCAGTGCTCACGGAACCAGGCAGCACTAGTCCTGGGGAGACTAGTCCTGTGGGGAGGCTAGTCCTGGGGACCTGAGCAAGGTGAGACGTAGGGATGTGATCTGAGGACCCCACAGGCCATCTTAGGGCCAGGAAGGCCAGCCAGTGCCTGAGTTAGGACACCCTAAGGCCCTGGCTGATGGGTGGTGGACACTGAGGCGGGTGTGCGGTCCCTTTTCTCTTCTGGAAGATGCCTCCTGCATCCTCCTCTCTGGATGGAGTCCTTCCCTGAGAGCTGCCCCTGGCTGGAAGCTGTCTCCCTGAGCGGTGCTCCCTGCCAGGGGAATCCACATCGTAGGAACCTTGCGCCTGGGCCTGGCCTGGAAAACTCTGAGCCCCCTCCTCCCAACCCTTGCAGAATGGCAGAGGCCTGGTGCACACACTTGGCTGTTTGCTCCCTCCTGGGGCGCACAGCCTGGGGCCCGGGGTTCTATCAGGGGAAGCCTAGCTAAGGTTGGGAAGGTGGCTGGAGGAGCTGTCTGGGGAGCTCAGGGGTGAGTGGACAGCGAGGGGGGGGTGGTAGGGTGACTGAGCAAAGGGCCTTGGTGATGAATCAGGAGGGTGGGAAAAGGCTGGCAGGGAGGACCCGACCTCTGCACACCTGGAGGTGAATGTGGGAGGTTGCTGCTGAGAGCTGGGGGCGGTCCTGCCCTGCTTCTTCCTCCTCTCCTGGCTCCTGTCAGGCCTCAGGGTCTGTGTTCTCTCTGTGGTCGGTCCTGCCCACTCCTGCCTTTTCTGACACTTTTTTTTTTTGGTACTAGAGATTGAACCAAGGGTCATTCTACCTCTGAGCTACATCCTAGCCGTTTTTATATTTGTTTATTTATTTTGGGTACTGGAGATTGGACCCAGGGACATTCATCTCTGAGCTACAACCCCAGCCTATTTTATTTTATTTTATTTTGTGGGACTGGGGATAGAACCCAGGGGCATTCGACCTCCAAGCTACACCCCCTGCCCTATCTTTTATTCTTTTTAAAATTTTGAAACTGGGTCTCACTGAGTTGCAGAGGGCCTCACTAAGTAGCTGAGGCTGTCTGTGAACTGCGATCCTCCTGTCTCAGCCTCCCCAATGCTGGGATTACAAGTGAGCGCCACCAGGCCTGTCTTTTATTTTTTGTTTTGAAACAGAGTTTCATTAAGTTGCTCAGAGTCTCACTAAGTTTCTGAAGCTGGACTCAACTCTACTATTCTCCTGTCTCAGACTCTCAAGTATTGAGATTATAGCCTTCTGCCACTGCGCCCAGTTTTTTTTTTTTTTTTTTTTTTTTTTGGTAGTACTAGGGATTGAACCCAAGGGGTGTTTTACCTCTGAGTTACACCTGCAGCCATATTATTATTATTAATAATAATTTTTGTGGCACTGGGGGTTGATCCCAGGGGCATTCTACCTCTGAGCTATATCCCCAGGCCTTTTTTTTTTTTTTTTGGTGGTACTGGGGTTCCTGGAAACCCTTCTACCTCCGGGCTACACTCCAAGACCTATTTTTTACACTTTTTATTTGGAAATAGGGTCTCTTAAGCCAGCGCGGCTGGCTTTGAACCTGCGCGATCCTCCTGTCTCTGCCTCCCAAGCGCAGGGATTACAAGCGTGCGCCACCATGCCCGGCTTATTTTTTAATTCCTTATTTTGAAACAGGGTCTCACTGAGTTGTAGAGGGCCTCACTAAGTAGCTGAGGCTGGCCATGAAGCTGTGATCCTCCTGCCTCAGACTCCCAAGTACTGAGATTATAAATTTGTGCCACCATACCCAGCTTTTTTTTTCTTTTTTAATTTAGTAGTTGAGGCTGTCTGCAAATTGTGATTCTCCCGTCTCAGCCTCCCAAATGCTGGAATTACAAGCTTGCACCACCACGCCTGGCTAAACTTGAGACTCTTTTAACCTCTGAGAGGCCACAGCTTCCTCACTGAGCAGCACTGCAGAACTTTTCCAAGAGGGGAGGTAAGGGAGGGTCTTTACCCAGCCTTCCCCTCTCGCCTTGACCTGCCCCTTCCTCTCTGGAGTGTAGGAGAATAGAGGGCTGTTGCTGGAATTGCTGAGTACCAGTAGGGACCCCTGGCACTGCTGGGCACCAAGGCAGTGCAGACCCTGGCAGGTTAGGGCAGGCTGGAGGCAGGAGAGAGGGGCGACTCTGCCTGCCCTCTCCCTTTTCCTCTACTTTCTGCCTTTCTGCTGCTCCACTGAGACCCCAGATCTAAGAGACCTCACTGGTCAGGAGGGAATGGGGTATGGCGATAGTTCTTGGGGTGTCTCTGAACCCCCAGCAAGGAGCCCTGCACTGGGTAAGAAGTCTACATCCAGCCGCCTCCCTGACTCTTAGGCAAAGTCAAAGCTGTGGGCAGCCCGGGAGCCCCGGAGAGCACACCCTGAGAGCAGGCTGTGAACTGTGTGGTGGGGTGAGTCTGCATCATGGTCACTGAAATCCCCTCTTTTAATTGGTGAGTCTAAAGGGAAGTTCCAGTAGATCCAAACAGCCCTCAGAGCTGTTTGTAAGAACATCTTAGCCAAGCTGGGTGGTGGCGCATGTCTGTAATCCTCATACGTCTGAGCCTGAGACAGGAGGATTGCAGGTGAGAGGCCAGCCTCTGCAAGAGACCCTGCCTCAAAATATATAACTAACTAGATAGATAGATGGATGGATGGATGGATGGATAGATAGATGACAGATAGATAGATGGATGGATGGATGGATGGATAGATAGAATGGGGTAGAGCATCCTTGAGTTCAATCCCCAGTACCAATAAATAAATAATAAATAAATATTTAAAAAAAGGAGATAGGGACACGGGCAGTCTACAGAGGCAACAGAGGACAGTCTCAGGAGGAACCAGCCTGCTGCTGTTGGACTTGCAGTCTCCCAGTCTGTGCAACAGTGAATGTCTGCATTGTAGTTGCCTGGTCTGTGGTATTTGTTACTGCAGCTGGAGCGACTGACCCTCACTGGTCGGCACCTTCTGTAGGTGGTCTCACTAGCCCTGGGGGACTTTGGGGTGGGTGGGGGTTTTGCCCACAGGGACTAAACTAAGAAGAAACAGCAAGGTCAGGGACGACCTTTAGTCTTCCTTCCAGGTCAGGCAGCCCAGGACAGAGAAGGGATCCATCCAGTCCCCATCTAGAGGTCGAGCTGCCCCCTGCCGCCCTCCCCTGAGTACAGGGTCTGGCACCCCTGGAAGCCAGTAGATGTCTATTCCCGGGTGATTTGGTGACAGGGGCCCTTGCAGACAGGAGAATAGGCTTGGCACGGCCTTGGGTGTCTGCTGAGGGGAGCTGGCACGTGAGGGATGTCCTCAGCTTTTAGCTGCAGATTTATGTAAATATGGATTATGGAATTTGGCCCCCGTTCTGCTTCCCTTTCCCCCTCCCCTGTCCCGGAACATAGTGGGCATTAGCGCCCGTTGGTTGGTGGATTTCGGCAGCCTGTCAATGAGCGGCACTTAATTCTCAGGCAAATGTCGACTTATCTCACTGTGTGGTGGGCTTAGGCATTCGCCTTGCTCAGCCTGGAAGGCGGGGAGGGAGGGAGGGAGGGAGGGTGGGCTGGGGGAGCCGAGGTGCCGCTGCGCTTTGTCCTGCCACTTGCAGGCAGCTGCGGAGAGCAGAGAGAGAGGGCTCCAGCGTGCCGGGCCTGCCCTTCCTTGCTGTGTGACTCTGAGCAGGTCCCTTTCCCCTTCTGAGGTTTACCTTCCTTAGATGAGATAGTAGGTCCCCACAGGGTGGCTGTGGGTCAAGGTGGTGAATTAACAAGTTCCCAGGGTCAGCCCTGCCGCCGGGGCCTCGGCCACCTGGAGTTCCGTCCCCATCCCACCTCTAGTTTTGAAAATTGCAGGTGAAAGCCGGGTGTGGTGGTGCACGCTTGTAATCCCAGTGCTTAGGAGGCTGAGACAGGAAGATCCTGGGTTCGTGGCCAGCCTCAGCAACTTGTGAGGCCCTCTGCAACTTAGTTAGACCCTGTTTCAAAACAAAGAATAAAATAGGGCTGGGGGTGTAGTCTGGAGATAGAATGCCCTTGAGTTCAATCCCCAGTATTAAAATAAATAAATAAATAAATAAATAAGCCAGGTGTAGTGGCGCACACTTGTAATTCCAGCATTTGGGAGGCTGAGACAGGAGGATCGTGGTTCACGGGCAGCCTTAGCTACCTAGTGAGGCCCTTTGCAACTCAATGAGACCCGGTTTCAAAGTGAAGAATAAAAAATAGGGCTGGTGGTGTAGCTCAGAGGTAGAATGCCCCTGGTTCCATCCCCAGTACTGCAAAATAATAAATAAATAAATAAATAAGAGCGGTGCAGGTGGCGCTGGGTGCAGTAGTGTTACACGCTCAAAATTCTAGTCCTTGGAAAGTTAGATGGGAGGATCTCGGGTTCAAGACCAGCCTCTGCAACTTAGTAATTTAGTAACTTGGCAATTTAGAGAGACTCTATTTCAAAATAAAAAATAGGGCTGGGCATGGTGGCACACGCTTATAATTTCAAGCACTTGGGAGGCTGAGACTGGAGGATTCCAAGTTTGAAGCTAGCCGCAGCAACTTAGTGAGGCTCTCAGCAAATTAGTGAGACTTTGTTTCCAAATGTACCACAAAAAAAAAAAAAGAAAGAAAGAAAGAGAGGAAGGAAGGAAGGAAGGAAGGAAGGAAGGAAGGAAAAAAGAAAGGGCTGGGGTATATCTTGAAAGTAGAATGCCCTTGGATTCAACTCCCAGAGCCTCCAAAATAAAAATGAAAAATAAAAAATAAAAAGAGTTTGGGATATCTGGGTATGGTGGCACATGCTTGTAATTCCAGCACTTGGGAGGCTAAGACAGGAGGATCACAGGTTTGAGACCAGCTTCAGCATCTTAGGAAGACTCTCATCAACCTAGTGAGACCCTATTTCAAAGAAAAAATAAGCTGGGTGTGATGGCGCACGCTTGTAATCCCCACGTTTGGGAGGCTGAGACAGGAGGATCGCACAGGTTCGAAGCCAGCCTCAGCTACTTAGTGAGGCTCTCAGCAACTTAGTGAGACCCTGTTTCCAAATAAAATACAAAATAGGTCTGGTAGTACAGCCTGTAGGGAGAAAACCCCTGGGTTGCACCCACAGTCCCCCCCCCCAAAAAAAAAGGGTTAGGGATGTTGCTAGGAGTTAGAATTACCCTGGGTTACATACCAAGTAACACACACATGCACGCGCGCGCGCGCGCGCGCGCACACACACACACACACACACACACACACGGGCTAGGGGTGCAGCTTGGAGGCAGATCTCCAGAACAAACAAACAAACAAATAAACAAAAGCTGGGTGTGTAGTTCAGAGGTAGAATACACACACACACACACACACACACACACACACACACACACACACACACGGGCTAGGGGTGCAGCTTGGAGGCAGATCTCCAGAACAAACAAACAAACAAATAAACAAAAGCTGGGTGTGTAGCTCAGAGGTAGAATACCTCTGGTTTCAATCCCCAGAACAAAAACAAAAACAAAACAAAATTTAATAAAGGAAGGAAAGGAGAAAGGGCACAGGAGCCAGGTCTGCGTGATGTCAGAATTCAGGTGTGTGTCTGGCCAGTTCGTGCTGAGCCTCACCTCCTGCCCAGCCCTCTGCACAGGGATGAGGGAGGAGAGCCGGCCCTGCCAGGGAGACTGGCCAGGACACGTTGGAGCTTCTGTCTGCAGGGCCCTGTCGGCGGGCGTCCCTGGGGTTGTGCGGAGGTAATGGGGACAGGACTGGCAGACCAGACTGACATCAGCTTGATTCAGGGGGCCCTGACACAGCCTGGGGAAGGTGGAGCTCAGGTTCCCATCTGCAAAGTGGGACAGTCCCCGTCTCCCCAGCCTGGCTTCCCAGGGCCCCGGAGTCCCGGGGATGGGACCACTTGTCCTTGGGTCTATCTCCTTCATCTCTTCCCTTCTCCCTCTGGTTTCAGACCTTCAAGAACCACAAAATTAGTTCTTAAAAAAAATTACCCCCTCATTTCACTGCTAATCTCCTAACTCCCTTAATTAAGTCAATGGTAGCCTAAATTGCTCTAAACATCTTTGGGGGGATTATGTATTTTAATCATCATTATCCAATGAATATTTGATTATAGAGTCATCATATAATCAAGAGTAAGAATTATAATCCCAAAAAAGGGGCATTTAATAACACTTTAAATGACGGGGTGTTTGATAAAGGGTGTCAGAGGATTAGGTGCCCATTGGAAGACTGGACGGAGCTGCTTAGTCAAGGACTCCAGCTATCAGTCTATTTAAACAGAAGGCCAAGCCTGGGAAGAAAGAAAGAAAACCAAGCTGTTTTGTTTATCTACTGCCACTCCCTCTCTTCTTGAGTAAGAAGGTGTCTTTCTTTCTTTCTTCTTTCTTTTTTCCTTCCTTCCTTCCTTTCATGTGGCACTGAGGATTGAACCTAGGGACATTCTACCTCTGAGCTACACCCCCAGCCCTTTTAATTTGTTAATTCTCCCTAAGCTGCTGAGGCTGGTCTCAAACCTGAGCTCCTCCTGTCTCAGCCTCCTAAGTACTGGGATGACAGGTGTGTGCCATGTGTCAGGCTAGACGGTGTCTTATTTGAATAGCTGTTTTAGAGGCAGTCGCTGTAATGGGGGTTAGGGTCGGGATGCGATGGTGCGCTGGGAGCCCTTGTGCTGGCGGGTGAGAGGCGGAGCTCTGGAGGTCCTGTAGCTGGCCCATCAGGGCTGCACCAGGAGCATTCCACAGCATGGGCCTGGGTGCCCATCTTGTGTCTGGGGATACTGAGGCCCGGGGAAGGGCATGGACAAGTGCAGGACACCCCATGGCTTAGCTTCTTGCTGCCTGGGCGTGGGTGCCTTCCCTGCACCCTGTCTTGTGGTGGGCACCTTGAGCCCTCCCGCCGCACTCTGTCCAGGGGCCGAGGTTGCTGGCTTGTCCCAGAGCCTTCCGGGCACCTGTTCCCCAGGCCGCTGGCAGAGCCTCCTCGCCCGCCTCCTTCCCGTGGCCTCTGCGAGGCCCCTCTATTGACGTCTGCTGAAATCATTTGAGACAAAGTTACTGCACGGGCATTAGAGCCACTTTTCAGAGCGAAACATCTGTCATTTAGCACGATGACGCTACAGGGACGGCACTTTAGAACAATCTTGTTGCATTTAATTTATTTTCTTCCAAATACTGCAGAGAGGAGGGCAAATTCCTGGGTGCTCCTGGCAGGTGCATTCAGAAGCTCCACCCCCCCACGGCAGGACGTGGCCCTGTCCAGAGGCGGCCCTCGGGGCTCACCAGGGCAGGTTGATTTATTCCTCTTCAGACCTGCCAGGGGGCCACCGTGGGAACGCTGCTGGACCACCTTCCCGGAGCCTCTGGGACAAAGGTGGCTGGGAGGGGGAAGGGAGGGAAGGGTCTCCCCTCACCACCTCTGTCCCCCTGTCCCCCCAGCATCCGGGGCTCCAGCTCCAGGAGCCCCATGCCCCTGCCCTGTGCCCAGGCATCTCTTCTCTCTCTGGCAATAGTGAACGGGACTCTCAGGAATAGGCCACATGTAAACACTTTCCTAGGCCTCACGTCCCTGGCCCCGAGTGCACCCCTGAAAGGCCGACAGGGGGTCCTCATTTCACAGAGGACAAAGCAGAAACGCAGGGAGGTTCAGACATTTGCCCGAAGATACACAGCTGAGCAGGGTCTGAGCAGGGACTGAGTGGTAGGTGCGTCTGACGCTGCGGCCGGACCCCTCCGCCGGGAGCCTGATGGGCTGCTCTGAGGGTCCCACTGGGCCTCGGGAGAGTGGGTGGTGGCTGGAGGTGCAGCAGAGGCTGAGCAGCTGAGGGAGGCCCTTACCCTATCTATAATGTTGTTGTTGTGGTTGTTGTTGTTGTTGTTGTTGTGCCGGGGGTTGAACCCAGGGGTGTTTTGCCTCTGAGCTACACTCTCAACTCTTTTTTTTTTTTTTTAAACAGAATGCTGCCAGGTTGTTGAGGGTCTCTGCTAAGTGGCTAAGGCTGGCCTTGAACCTGAGATCTTGTTTCAGCCGCTCAAGTACTGAGATTCCAGGTGTCGTCATCACACCTGGCTCCTTCATCCATCTGGCCTCTGACAGGGGCCAGTTCTGTTTACCTGAAGCAACAAGCCCCTTCCCTCCTGGCTGCTTGGGGACTGCCAGCCGGCCCCGGGGATCCCTTTTACAGGGACCTGTGCTGCAGAGAGGCGCCATCAGCCTCCCCCTCCCACCAGGTACTTCACTTATTTCATGGTCAGGCTGCTGGGAGCCACCCAGGGCCCCCATTGCCCAGTGGTCCTGAGGACTCATGGGCGCTCCCTGGCTGTCACCTGGGGCTGTAAGGCTGAGATGCTTGCAGGGTCATCTACCAAATCACCCAGGCAAATGGGCTTTCTAAGAAAGATCAGCCTAGTGCCCCAGGTCCCCGCGGCAGTGGTCATGGATCTCTGGGGGCTACTGTGGGGGCCTGGAGCTTGGAGCTGTCCTAGAACAGGGGCACCTTTGCCATCTGAGGTGGAGAGGAAGCTGTGTTTGGGGGTAAGGGCACAAGGCTGAGCCCTAGACTAAGATGAAGAGGAAAGGGTGGGGTCCCTGTAGTGGCCCCTAAGCCCCAGCCTCTCAGGGCCTGAGGGTGGCTTATCACCCCCATCAAGGACCCCGCAGCGAGACACAGGATGCGGCTGGTGGGAAGGACACTGCCAAGTCCTGGCTCCTCCCCTCCTGGGCTCAGATAAGTCCTGCACTGCTCTGAGCTTCTGCTACCTCCCCCTTTTGTGAAATGGGGTGCTGATGCTTCCTCAGGGCCACCCAGATTGCTCCTTGGGGGTCTGTGGGATGATGCCAGGCTGTGGACATCATTCTTCCCTGCTCCTGCCCAGGAGGTCACGAGGCCCACCCAGTAGGTGGAGCTGGGATGGAGCAGGCAGAGCTTGTCCATCCATTCTCCCAGAAACCCTGGGCGTAGATCCATGCACCTCAGCCCCCTACAGGCCAAGTTTTCCCTCCCTCCCTCCCTCCCTCCCTCCCTCCCTCCCTCCCTCCCTCCCTCCTTCCTTTCTTTCCTTCTTCTTTCATGGTGTGGGAACTAAACCCGGGGTGTTCTACCTTCAAGCTACAACCTCACCCCCTTACACTTTTAATTGGAGACAAACTCTCACTAAGTTACCCTTCCCTGACCTTGAACCTGCGATCCTCCTATCTCAGCCTCCCCAGTACTGGGACTGATTACAGGCAGGTGCACCGCGCCCGGCTTTGACATTTCTTTTCCGTGAGCCCCAACGGGAGGGGAGTGATGGTCAGCACCTGCCACATCTCTGGGATCTCCAAATATGCCTTGACCTCGCTGTGCTCAGCAGGGACGTGAGTCTCACATCCAAACCAGGCAGGTTGAGGCACAAGGACAGGGGGGTGACCGGGTACAGCTACCGGTCCTCATCCTCCTCAGCGGCCCCGGGGCTTCCTGGAGTGGCCTCTGTTTTCTCACTCCAATGTGGACCCCTGGAGGCTGGTGGAGGATCAGGATGGAGGTGCTGAGCCCGCCCAGCTGGGTACTGAGTCACCAGCCCTGCCTGGACCACTGAGCCCAAGCTGTTTGTCCTTCTGAGAGATGCAGGCTGGGGACCAGACAGAGGAGCAGCCCCGCCTTCCAGAGCACCCCGGGATCTCTACCCTCTTCCTCTTGCCAAATTCTCCAGTCGTGGACCAGGAGGCCCGAGAGCACAGCGCCACTGGCGGGCAAGTGACATCTGTGCGTGTGGCAGCCAGGCAGGTAAATTGTTTTTCTCCCGGCCACTTCTGTGTTATTTGAAGGGTTGGTTCCAGCCCGGCTGAGTCGGCCCAGGGCCCGGGCACCTCCTGAGCTCTCCGTCTCCCATCAAACGGCATGAATAATTTAGTCTCTAATTAAAAGTGAGGTCAAGCGATGATAAATGGCTGGATGGACGGTGGCACGGTGATGCATCTAATCGCTGGCAGATCAGAAGCAGGAGGGCAGGGGGCTCCACTCCACACAACAAGCCTCGGGTGCCTCAGCCGCCGTGCCGCACAGGGTCCAGCCGGTCAGAGAGTCCCCAGGGAGGAAGGGCCGCTGTGCCCCAGCCTCAGCCCACAGCCGCCCCTGTGGCCACACTGGCCGCCAGGCCCTTCTCAAATGCAGTGGCCTCTCCTGTCATGGTGTGTGTGTGTGCTTTGTTGTGGTGCTGGGGATTGAACCCGGGGGTGTTCTGAGCTACACCCCAGCTCTATTTTTTTTTAAATTTGGAAATGAAATACATTACTTAATTTATTTATTTTTGTTTTTTGGTGGTACTGGGGTTCCTGGAAACCTTTTTTTTTTGTTGTTGTTGTTGGTACTGGGGGTGGAACCCAGAGGCCTTCTAGCTCTGGGCTATACTCCCAGACCTATTTTATATTTTATTTGGAAACAAGGTCTCACTAAGTTGCTGAGAGCCTCACTAAGTAGCTGAGGCTGGCTTCGAACCTGTGCGATCCTCCTGTCTCAGCCTCCCAAGCGCGGGGATTACAAGCGTGTATCATCATGCCCGGCTACATTACTTAATTTAAATTAAATAATTAAAGTTATATTTTATTATTTATTTATTTACTTACTTATTTTGTGATATTAAGAATTAAACGCAGGAACATTCTGTATCTGAGCTATACCCCCAGCCCTATTTTATTTCATTTTTTGTGGTACTAGGGGATAGAACCCGGGGACTTTCTACCTCTCAGCTATACCCCCAGTCCTATTTTATAATTTATTTTGAAACAGGGTCTCATTAAGTTGCTGAGAGCCTAAGTAGCTGAGGCTGGTTTTGAACCTGCGATCCTCCTGTTTCAGCCTCCCAAATGCTGGGATTACAAACGTGCACCATCATGCTCGGCTTCTATTTTATTTTTTATTTGCAAACTTGGTCTCACTAAGTTGCAGAGGGCCTCACTAAGTTGTCAAGGCTGGCCTTCTGTCTTAACCTCCTAATACTGAGATTATGGGCATGCGCTACCATGTCCGACCTGTAATGGTTTATGATCATTTGTTTATCCACTTGTTAGTTCTCCTCAGCTAGAACCTAAGGGCACAGCCTTTTCTTGCCTTCCCAAATAGCACACAGTAGGTGCCTAATGGAGGTTGATAGCTGGTGCACAGAGCCCCCTTTGTGGGCAGGGAAGGGAGAGGGCAGGGGATGAGCTCTTTCCTGTCAGTAGGAAGGTCCAGGTGTGTGTGTGTGTGTGTGTGTGTGTGTGTGTGTGTGTGTGTGTGTGTGTGTTAGTGGGGATGGAACACCCAGGAGCATTCTGCCTTCAAGCTACATCCCCATACCCTATTTTTTAGTCTGTATTTTGAGACAGGGTTTCACTAAGTTGCAGAGGGACTTACTAAGTAGCTGAGGTTGGCGGCAAACCTGGCATCTTTTCTGTCTCAGACTCCAAAGTACTGAGATTACAAGTGTGCCCCACCATGTTTGGCTGAAGTTTCTTTTTCCCTCTGTGGTGCTGGAGATGGAACCCAGGGCCTTTTTACCTCCAGGCTACACTGCCAGACCTATTTTATATTTTATTTGGAAACAGGGTCTCACTAGGTTGCTGAGAGCCTCACTGAGTAGCTGAGGCTGGCTTCGAACCTGTGCGATCCTCCTGTCTCAGCCTCCCAAGCGCTGGGATTACAAGCGTGCACCACCACGCCTGGCTTGAAGGTGGGTTTCTGAAGACAGCCCCAGAGGACCACTTCCATCTCTGGTCCAGAAAGTCACATCTAATGCAGCTCGGCTCTGGGCTCTGGGCTCTAGTCCACTCGGCTCTGGGGCTCTTGCCACAGAGGATGGCTTGAGGGATACTGCAGGGAGAGGCATCCTTTGCTGACCAGCTTGTGCTCGGGACAGCCAGCGCTGCCCCTCAGGTGCCCATATTCCTGAGGGGTCAGGGCCAAGGACAGGGATGGCTTGGCAGCTTGTCCCAGGGGCAGCCACCTTCTCCCAGGGGGCCAGGGAGAAGGGCGAGTGCTGCAGAAAGAGGCCTAGATCCATGGGAAGCCATAGATTCCAGGAGGTGCTGCTCTGTGAGCACCCCAGGGGGGCAAGCAGGTTCTCCTCTGGGGCATCTTCTCTAGCAACCCCCCAACTCCAAGGCTGGAGCCCCTGCATGGGGTAGCATTTCACCCTCACTTTCAGAGTTGAAAGCCAAGGTTCACGGAGGTTGGTTAATACACCCAAGTTCCCCCAGCTGATGAGCAGCCAGGCACTGACCCAGGCGGGGGTCCAGCCCTCTTTGGTGCCTAATGGGAAGCCATGCGAGGCTCTCTCTGGGCCTCAATAACCTCATTTGTAAAAAGGGAAGGCTAAGGCCTGGGGCCTGAGACACCAAGCTCCTGGCTGCTCCAAGCCCTCCTCCTAGGCCAGTGTCTCAGCCTAAACTAAGAGTCTTCTGTGAGTTTTGAGTCCAGGGTGAGGAGGCCAGCCAGACAGACCTCTGTCACCGCTAAGGCTGCCATTGCTCAGGGGCTGCCCACAGGGTCAGAGGTAGGGAGAAAGACCTGCTTCCAAAGGGCAGACAGAGAAACTCACCCCATTGTGCAGGGAGGGCATGTGGGCACTAGCCCCAGGGGAACCTGGGTGGGGGCTGAGATGGGAACCCAGAGCTTTAGCTGCTGGCCCAGGGCTCCTGTGTCCTGCTCTCTGGCTGGGGGACAGAGATCTTGGTTTGTATTTTCAGAGGAGCAGGTGGGGTGGGGAGTGACTATGGAGGATGCTGGGGCGGGGGCGGGGCGCCATTGGCCCTTGGGTAGCAGATTAAAGATGGATATTTTGTTTGTTACAATCAAGACCTCTGATTTCAGTTTTATAAATTTTTAAAATATTAATTATATTTTGGAAAGTGTGCCGAGGTGAATGCCTGAGCGGGGGCTCCTGCTTAGATGGCAACTCTTCACTGTTTGGCCCAGATTAGCTGCTTGGAGGTTGGGCATTTTAATCCACCTTGTTAAGTTATTAAATTTCCTTTATTTACATACGGATCCCACTTTCATTAGCATGGTAACAGGTGCTCATTAACAATTTATCATCTGGGAGGCGGAGTGAGACCACAGCTAAAGAGAGACATTGCTACAAAGTTTACTCTTAATTACAAAGAAGGCTGCGTTCCTTCCTTCCTTCCTTTGTGGAGGACAACAGCTGGGGTGGGCTCCCAGCCCCACCGCCTTCTGGGCTCTCTAAGGCTCCGAAAGCTTCCAGAACTGATGGTGCACACCTTGGTGGACCTGGGGTCCTTGGAGGAGCGGCCTGCTAGGAAGCTGCACTGAGACCGGGTGTGCACACTGGTACAAGTGTTTGACTTTTGGTTGTGGCTACCCTTGTCCCCAGGGGCAAGGAACCTGGGTCTCCTGCCTGGTGTCCCAGGCTATGACCTGGCTCTTGAAGTTTCTGGGGTTCTTCTCTGACCTCTGCATCCTACCCAGT
The DNA here is from genome assembly GCF_963383645.1 of Muscardinus avellanarius. Taxonomy (NCBI): domain Eukaryota; kingdom Metazoa; phylum Chordata; class Mammalia; order Rodentia; family Gliridae; genus Muscardinus; species Muscardinus avellanarius. Next base: position 70,842,767 of record NC_137796.1, read on the forward strand.
GGCAGGCTTATCTGCAGGGTCACCTGGGAGGCACAGCTGGGGGAGAGTAGCATTAGTGCAAACTCATGTTTTCCCCAGGTGCCCAAGGGCGGGCAGGGGGGCGGGGTCAGCGAAGGTCTGCTCCCACCTTTCTTCTGGGAGCCCAAGGGAGCTGTGCAGAGATGGTCCAGGGAAGGGTCTCTCCATCTGGGAGAACCAGTAGCCAGTAGTGGAGAAGGTGTGACCTTCAAGGGAGCCTGGAGGGTCCTCTTATCCTTCCTACCCCCCCCCCCCGCCAAGGGTGTCCAGGGAGACCTTGCCTGTGAGCAGAGGAAGGGGGCAAGGAAGGAGACCCCTCGCGGGCTTCCGGCCTGGGGCTGCCCTTCCTTTTGGCCCAATTTTCCCAAGTGTTTCCTTAGGATTTCTTCTAGCTGGCGTGTCATTAGTAGCCCATGTCACAACCATTTAGCTCTCTGAAAGCGGGGACTTACGGCCCCTTTCTTGTATGGAGTGGCAAGGTGGCCCCCTCCTGCTGTCTCTAGCCACAGCCAGGTACCAAGGTTTTGAGGTGGGCAGGGGTGATGGGAAGACTGTTCTGCCCCTCCCTACTCCCAGGGTGTGAGGCCTTGGCCCTCCTTTTCCGTGGTACTGAAGGTTGAACCCAAGAGCCTTCTGCCTCTGAGCTACGTCCCAGCCTTACTTTTCTGTGTAGGTATGGTATTGGGGCTTGAACACTGTTTGTTTTCTTTTTCTTGTCTGTATGTGGTGCTGGGGATTGAACCCAGAGACTCAATCTTTGAGCTATACCTCCAGCTTTGTTTTATTTTTTATTCGGAGGGTTGTACTAAGTTGTTGAAGAGCCTTGCTAAATTGCTTAGGCTGACTTTGAACCTGTGACCCTCCTGTCTCAGCTTCCCAAGTACTGTGATTATGGGTATGGGTCACCACACCTGGCCTTCTGACTTTATTTATTTTATTTATTAATTACTTTTTGCATTCTACCTCCGAGCTACACCCCCAGACCTATTTTTTTTTATTCTTTATTTTGAAACAGGGTCTCACTGAGTTGCAGAGGGCCTCACTAAGCAGCTGAGGCTGTCCGCGAACCGCGATCCTCCGGTCTCAGCCTCCCCAAAGCTGGGATGACAATCATGTCCCACCATGCCCAGCCTGACTTTATTTTGAAACAGGGTCTTGCTAACTTACTGAGGGTCTTGCCAAATAGCTGAGGCTGGCCTGGAACCTGGGATCCTCCTGTCTCAGCCTCCCAAGTACTGGGATTACAAGTATGCACTGTTCTTGGCAAGGCCTTGGTACTTCATGGCTGCCTCTCCTTCAAACCTACCTAACTCTGTCCAGAAAAGCAAGGTCCAAACAGGGGATGAGGCGGCTCAAAGCCACAAAGAGGAAGCAGTAGAGCCGGGCCTGGATGTGTCCAGGGTCCCCTGGGGCTGGCACAAGTCCAACTCTGGATGGGCATGGTGGTGGTGGGTGGGGGAGACCGGCAGGGAGGCAGGTGGAGATGTGCTCCTGTCTTCTGGCCACTACCAGTCAGAGATGGCACGGTGTTATGACTGTACCCAATGCTCAGCCAGAGGCCTGGCCTCCCCACATCTTGGGGAGGCCTCATACTGGAGGCCCCCCGGGCATCCTGCACCTGCACATCACAGGGGTGCTGGTCTCTGCGCCCTGGTGGGCGGCCACACCCACCCCCTATGGCCGTTCGCCCTCTCTGACTTCCCACGTGGTCTGTTCTGCCCCTGGACAGGGGCTTCTGGGTGGCCAGCCTCTCCCACCCCCCATGGGACCGCCCCGGCACGCCCCTCTGTGCTCTGCTTCTCTGAAATGTATTTCCGGGGTGTTTTTCACGGATGGGGCTTTTAATATTCATCGCAGCACTGACAATTTTTCCTGCCTTGTTACCAAGAGCCGGTGTCGGTTTTTCATTGTATCTTTGGACAGTTGGTTTATTCGGAGCCACTTAAAGGCTCAAAAGTGATTCTCTTTTATAATTTGAGAAGTTTCATGGGCTGAACATCAAAGTGATTGGCTGGGACTGCTTCCCACCACGCTCTGCAACCTGTGCAACACCCCCACGCCTGCCTTCTCTACCTAACCATTTTGCTAAACCTCCTCCCGGGCTTTGCGGAAGCCCCAGGGCTTTGAGTCCGGACAGGCCCAGGGGTGGCTTTGGCCTGGGGTGAGGCAGGCGATACCTTTTGGCACATAGTTCTTATTATTTTGATGCTAAGGAATCCAGGGGCATTCTACCTCCAAGCTACACCCCAGCTCTATTTTATTTTTATTTTGAAAGAGGCTACCAATGTCCAATTTCTCTCGGCCCTCCAGGTCCCGTGGCTTCCTGTCACCGAGTCAAGCACCAGCCGGGAGACGTTCCTTGTTTTGTTCCAGGTGTCCCCCAGCCCCTGGCACACAGTAAGTTGCCTGGGTGGCTCGCTCTTCCACTGATATCCCCAGCCAAACCCACCCGTCCACAAGACCTGCCTTAGCCCTGTGGTGCCGAGACTATGGCTCCGCTCAGCACCCAGACAACCCACTTTACAAGTGAGCCCTGCAGGCTGGATGAGGCAGGACCCAGGGCAGGGCTGGGCTCTGAGCGAGCCCCAGCTTCAGTGGTAGGTTGGAGGCCAGCCTCAGCAATTTAAGGAGACCCTGCAACTAGCAAGATCCTGTTTCAATATAAGAAAATAAAAAGGTCTGGGAGTGTTGTTTGGAGGTAGAACACCCCTGGGTTTGATTTTCAGTATCCCCGCCCCCCAAAAAGTTAAAAATACCACTTAGCTGATTGCACAACATGGCAAAGTACTTAATGTCAGTCATACACTGAGAAATGGATAAAGTGGTAAGTTTTATGTATATATAACTATAGTGTGTATATCCCACGTTAAGAAAAATACCATAATAGCGAATACCTGTTGGGCGGACTCCCCCTGCAAGGCTCAGTTTCCCATCTCTGGTCTAGACTGAGAAATTGTCGTGTCTTTCCCTGCTTTAGCGTTAGTGTGTGGTCTCTTGAATGTCATTAACCACAGATTTGTTTGATAGCACCGGACCAACTGCTGGCCTTTATCGAGGTGGGCCAGCTCACGGCTCTTCTTCCTACCTGGGTAGGAAGGGGGCTGTGGCCTGTCTGCCTGGGGCCCCTCCCCGCTGTCATTCTCTCCCCCACCCCCACCCCCATTTACCAGTCCTGCAGTCACCTCGTCACCCCTGGTTATCTGAGCCGGTCCCCCACGCCGCCACCGATACTGGCGCTATTTTATAGCGTTTGCACTTTCAACTATAGCAAGATAAATGGGCACAATTATCCCATTCCCGGTCTGGGAACATGTGGCCTGGCATATGTGAGGCCAACCTCAGCAGAAACCCGAGAGTGCCTCCCCCAACGGCGGGCCGCACCCAGCGCCCGGCTTCCCCCGCTCCCGCACACAGCTGCGAGCAGTCAGATGGTTTCACAATATTTTTACTTATAATAAAGAAAGTAATAAAAGCACACATTTAAGGAGCCGACTGCTGCTCAGAAGGGGCCAGGAATCCTAGAGAGAACGGATCTGCGGTAAATTCAGAGCCCGTGTGCAGCGCAGGAGGGGCGGTGCGCGGCGGATCAGCCGCGGAGAGCGTAGCTTGGCTCCACCTGGATTCGGCGTCTCCACCTGAGAAGTGGGGCTGCTGACCTTCAGTGCTTCAGGGGTCATCTGGGGGAGGCAGAGAGGGCCCTTAGAGAAGCCGAGGAGAGCTAGGGGTCTAGCAACATACCCATTTGCTGACTGCTTCAGGGAGTCCTGGGGCCTGCTGTAGACATGGTGGAGACCGTGGGAGCCTTGGTAAGCACTGGAGCCTCCCTGCGCTTCCTGTGGCCATTGCCTGGCCCTGGGCCCCTGTTCTGGGGGGTGAGTGGAGTGGCCTTCCCAAGCACTGGACTTGCCTGCAGTCCAGGAGGGGACTGATGTCACAGAAAGGATTCCTGTAGTCTGCCTCCCAGAGCACCAGGATCGTGATGGCGCGTCTCCTCCGAGGCCTGGCATCCGCTAGCTCCCTGGTGATCCATCCTGAGCACCGCAGCAGGGCCTAGGGAAGCCCCCTGTCCTTTCCTGCCATGTCTTTTCAGGATGACTTTGTTTTATTATTATTATTTATTATTATTATTATTATTATTATTATTATTATTTTTTGTGGTACCGGGGGTGGAACCCAGGGGCTTTTCTACCTCTGGACTATACTCCCAGATCTATTTTATATTTTTATTTGGAAACAGGGTCTCACTAAGTTGCAGAGAGCCTCACGAAGTAGCTGATGCTGTCCGTGAACCGCAATCCTCTTGTCTAAGTCTCCCAGATGCTGGGATTACAAGCATGTGCCACCACGCCCGGCTTCAGGGTGACTTTGGAGTCTGATGTGCAGGTTCTGTTCTTCCAGAGAGAGTGTGAAGCCAGCCCTCGCCCCCAGATCCACGGCACATCCACCTGCCCAGCCTGCGTTCCTGTCCCTGGGTCCCCCCAGCATCCCCCGGGAGCAGCAAGGCGGGGTGGTCCCGGAAAGAAACCGAGGCTTAGGAACCCCAAGATCCGCAATGGCGCATACCTAGAATCCCAGGCTGATTTTTTTTTCTATTTCAAGGCCAGCCTCACCAATTTAGCCAGACCCTTAACAACTTAGTGACTCCCTGTTTCAAAAAAAAAAAAAAGAAAAAAGAAAAAAGAAAAAGGAACAAAAAAAGAAAAAGAAAAAAGAAAAGAAAAGAATAAATAATAGGGCTGGGGGTATAGCTCAGAGGTAGAATGCCTCCTGGATTCAATCTCAAATAACACACACACACACACACACACACACACACACACACACACGAAGGGTAGCAGGTTTGAGGCTAGCCTTAGCAATTTAGTGAGGCCCTCAGCACCTTAGTGAAACCCTGTTTCAAAATAAAAAATAAAAAGGGCTGGTGGTGTAGCTCAGAGGTAAAATGCACTTGGGTTTAATTCCCAGTAATAAAAAATAAAATAAAATAAAACAAAAACTTGAGGGAGGAATAGCAATGAAGTGCTTTAGTCAGTGATTGCCAAAAAGAATCTCTCCGAGGCAGTGACACCTAAATTATTATTACTACTACTACTACTACTACTACTATTATTATTATTATTATTATTAGTAGTAGTAGTAGTAGCAGTGCTGGGGATTGAACCCCAGGAGCTTTTTGCCTCTGAGATATCCCCCAGCCCATTTCTTCTTATTATTACTATTTTTATTTTGAAAAGGGGTCTCACTAAGTGCTGAATCTGGCCT